>NC_134574.1:159745198-160056468 GCF_050947875.1 Dermacentor variabilis | reverse complement strand
TCAGTGGCACTCACTCACACTCACCAAGTTGCTCATGTTCATACTTGCGCCCATTCAAAGTCACTGTCAGTGGCTTTCGTTTGGCCTCACATTAACCGCCACTCACTCCCGTTCATGATGAGATCCACTTGCCCCTTTCATCGTCACTAACGCTCTATCTCAAGCCTGTGGAATGAGTGTGTAGCGAGTTTGCATCAAGTGTACTTGTGAGTGAGTATTTCGACCTATGTTTGCAGGAAGCTGTCCACCGCTTTAGTGCAGCGTGGCACACTGAGGAAAGGAGCGTACCTAGTTGCTGGGCTGGCATGGGCAAAGGTAAACTGCCAGATGTGATTTCAAAGTGGACAGATGGCTTTCTGGTTGGTGCACAGCACCTCAGCAGCATTTCTATTCTCTCTTCTCCAAGGTTCGTGGCATGTTTGATGAGTGGGGGAAGCCGGTACAAACAGCACTGCCTGGAACACCAGTTCAAGTTATCGGCTGGAGGTCACTTCCGTCGGCTGGTGATGTCATCATTGAAGTTGAATCGGAGGTGGCTACTTTGTTTCTCGCTATGGCCTGAAAGTACCTTTTTGGTTTAGTGCCGTTGCAATGTTGCTAGGATCATGGATGCTTAGAAATGGACACTTAAGGTTCTTTTAATTGGGCTGTGTGAAGTGATCTGAGTGTTAAAAAGTGCAGCTTTCTGATGTGGATCTGGCCGAAATGAAAAAAGACAAATATTTTACAATGTAGACTGCCTATACAGTGGAACCTCGATAAACGAAAATCACTTAAAACCGAACTGCCACTTAAAGGGTACATCATCCTCATGGTTGGTTGGTTTTGTATCCATGCAATTGTAGTCAGCTTTGTCTCTCAGTAAATGTAACTCCTGATAAACGAAACCAATTTTCCTGGTCCCTTTAGGTTCCATTTAAAGAGAGTCCACTGTAATATAAGTAATCAGAGTTGCAGATATCCACACCTAAAGAGAGTGATTTTCAAAGCCTGCACACCTCCAAAACATGTAGACCAAGCAGGCATGTGTATTTGGCAATAAAAGCATGTGACCAGGGTTATTGCATCCTTTTAAATTTGCAAACAATGAAAGGTTAATGCACGAGGACCAACTTTCTCAGATAATCTTTATACGAAGCACACAAAATAACAGGAAAAAAAGTGGGAAAGCGGGAAGTATTTACTTTCCGTACACAAACTGAAACGCTGAAGAGCAACAACGCACCCGCATTCGGTGCCGAGCACACACCGCCGACAAGTGGTTGGTTCAGAGCCACAAAGACTTATCCACGTTACTGCCAAAGCAGGTGCAGTGTTTTCCTTTTCCTTGTTTGGAACTACCTGAAGAAGCTATTGCTTTAAAATGTATTTACTAACTGGGCTTATATACAGCTAGATGACAACTCAGAGGGCATGCAGGCTATGTTTCTGTGAGACGAGAAATCTGTGCAGTAAGGATGGATAAGTGGGCCAGTTGGTAACACGTTATAATAAAAACTTAGAGCGCTAAAAACACAATGGATGTAGGAAAAGAAACGCACACCACACATGCTCTAATGCATTATAAATTTATAATAAAAACTTGGAGTGCTAAAAACACAAAGGACGTAGAAAAATACACACACACACCGCATGAGCTCATGTGGTGTGTTTCTTTTTCTGCGCCCTTTGTGTTTTTAGCGCTCCAAGGTTTTTATTATCTGTGCAGGAAGTGAGCCATTCTGGTCACGTGGTCATAGTATAGTCGGCAGTACATAGTGAACCATGCTGGCTTAAATCAGCCATTTGTAGAATGCAAAATGAATACCATTGGACACTAGCAGTTTTTGTTGGTTGACTGTAATGCTGGGTCCATTTAGGAATGCCACCTATCAGAGTGACACAGCATCATTATTTCACGGCCAGTTCTGAATAAACTACCACAAAGCACACATTATTGACCTCAAGCAATGATGCTTGTTGCAGAAGCGTGCGCAGCAGGTGGTCCATTGGCGAGAGTCCCAGATGCAAGCAGAGAAGGACATTGAAGAGTACAGAGCAATCCAGGAGAAGGTGCAGCGGCACTTGGTGCAGTACAAGGCCGAACTTGAGCAGCGGCGTGCCATGGGTCTTCGGAAAAAGCGAAAGCGCCTCACCAACCGCGAGAAGGAGTACACTGTTGATGACACTCCTTGCCTGCCCATTGTTGTCAAAGGTGTGCAGTGACTACCAACCAGCGTATCATCATTTGCAAGCTTTTTGCTACAGCTGTTACCAGTGTACGCCTATAAATCATATGCCCTATTTTTACATATTATGCCTGCCTCTTGCAACCTGCATCCCCCAACTACAATGCTCAGAAAAGACCGCATTTCTAAGCTACTCAAACAAGTGCATAGAACGCTCATAACATATATATAGGGAGCCAGGCACAGTTGTTGCCATGATGGAAATTGTTAAAATGACTTTTTGCACACTCAATCATAACAGGCTTCACTGCTGATTTCTATTGATGTGCAATGCAGCTTCACTGCGATGTTGACAATACTGCAGCAAAGCCACACATGAAGGCAAAGTTTGCGCACCCCCATTTCAATCCCTGCTGCAGGTTCCATGGGTGAAGATGTGGTAAATTCAATTATTGGTTTCAACTTGCTACAGATTCATTTTGTTCCTGTTCTATTTTCAGCTGATGTTGATGGTTCTGTGGAAGCAGTACTGGATCTCTTGGATACCTATCACTCGCATCACAAATGTCGTCTCGACATCATTCACTATGGAGTGGGACCAGTCTCGGAATCTGATGTGCAGTTGGCACAGCCGTTCAATGGTAATGGTGCAAATGCCATGTCAAATACAAATTAATAATTTAACAGCTCACAAAACTACAACTCAACGGATGAGTTGTTTATTAAGAAAAAATATCCCGCAACTTAAATATGCTTTGCTACTTCAGCATAGCATAAAAACAAAGTGTTGTGTTTGTGTGTTGCTCACAGATAACCTAACACTCCATATTGTCACACCATCATCCCTTGTCTGTGTTAATGCCTATATGGTATACAAACTTTATGTGTGCACATCTTACGTGATATTGCCAACCTACAACCCTTCTGTAAGCCACAATCACATCTTATGCTTTTATCTACAGTGCTGCTCTATTTATATTTAATAAAGTGAGTAAGATTTCACTTTTGTAACACCTTGCAGCCAGACATGTAAACAGGAGCATTTCTCATCCTTTGACTGCCTGTGCTGGTTTTCCTAAAATTAATTTTGACTGCTGACCCAAATTTAAGTACTGAATTAGAAAATTAAATTCTGGGGTTTTACATGCTAAAGCCATGATGCCGATAGTGAGGCACACCATAGCAGGGGACTCCGCATTAATTTTGACCAGCTGGCATTCTTTAACGTGCACCCAAGTGACAGTACACAGGCATTTTTGGCTCTGAATATGTGACAATATACGAACAAATGAACTGTGCAGCCCAGCTTTGCAAAAATCTGCAACTTTTCTTGCAGGCATCGTCTATGCCTTTCACGTTCCTGTCTTGGGTGCAGCGGGCTCAGCAGCAGAGGAGGGAAACATTGACATTCGCAGTTACAATGTCATCTACCATCTAATTGATGACATCAAGAAGGAACTTGGCAAGCGTCTGCCCCTCCTTGATGAGGACGAGGTTCACGGTTAGTTGCTTTGCTGTCCACCTTCCGCCTTGAGTTCAATAGCTGACATCCTCTAATGAGGGGGAAGGGCTGCGGGTCTCATTAGCCAGTGAGGAATGGGAATCAAAGAAGGATTTGTCCATTGTCCGCAGCTAATCCCACTCTGTACAAGGATTAGTTGCATACAATGGGTGAGCCCTCCTCCCTTTTCCGAAACGTTAGTCTTGTTCCTGATTGGCTAACAGAAGCTTTTTGTGCAGGTGTAGATTGAAATTGTGTAAACGTTGTTTTTCTTGTTTTGAAAACTTCCTCAGGGGAAGCGCTTGTGCAGCAAGAATTTCTTATCAACGAAGGACGAAAGAAGATCCCCGTAGCAGGGTGCAAATGTACAAAAGGAACATTGCGCAAGAATGCACTCTACAAATTGGTGCGAGATTCTGAAACAATTCACAGTGGTAAGTAGCTGGCAAGGTATTCATTCAGCCGTACTTACTTTTTATACCCAGGTGTAAAACGCAACGGAAAGCAAACTGCACAGCTCATCTACAGAGTTATGAGAACTCTTTGATAGCTCCATGGTGGCAGTTTTGTTAGCATAACAGCTGAGTTTGTCACTAGAAAAGGCTAACATTTTGCCTTTCATCTTGATTTTAAAATAGATACAGTTGAACCTCAATAGGACAAAGACAGATACAATAAAAGAAGCCTAAAATTTTGTTGTCCATGCTTTATTTACTGAGTGTTCCACTGCTATAACAAAAATGAAAATGCAATCCAAGACATCGGTTACAGTGAAGTGAGTACAGTCAAACCTTTTTATAGCGTAGTCGCAACTGTCCAAAAAGTATGTTCGTTTATCCGATATACTGTAACCACGTATTTTTTACATGCTGACATCGACAAGACAAATTTATATTTGCCTCATTATATTGAGTTTCAACTGTATTAGTAGTTCACTTGGCAGCTGTTGATAAGTATTCTAGTAGCAAAGTCCAGCAAGAGTAACTTGAAACTGTGCGTGCATCTTGGCTTGGTTTGGCTTGGCTGGTCCATAAGTCAATGTGCTGATTCAGTGTGATCATACTGATTGCGCTGTTGCAATTATCGACGGTGCAAAGTGCATTTGTAGTTTCAAGCTGTTTACGTGCCCTTTATTGGCACCTCAAGCTGCTAACAGGCCACCGAAATTTACAGGGAACTCGTTGGTGGCCCCTTTGGAGGTGTCATGTTTGGGTTTCTTTCGCATAAACCCAATCATGCTTTTTTTTTTGTGTCCGTGTTCACTGATGCCAGTATGTATGCTTATCACGAACATTCGGTATTTTCGCGACAGACGTGACTTCTTTATAGGGAGGCTCAACTGTACAAAGTTCTTTCAGTGTTGGAACTGCTGCATAAGCTTATCGCAGAAGCTTACACTTTGCTTTCATGTTTTCCGCAGGGCCGTTAATATCCATGAGGCATCTCAAGAATGAAGTGGAATCTATAAAGAAGGATGTTGAATGTGGACTCATGTTTCAGGATCCCAATGTTCGGTTTAAGCATGGTGACATTCTCATTTGTTACAGCATCAAGCAGGTGCCTCAAGAGACAGACTGGGACCCTGGTTTCTGATCAACAGCGCGTCATGTGCTTTAGGACTACAAAAACACATAATTACAATAACATGCAAAGTATTAAGCAGCTTTCTCTTGAATTAGTGAGAAATACAGTAGCCTAACAAGGTGTTCGTAATTCACAAGCCAAGGCAGGAGGCTTGCAGCAGATGTGCTAAATTAAACACTCAAACCTCAGTATAATAATGTAACCAAAATTTGCATATTTCTTCTGCCAATATCAGCACATATGCTTATAACAAATGTGGGATATAAAGAAGGTATGCAACTTTATCATAATGACATTTTAGATAGTTAGTGACAGACATTAATTCAAAGGCACAGTATAGGCATCTGGAAGGTCTCAATATTTATGCTATTAGTGAAAGAATGGTAAGTTAAAAGGACACTGCAAGAGTATAAACAAAAAATGAGTGATTGTACAGTTGTATTTTTCTTGTGGAATTCTGTGGGGCTAATGTGGCTTTTCTGTACAGTAGCTGAAGAGGCTTGTGTAAGATACGTTTGTTGGAAGCAAAATGAATAAAGTATATATCATCAGCCTTTTCTTTTCAGTGCAGCAAGTGCAAAAAAAGAAAATCAATACACAAACTAAAGCATACAATCACCAGTTAGACATTGTGGCTAGTTTTCATGTTGTAACACCAACATATTTATTCTTGACTATTTCACAGTCACAACTACCACGTGTGTCATCCCTGAAAGAGAGAGAGAAAAAAAGACGAGTGTGAAGATCTATTACCTACGCTCTATAGGCTGTCAAATGGCAAAGTACAATCTAATGCAGCTAAATCATTTACTAAAAAAAGTAATAACGACAACTCAATATTAGTGCTTCTTGTAATTATCTGTATCCCAGAGAAGACCTAAACAAGATGGTGTCCCACAGTGCATTGTATACCACCGGTTTCCCTTTTGAACTGATTTTTTAGAAAAGTGCATGGAGAATACAGTGCTATAAGGCCTGTTCAGAAGTAGGTATCCTTCAGGCAATACAGCGGTCAACCTGAAGAAGTGGGCATTACTTGCATGAGAAATGGCAATGTTGAGGCAACTAATTCAAAATATTTGCTAATTAAATTTTAATTATTCATTTTAGGGCACATGTGATTGCGAAATTGAAGACAGGCGTTCCAGTTGATGGTTTACCAAAAAGGTGCGTCAAGCAGTTTGGGACGAACTTAACTGAATGCCAATGCATTCTTTAGCAGATTTTTTAGACAGATATGTAGAAAATATTGCTAGTCTTAGGATTTCTGCCAGACATGGCAATGATATCATGATGGGAATATCTGCCCTAATGTGATGAATTAAAAACTCAATAGATATTATATATTATTACACTATATACTCCATGCGACTAGTGGGAACCAAACACATTCCGAGAAGCCAGTGAATTCAGTTCTTACTGATGTCAGACTTTGCCCTCTCATTCCGTGGCTTTAGTGGCCATTAGTGTCGTTTGTGGCTAAAAAGGCACACGCTACACAATTTTGCACCATGTAAAAATGCCATATTTGTAATGGTAAACTATGGAGAACGCTTAATGCAAAGTTTAACGTCTGAAATGCAAATGAATTCATAACGAAATTCTCACAAAAAGATTATGTTTCTAATGCTATGATTGGAGAAGGTGGCAGGGGTGATTTTGGGGTGATTTTCACCCCCATAAGCGCTGTAGGGAACTATCGGAATCCAGAACCACTCAAACCCTGTAAAGTGCGCTTGCTTATTGCTACACACAAAGCACGGCTCACTGATGCCTGTCTGCGATGTTGTTCACATTGCAGTGGAAATAAAACATAACAGTAACATAAACAGGCCATGTAAATATCAACCTTCTGAACATGCATAATCGAAAACATTGTGGGCTCACTTGTCCACATTTTCGGTAGCAAGAATGTCGCTTGTATACTATAAAGAAACCAAGTTTTTCAGCATCAGTGTTGACTACCTTTTTAGCAGATAAATATGGCACTCGCAGCAGTGCAAGCTGCTCTTCTGACCATGCAGGAAGATCTACGAAATGCAGTGTTGCAAGACTGGGAATTTCTTAGCATCTGCACCATGACACATACTGGCATTTAAGCTGTCTGCTAATAAAAGGCTGCAAATACAAAAAAAAGTAATAGACCGATTTCACAATGCCACTGCTGCTTACGTAGCAGAAGTAGTGCTTAGCAGGCTGGAGGACAACTGTGGTAAGAAGCATGTTGTGTTTGTATCATGCCAAACCTGCTTACCCATTGAGATAAAAAGGCAGAGAGGTGAAATAAGAACACACACACTTTAAAACAGTAGTGGGACTGAGCAGATGTACCCTCTAACTTCCCCCTAAAGTTCACTGGGAAAATCCACAACTGCATTGTCCTTACATTTCCTTGAATGTTGTTTTGAACCCATGTACAGCGGGAAAGTGTGGAGGACTACCGTAATCAGTGCTATCATCAGGTATACTGTGACAGCGCCTGTCCTTGACCTTCCTACTTCCTCGTTTTTGCTTTCATGCTGTAAACTTTTCAAATCAAATCAAAGTTTTATTTCATCTTTCAACAAAGAGAGAAAGGGGCTGGCAGGAAAAAGTTGCATTACCGCAGCTTGACTAACCCCGCCCCCTATACTATTACTACCTCTACTATACTATACTATTACTAACTCTCACCATTGTCATCACTGTGCCAGTGGTGCCACTACGCATGTGCATGGTGAAATCCGTCTCTTACCGACCCTACGCCTTTTGAACAATAACTGTGATGATATAAGCACACTATCCGTTTGAAACAAGTATAGCTGAAACTAATTGTCGTCACAGTTGGCCACTGAAGCTGGCAATCCAATGCAGACTAAATACAAGCACGTGCAAGAGCAATGCAAAGCCAGCCGGAATTATGCCAGGCCACTAGCTCACCCAGATTTACGAGTCAAGTTCTTGGGATCCCCCTCCATCTTCTGATGTTGCCAGCCTGATCTTGGTGTTGCTTGAAGGTCGCCAACTGTCTCTTTCTGAGCGGCTGCTGCCGTAATCCCTTGAATCTCTGGCTTCTCTAGAATCTCTGGATTCTCGAGACGACTCCCTCTATTAAGGGGTGGACAAACAGAAAACAAAAACGGTTTAGACGTCCAGGGAAGAGTAGTGGACATTGAATGTTAAGGTTACGGTTTAGTAAGCAAGCATACTAACTTTCATCTTTAGGGCAATCTGTAAAGAGAAAGGCAGAGGAAAAGAAGCAGAAGAGAAAATGCATCTGTGTTAGTAATGCATGGAGTGGTCACAAAGTGCAGGAAAAGGATGCTGTGCTGTGGAAAACTCTGCTTGACGTCAAAAAGCCTAAATGCCATTCCACACAAAGGAAAATTAGTGAAACTCGAAATAACTTGTTCATAGGCTAGTTGGTCGGTACTTGGCGAAGCCTTTGCAGTGCAAATAAAACAGACACATCTACATTTACAACTGATTTATTGCAGTCCCTCAAAAGACTAGAAGAAAATGTACAGTAAGATGTGTGTGTGCACAGGTTTATCATGACAAATAAAGAGTAATAATATGCATCTCGCTTCCATACAGGCAGACGGAACTATCACTGACAGAATCCACACCTATTTTTTTTTATATGAGAGAGAGAAAGATGCTTATTAATTGAAAAAAAAAAAGGAAAAATCTACATATATTAAAAGGCAACCCCAGTGGTTTTTCCGGCACGGTGCCTAGATAAGGTGAACTGTTTCGCTCCTTGATAGATAGGGCAGCAAGCTGTTGTATGTAGCATTGTGGTGTTCAGGGGTCCAGGGGTCTTGGAAGGATCCAGTTGATTAGCGTGACGACTGAGCTCTGTAGCTCAGCGAGGCAGATTCTTCGCAGTGAGGATATGCCAGGACATGTCCATAGCAGACGGTGTGCTGTGCCTGGCTCACCCGTGTCGCAAGTTCCACAGGTTGGGTTAAGCGACTTGTCCAGGTATTGGGCTCTGAATGCAGGCATGACTGCCATACCGGTGCACAGATGGTGGAGTGCCACTTGTCCCCGCCATAGAAGCCCATGTGAAAGTTTGTGTGCAGCAGATTGCATTAGTGATACTTGTGTGTCTATTTGAAAGCGGGATACTTTCTTTAAACAATTTTTTCTTTGCAGTCATGGAACCTGTGTATTTTATTGCACTTTTTCTTCTGGTGGACTGTAATAAATCAATTGTAAGTGTAGTACTCGTAGTATCTGGTCTTTTGTTCCTTACGTTTATTTGTTTTTGTGCTACAATGGCTTCACCAAGGAAAATAAGAAAAGCTTGTTTGCCTTTATTTCTGGCCATAGAGAGTACATTCATACAAAGCCATGAAATATTATTTTAGTTAGGAATGAAGTATTGTGTAATTCTTCTGTAATTGGTTGTCTGAGCTACTCACTACTTAAACTTTGCTGCAGTGTAGTGTACAGAAAACGCTACTGTGGGCTTTGTGTTGTGTCCTGTTCTTGAACTAGAGGTATCAAACTCATTGTATTAAAAATGATACATTGGGCTTTATGGGGGTTCTGCTATCGAGTTATTTGCTGCTGAAATTCTTGCTTCAACTAGTATTCTCGCAACTTACTGTGCTATTAGTCTCACACAAACATTTTTAAGCCTTCATTTCTTTCACGCACAATCCAGGAGTGGAATGCCTTGCCTGACAGAGTCGCCTTATCAGATATGGTCACTGCATTTGAACGTGCTGCGTCCACCCTTTAAATATGGTGTCATGTCTGTTATACCTTGTTACCATAGTGTCTTCATGTATCTTTCTTCTAGGCAGGTGCTGTTTTGTTTTTGATGTGCTTGGGCAGTGAGAAACTTATATTGTTTGTGATTGTTTTTGCCATCACTGTATTTGATTCCCACCTGCTTGATCTTATTTAAGACCAATTCTTGCTTCAACTCATTTAGTCTGATATGCATGCTACTCATGTCTTGCTGCTCAAAAGCATATGGGAAAATATATGGTGTCCCAACTTGAATGCTTGAAAGTGAAAATGCATGAAACGTGACCGCATTGTTTTCTGAGCAACTTCACATAATCATGTACATAAGTGCATCCTCAGGAAGCTGGCTGGCCAAATTACGGTCTTTTAAGCAGTAATATCATTCAGATATATGGTGGGTGCTAGCAGTGTGATGTTAAGCCAAAATCAAGGATATGAACTCACAAGGACAATTTGTGCTCGAAATTTTGTCAAGACTGTTTCACTGTGCAAATCATTAGTGCTGGTAACAAATAATGGGTGTAGAATGCATGCAAAAAGAGCTGGTTATTGCTTCCGCCTTCCATATTTGTCTGCATTCAAGCTCTACGCAACATTCCAAGTCATGGCCCACCAGAAGCACTCAAAGTATCTGCAATATGCCTACTAGTAAAAGCTTGAAAGTTTCAATTATTAATATTTTGCTAGTGTTCTGCATGGACATTGAGCGTTTGATTGGTTACACATTGGTGGGACCCCTTGCATGAAGCATATCAGCAGTGAGCGAACTTACTCATGGTTAAAAACCTGTCCACAACTGGCAGTAAGCTGCAGCGCAGTAAGTTGTCGAGCAACAATGAAACAAGGCATGAAACCTTTGTAATTTACAATTTACTTCCTCATGTGTGGAGCCTTTTTAATGAGGACGAATTCACCCTCCGAGTAAAACGCCTCAAACAAGCGACCTCAGTTTCTAATATCACACAGACATACCAGCCCTGAAAATATAGTGAAATATGCTAAAAAGTGTTTTCTTACTCAAATGTTGACAGCTTATTACAAAAAAAGTCGTAGACTTCGTTCTGTATGAAAGCTGTCAAGAGGCACTTTTCTCTACTGATGCAGCAAGAATGATCAGTGCCACAAACAAATGACAGTGCTTGTTAAGTTCATAAGCAAAACATTCACATAACAATGGGTAAAATTCCAGCTGCCATAATTCTGTGAGTGAGTAGTGCTGCTGTGGGTTGGTCTGAATAGTTGAGCAAGTCTAGAAAAGTCAAGCTCCGAGAATCAGCCAGCAAATGTATTCGTAATTCTTTTGAACTCAATTCTGTGCTAAACTGCACACAAATGAAAAACTTGTGATATTATTGGCATCGATACGAGAAGAAAATAAAAATCGGAAGCTATAATCAGAAGATACAGGCAAAATTTTCCTTAGAAGTGTTCTTGTTTTTGATCCAAGATACTGAAGTTCATTCACAAAGAGCCGCATAAGTACAACAAAGCTAACTTTTCCCTTGCGAAACCTTAAATGTGGACGAGAACTAAGTACAGCTAGACCATCTTTGAAAATTCATCCAAAACCTCTTGCAAAAGAATACCTAACCAAACAATTTCATCTTTCTGTCAGCATGCATACTTACAGACTTGCTAGATTCTTTCTGTGTTAGGAAACAAAAGAAAAAGAAGAATGTTACCATATCTGTGAGAACAAGCAACTGCAGTACCTTGATGTGGTGCAGTGAGCATAACTTTATCTTTATGTTGCTTCAACACGGTACTTATTTCTTTTTCTTATATCATATGGAAAGCGCTGACAAGGTAAATTAGTAAGCGAAAGTGCTTGGATAGGCATGGCATCTCTGATTTTCTCTAGAAGGTTAGAATGCAGGGAGATAAACAGTTCCTAAGGAGCATCACATGCAATCATGAGTAACGAATTAGCACTAAACAAAATTATTCTTTACTTACAGCAAAAGCAAGATGTCCATCAAACCTAACCTCATAGCATGATACCAGAATTTCTCATGAGCTACTTGAGAGTGCATACAACGGATGTGATCGTGGATAAATCAGCCATGTGACACATGACATACATCGAATCACTTTGCAGCCAGTATTTACACAGCACAAAAAAGCCAACACATCAGGCTTAACCATCCCCTTGCTTCTCGAAGCATTGGAGATGGTACAAAAGCATTGGAATGTAGCACATACGTAACGATCGAGCTTACATCGTAATGCTATGCATCATTTCATGCATTTCAATTCAACGAGCGACTTAACCTGTATTGGAGATGGTTGCTGTCAGACTAAGGCATTTTGCTATGAGTACCTTGGGATTTCTTGCTGAAAATCGCAATGGTGATTTTCTTTTTGGCCAAAGTGTGAATCGCTTCATGGGGACCGAGTGAGCACAGCAGAAATAGGTGATGCATACAGTAGAACCTTGCTGATACGTTCCCGTTGTGTACATTTTCTGGATGCCAACGTTCGCGATTGAGAACACAAAAAATAACCCAACAGAGTTATGCTCATCTTTTACCAGTTAATATGTTCCCGGAAAGCACAATTTTTCGGCACCAACATTCAGTAAGTCTCCAGACTGCGATCCTATGATACATTTTTCGGCTCCTAGATCCCGTGTGAAAGAGAAAATGTGCGAGGTGCACGCAATCGAGAACAATATATAGCTGCCCGCAGCGGCAGCTTCGCCGCAATACTCGCCCACCCTTCTCGCATGAAAACGCCGACGTGCACTCAGTTGCTCATTTCAGTACCAGCAAATCTTCCACAGGGCCATCACACGAGCAGCCACTGCCAATCCTACTGTGATAAGCATCTTCGCCTATCTGTTTCACAGAGCATGGTGCCATCGGAAGCGTAGCGCACGCTTTTAATAGGCAATAACTGAAACCCACCGCCATTCCCTGCTGCAGACTGCGATCGTTTACTTTTTCAGGACCCTAGATCCCATGTGAACAAGCAAAGGTGTGAGGCGCGCGTTTGAGAACAGCTAGTATATAGCCGCCCGTTTGTCATGAAAACGACGACGCGCAGTTTCTTATTCTGGTACCAGTAAATCTCCGCCCTGGTCGTGGCACGCTGCATTCACAGCTATCGCCACCAAACCTATTGCGATAAGCATCTTGGTCTATCTGTCTAGCAGCGCGTGGCGCGTAGTGCCATTGCTAGCGTACTGCACGCCTTTAGTATGCGATAATCCAAAGACGCTGCTGTTCCCTGCCATAGGAGGCATGATGTGGGCATCATGTTTCGCTTCAGTGGCATCAGGCGACGCCCACCAGCTCGATTTTGTTTCGTTTTCCCGTCGCCCTCTTAAAAACCACACAATAGGAGCGTGCATGGTGGTTAGTTTCGGTTTTGTTTTGCAGGTTGTTTCCGTTTTTTGCACTCACAAAACTGATGTTTATCTGTCTTCTAATCTCTCAAAGGGTCACCACTAGATGCTGGCTCATCTGTTGCTCGCAGGGGTGTGATTAAATGTGTTCACAGTTGCCTTGCCTGGTACACAAACAATGTTGCCTTGCCTATGTTCCCTTTCATGGGACTTGTAAAAACTGCTTGCCCCTTGCTGGCAATGAGATGAAGGATTATTACAAGTTTCATCGAGTTTTCTGGCAGGCACTGAACCAACAAGCTTTCTTGCGTGCGCTCACATACATAGTTCGATTACGCTATGGAGCATGGACATTTTCGATGACAGTAATAGTATGTTGCGTGTATTTTTCTACATCTGTGAAACATATTTATTACAGTGTATCTACTTTTTAATTCTTATTAGTACAAGTCCTTATGCAAGCCTATTTGTATTCATGAATAAATAATGCATCTACTATACCTTACAAAATTTGTCGCTTTATGATCACTCTAAAAAAATTGCAGGAAATATTTTTTCAAAATAAGTCACTAAAGATTTTAAATCTGCAATAAAATATATCGAACCTGCGAGGTCACATTCGGAGAAAAGAAGTTTATGCTCAAAGGGTTAAGAGGCACATGATACGTGACAGCATGTATTATGTAAATCACTATAATTACCCAAATTATGTATGATAACTGCAATACAATATTAGTACTATGTAAAATTTGCCTAAGACTGCGCTGAAATGTCACAGAGTGACAGCTCCTATACCTATGCTGTAAGCTTTCATGTGGCAAAAGCATTCAGGCTGCAGTATTGATTGCAGCAACAGTTCCCAAGGTGGTGATACTGAAACATGCATGCAGCCATCTATTACATCTATGCAATAACCACAGCAAGGCAAGTAACATGATGCTAACAGTATCATTACTGATGCGGCAAAAATTTTCTTACGAGCTATGAAGAGGGCAAAAAAACGTGCACTGTGAAGAAACACCCTTGTGGACTTCTCACCCACATGCGGCACATGACAGCACCACGTGTCTAGGGTTAAAAATAACAACGCACACTGCATGCTTGGTGCACATGATCTGGCACAAATGTAGAAGAGCACAAAGTTTTAGCAAAATGAAATAAAGAGAATATAAAGCTGATGTTGTTAAACTATAGTATTATTAGAATATACGGGCAAGCAACACAAAGTATAATAGCATTAAGTGAACTAAGGACTAATCTACAATGACATGCCAGATGAAAGTTACCTCTCGTGACATGCTGTTACAGTCAAACTATAATGAAACGGGATATAACTAAAGAATGGATATAACAATGTAAGTGGAATTCCCCTTGAAATCCTCATTGAGATCCATAGTGCATACAACTTTGTTGCATGTACTGCACTATGACTACAACAAAGTAATTCTGGCTCTGTTTTCATCTTTGCCATAATGAGGTTTTACTGAATTACACAAGGTGCAGTGCTCGGCGATTGAAAATGTGGTACTTGGTGCCCATGGTTGCCTGTACTTTCTGTGCCACTGAAGAGTACTGTGTGATTGCTGGGGGGACTAAATGCAGTCATAATGCGTTCACGTTCATCGTATACAAAAATGCACTAGCTCGGTGTACCCCTGCGCCCAGAGGTGGGGCAGAAAGTGCTGGAAGCCATGCACTCCGAGTATCCTGTTTCAATCGCTGAGCACTGTACATGAATCCTCAACAATGCATTTATTACAGTTATTTTTTGATAGTTACAACCATCCCATTTAAGCCAGATACACAGAGTGTTGAGTGCTGTATGAAATAAACAAAATAATTTCTGCGGGAACTCGCAAGGTAAAGGCAGATTCATGACAGGTAAGTTGGCATCTCTCTGAATGTTGGCAAAAGAAAACCGTTCAGTTGTCATGGAAAAGAGGTGATGCTGGGCACAATCCTTGCACCAGAATAAGCTTTCTTCAAGTGCGAAGCTTTTTTTAACTATCCTTTTGCAGCTTTACACTGCTTTCACGTGGATTCCAACCTTTTCTTTCATGAACATGCAAACAATGAGTCTATTTTCTAGACTGTTTCAGAAGACCGTCAATTTTTTTAATACTGAAACAAGAAGTTAATGAAGGAAGCCTCCACTTTTAAACTTTACTTTACTTCAACAAAGTTCATTGCAGCAAATGCTTATGAAAAAAGCACCGGAAAATGAACTTGATGTATAAATAAGCAACGTGTTGTTCATACTTACATCTTTTTCTGCTGACTTTGACTTCTAAGAAAGAAAACAAAAACCACAAAAGCATGCTCTAACATTTCATCATGCAGCTTCAAAAACACATGGAAGGAAGAAAGTAGCAAATGACAGTGTTTCTAGAACAAACAAAAATGATAGGACTTACCATGCGTCCATGTAACATGCAAAATGATGCATGCAAGCTATTCTGAGACACAACCCAAGGCACGGATACACATTTATGTACGATTCAGATATGCATGCTGGTTAATTACAGCACCATGACTTTTAGTGTGAAGGTGGCAGTCAGTATACTATGTGGTTGTCTGAACATCGAGGCCATTAGCAATGCCTCCTTTACTAGATGCCCGCCACGTTGCTCGCCCTCCCATTGTAGCGGCGGTTCCCTTAGTTGAAGTTAGTTCAGCATAAATTCTGTGAGGCGGCGCTCGTTGCCTTTTCAACTTTCGGCGGATGTGGCAGTGGCGGCTGAATGCATCCGCCAGCGTGTTATATGCGCGAGCACCTGTTAGTGAGCGTTATCGCGGGCCTCCGAGACGGTAACAGATGCCATGTTAATCTCAGAGGCCGCAGCACGTGATTGCCAGTTGCAGGCGTTCGCCATGAGAGGCGCTCGTTGCCATTTTGCGGAGGAGAGAAAAGGGAGAGGGCCCGGAACCGAGCAACCGGACAACGCGGCAGGCATCTAGTAAAGGAGGCATTGCCATTAGTTTAAAGCAAACTGATACATTCTAGAACAACAGGACAGCTTTACAGTACCAATATGCTAGGTATAGTTACTTCACCAAATGAAGACAAATATAATCAATTATAATGGCACAAAAGTTTGTGCAACGTTGACAAAAAAAGAAAAATTACTGTTGGGCGGGTCGGTGAGCTTCAACACAGCTATTTGGGAGGAATCCTGTGTAATGCAATGCACAAGAAGAACTATAAAAAGAGGACAGTACAGGGCTGGAATTTTCAACTAAAATCTTCAGTGCAAAGAAACAACATAGAAAACTGTCAAAACTCCATCAAAAACTCCGGCAAACATTAAAACCACGCACCCACCATAAGATTAACAAGAAAACAAAAACAGAAAAATTAGAAGAAAAGAAATAATAAAAATAATAATGAACAAGGTGAGAGACATATGACAGACATTCCACAATATAATGCACAATAAGGAGCTAAATAGCATCATTCAGGTATTGCAGCTCTTCATCACTAAGGCTTATGGATGCTCCTCTGATACATGAATTGTCCTTTTTGATGGTATGAAAGCCTCAAAAGCTTCTTGTTTTAGAGAGACCAATAATCTTGATACCATTTCCGTGCAATGCCTCCAATGAGTCAACAAGTGTATGCAGAAAGTTGTGGGAAGACTTGAGGAGTGTCTAAGGCAAACAAATTTGACAAATAGCTTACAGTTTATGAGAAACTGTTATGTTGTTTACATGCACTTTGCATAAGTCCTATCCACAAGTTAGCTGCACATTCCAGAAAAACACAGTGTCTTGTGTCAATTTCACCCACTTTTAACATCTTAATTGAGCAGTTCACAGTACTGCGAAATGCATTCTCACTATAGAATTAAAAAAGATTGTACAGGGTTGCTTCACTAAAACTTTTTTGACTTTTGCCAATATTCGTCTTGTAGCAACAACAGCATCGGCGTCGCATGGGAGATGACGTAGACGCTCGCGTCTACACGAGGCACGAGCGGCTGGCACGCTCCGGCACGGGCTAGCGTTCCGAAGGGGATTATTAAAAAGAATGCTACGCTAAGAGATCGAGTGTCGGTTCTTCCTCTCCTGCGAAAGTGCAAGACTTTACCGGTCTATGTGGTCGCTCGTCGCCACAGTCTGAAGACTTCAATTTGCTGAAGACTATAAATAAATGCTCCTTGACTGAGTAAGTTTTAAAATGCTACAAATCTAATTAAAATTGGCTGAATTAGTCCAGAAAAATTACTTCTGCTTTCCCATGTTAGGTTTAAGGAGCCCCTCAAGGTAAATCACCTTTTGATTACTACATTGGAGAGATTATGATTAAAGTAGTATAATTACTATTTCCGAGAGGATCTTTCCCAACAAAGGTCCAGGCCTCCCCCCCCCCCCCAATTATAATTGCTTTCTGAATAAATGACTTCGCCTTTTGCTCTGAAAATACAAATCAGTAGGTCACTTACATCACTCTCCACCTTGGGCCTGCTCAGGTTGAGCACCTCCAAAATAGTCTCCGGTATGTGTGCTTTCTGTGAGGGGAAAATCAAATTAAGAAAAAAAAAGGCATTAGATGGCAATCACTTAGTGTTCCGTAAATCTTTTCACGCATTGCAAACAAGCACCCATTTACATAGGTGCAAGTCTACATTGTCGTTGGTAACATTTTTTAGGACAAAATCGCCGCCCAAAACACTAAATTTTTACAGAAATGTTGCTAGGTTATGATGGTAACTTCAATAAAATGTTGTCTTTTTTTAATGTTATAGTGTTTCTAGATATCTTCCTTATAATTTCTTTAACTATAGCTTGAAATTACCTTCTGCGATGGTGAGGCAATGGTCAGAAGGCTAAACAACCTCAATATCAACTCTCACGAATGCAATTTGCCTAGAAAATCAGCTGTGATTCAACCACAGAAGGCTCACTAATAACGTCTTTAGACCACTAATGTCTTTAGATCAAGCTATAAATGAAGGCACATATCCTCCTTGGGATAACATAGGGGTGGGGCAATGAATTTAGTCAAAGTCTTTTTAAAAATTTCGCCAGGGTTGAGCTGGCAAATTTTATCAATGTACCTGCTATTCATGTCACTAAAATTCCATAAAGGCAAAGTTGTCGTTAAGGCAACTAAGAAATCTTTCTTGCCAAGTTACTATCACAGCCGAAACTACAATGTCACTTTGCCAGATGGTACAAATGTTCAAAGCTCTAAGCAGAAATGATTGAGTTCAGAGAATGGCACAAAGCAAGAATGCATGAGAAATAAAACCACATGGTGGCCATCACAAAAAACATTGGCCAAAAATTCTACACACTCGAACCTCGTTAGAGAAATGTGATACTGGATATAATGAAATAATGAATATAACAAAGTAAATGAAATTCCCTTTGAAATCCCCATAGAGATCAACATATTTAAGACCTCATTTTAACTAAGTAAAGTTGTCCTGCCAACAGATAAAACAAATTAAATTCCTCTCCGAAACCAAAAAATACCTGACCGTTGCATGCCAAGCATATCGCTTTCTGCGGGGTTCGGTGCAACAGTTCAAACTCCTGTGTTCCAGCGTCGAGTAACGGCAATAGTTCTCACTGTCGTGCATAGTGGTATGCAAGCAGTGTCTCACTATTGCCATTGATTTCCTTCATCCACGACCACTGCCACTGCACTTCTCTCTCCCCCACTGCGGTGCATAGCGCAGGTTGGGCACATTGAGAGAGAGAAGTGCGATTGCGACAGCGGGTTGCTGCTTGCATGTGGCCAGCGCTTCTACACGCAGCAGTGTGGTACACCAACGCATCCATTTGTCTTTTACTGCGGCACACCGTGCAAGCTGCTGCAACTAGGCATGGCCTTCTGAGGGCGTGTTAGCACCTGTGCTGTCACAAGAGGTGAAGATGCGGCCAAGTCAAGGGTGTGGAGATCAGGGTACGCTGGCCTCAAGATTCACACAGTGGAGCCACGTAAAAGCGGTGGACCGGCCTGGTTCAGATGTGTAGTCGGAGCTCCGTGTTGTGTGCCACACGCTGCACGACCACAATGGACTTTATTTGCATTGCAGCATCCTAGCTGTTCTCTTCAACTGCGTTACCATTTTCCTGATTTCATGACAATATGGACGAGCCGAGTGGAAAGTGGAAACAAAGGACCATCATATTGGAACAGAAGGCAGCTCTCGTCTGTCGTTAAAGGGCCAACTGCAACAAAATTTTGGTCTGTATAGAAAGCCTAGTTTCAGACAGTGTTGATAGAAGGTGCGCTTGATTCACCTGCACCACTGCGAACCAGTTCACGGTGGGGCACGAGATGTTCAGAAATTGTGCAACTCAACTTCAGTGGTGCAGGAACAATGTGACACTCACAGCAAATGCCGAGGTGCGGAGTTGCCGACACGATGCAGGCCTTAGGTTTTGTCCATGTAATGAGTGCCGTTCGCATAAAATTGCGAGGTCCCGAAGTGCAGGTATAGCTGGTTTCCGAAGCGTAAACAACACATTCTAGATTGTGCCGACACAGCAGACACGCGTAAGCAGGGTTTCAATAGCACTGACGTCTATGTGGTCGTCTGCTATGCCGCTTCGCACCTGCATGTCTGCACCAAGTCAATACGTTCAGCAGCAAGGGTGCAAAAAAATCGTGAACGAGCCCTGCACCTTTTGAAATTAATGGCGTGGCTCATAGGTGCCATTGCTGCGTCGTGGAAACAAATGACAGAGTACAGCACATCGTGAACTGGTTCGGGGAGTAGGCAAATCGAACAGACATATCGAGCAGCCTCCATGCAAAGCTTTAGGTCTGGTGTGGAATATGAGTGGATATGTAACGAAAAGCTTGCAAGAAGAAATATTTTTATACTGAAACTGGAAAAAATGTTGCCGATACTGCTTGCCACCACTGACACATGACTAATTATGTGCAAGTCATTGGCATAACCTCTAAGGTCAGGTGCCGCCCATGGAATGATGAGAAATCTTGGAAGTGACATGCTGGGACTTAATTTCATATCTGCTAATCACCAGGTAAACACATCATCTGCTTACGTGCTATTTAAAGGCTGCTAATAAAGAAAAACGAGACAATTAGCAGCTCTGCAGCTTTGTCAAAATTGCTTCAGTAGTATATACAACTCATTTATAACCAATTTGGCCAAAGTGAAACGAAACGTTGCCTTTAAGGCACCGTCTCGTTTACCCAACAAGACCAGTGTATGCACTCAGGTACCTGGTGGTCCGTGAAGGCACTGACGTGCTGAACCAGTGGCTGCTGAAGGTCGGGGCTGACCTGAAACACGTTTCGCAGCTGCTCAGCGGGCAGCTGCAGAAGCACCTGCAGTGACTGTGGCTTGGTCCGTTGGCAGCACTTGATGAAGCCCTCCCATACTTTCTTCTGCTTCCACACCTGTGAGAGGTAAAATCAGATGCTCAGGCGTTGATCTGAACGGAAACATGCCACTCTGGATACTGCACTTTCAGTTGCTTTCATCAAGACTTCTACAAGTTCTTAAGAACCGAGCTTGTGCAGCGTGAAAAGGACAGGAACACAAATGACCCACAGCTGCTGACTTCTGATTTTTTTTTTTTGCTTTGGAATTATCAAAACAACTTTTTAACATGCAGACATGAAATCACACAACAATTAGAGACGGCCAGTCAGAAACCGCAACTCTTTGTCACTAATACAGTCAAATTTTGATAATTCGAACTCGAAGGGGCTCAATAATTTGTTCGAATTAAACGGAGTTCGAATTAGACAAAGCTAATTAAATGGAGGGCTTTTGTGCAGTGCTGCGTTACATGGCACGTGTTCACCGAGCTAACACACGAGTGACGAGTTCCAAAAGTGTGGCTTCACAGCGTGCACTACTGTGAAGGCGCACTTCTAGGCAAAATTTTCACTGCTGCAAAGCTACATTTCAAGGCAAAATTTGCATATAACCTGCACCCCTACTTGAACGCTAAATTCTTCGAAGTTTTGGTGCAGGTTATATGTGCCAAGATACGGTAGTTGCAACAAGACATGAGAGGAGGAGCTGATGTGCAGCCGTACTGCCAGGTGAGCCACACTGCTGAGAGCACGGTCGGTTGCGCAGTACGTTTGAATTACTGGCCGTTCTTGCACCTAAATACACACAATTTTGACAGGACACAGCGCCAGTTTGAATAAATGGAAAGTTCAGATTAAGTGGGTTTGAATTAAGATGAATCTGCTGTATTTAATGCTAGAGGCACTCATGCAAAGATTGCCAGCTTTCCCCCCTAATGTGGGCTTCTTCAGCTAACCCTCTCTATCTATTTTTGTTTCTGCATGTCTTAGAAAGATAGTCTTATCAAAGCACGAGGCGCATCCACACTGGTTGCAATGTTCTAGTGGATGTCCCCCAGATTTGCTCGCAACTTTAAAGTTAAGCTCGCGCACTCTCACATTTGTTTTGGAGCTTCTGTGAGGGCTAGTTGGCAAGACAGTGGCTTTGTTTACTGTACAGCTCAGCTGAAAGAACTTCTGACATCATTACTTCTCGTGTCGTGCTTCATTTCGCCTAAGCAGCACAGCGAATCAAAACAGTCAGTACTTTAAGGAACATCACTTTCAATGTGCCTCAATTCACTAAACCGGCCTAAACCAGCAGAAACACACTTTATGGAAGGAACCTAAAAGCAGGATTAAAATAGTCATCACTCTCCCCTCCGTCACACAAAAAAGCACACTGAACTTGAAAAAAAATATTGCATTTACTCAATTTTAACATGGTCTCAAATGTAAAGTGCACTTGATTTTCACAGCCAGATATAAAACATTTCACCGATTGTAGCAAACACCTCAATTTTTTTATGCCTCAAGAAATTATAAATGTGACTGTGATAAAGATGAGAATTTGGTTCTTCACTCAACAGATTTTGGGGAGAGAGAGAAAGTAATGGCAATTCACTCTCATGTGAAAAAATAAAATTTATTGCATCCGAGCTACAGTGGACAGGGCGTCACTCTCAGAGGACTCATTATCAATATCAGCAGCTCAGACCATGCCATCTTTGGTGCCATCCATGAGATTTGTGATATCGCATTTCTTAAATACCTCGCAGACTATGGCAGCCAAATTAACTTACGGAACGAAGACAATGCTACTGCAGGTCCCGCAGCTGCAGCAGCATGCAGATTTGATTGAATTATAGAAATCTTTAATGCCCATGATGATAGCTTGTCACTATGGATTGCTCTTATCAGATGTCACCGACACAGCTTTCTCACTATGCTACTGGCAGCCGTGATGGCAGCCGTGATGACATTGGTGCCTCATGTTATCATGCGTACATTGTTTTACTTTTTGACAGTGACCACTTTTTCACCACATTATCACTGCTATAAATTTGTCACTTCGCACAAAACGTGCCTGTTGTGCTGTCACGTTTCTTGTTTATGCAGCTTCTCGAGGTGCCAGTACCCCAAGATGGTGGCCATGGTGCCGTCAGTACAAATCATCTATTGTAGTTTTGGTTTCGCACTGGAACCTAACGCACGTGCTAGCTTTCAGTACATAAATAAAGTGTGCGTCACAATAGAAGTAACTAGTGTAACCACTGAAGTTGAACCCTTCGTGCATGGATTGCCATCACGAACGCACCTGCTTTCTGATCAGTCGTTGCAAGATGTTCATGATGAAGCCCAACAGCCTTGGGTACAAGCTGAGAGACTGGATGACAGTTCGCATAAGCAAGGTGGGCAGGGGGCTCTGCTCCATCAGCTGCTGCATGACCACTGCCAGAACCTCTTGCGTGTAGATGTGCTTCTCCGCAAAGCACAGGGAAGTCGCTGGAATTCAAATATCGCAAACAAGCAATGCCCCAAATTCCCACATGTAATGCCCACATCGTAATGCAGGCACATCGTAAACAAGTAATGCCCGAAATTCTGCAAAGTACATATGCGACAAGGCAGGTAATGAATAATGGAATGATCTATACTGACAAGATTGCATTTCTGCCATCCTCCTGTTGCTACCCATATGCCGAGAACATTGTGAAAGATGAAGACCTAAATAATGCCAAAAAAATACAATTTCGATTATGCATATTTATGATTTTATGATTTTACATATAATACAGATATACGCTCCACGAATTATGCCTTAAGGGCAAGCCTTCATCGCAATAAAAAAAAAAAAAAAGATTATGCATTTTATCCATGTACATTATATAGGCAACGCATACTGACGGTAAACAAGATTGGTCTTTTGGTACCGCTTTAGAGTGCTTGAAAACGGCCATATGAGATACCATTAGTATGATTGATAATTAGTAGCATGCTTAGCAGTATGAGTAGAAGAGAATTAATTGACCCTTATACAATATCTGTCAACAGAGTCCTGGCAGCATTTATTGTTCCAGTTTAAATAGTCCCATTCACGTCTCATTAGTCCACAACAGCATATTTAATGACTTGGCAGTAACGGTGAAACACAGGATATGCAATGCCAACCTTTGATGACTGTTTTGACATCACACTTGGAAGGATCAATGTTATGTAGGGCCACCAGCAGTTCAGCAGGAGACACTGGACTTGTGAAGGTTGCAGTTGATTCAACTGGAAATAAAGCAGGTGCAACGGCATGGTCAAGTTTTTGCAATATCCCTGCCTCATTTGCGCAGCAAACCATCTGTCAAACGACAGTGTTTCCTTACGGTATTTTGCATGTCGGGCTGCAGAGAACCAATATGAAAAGTTATGTCAGCTCTATGAGGCCGTCGCATAAGCAAGGCCTCCGATCTTTCAAATGCACAAGAAAAGAACAAAAGCAATGTTTCTTACCATGGCTACCAAGTAGCCGATTAAAAACTTCTTTTACAACAATGGGATTCAGCTTGATCAGCTTGGGGAGTGCTGCTATTACTTCTTTCTGCAAGAATGGGAGGCTTAAATCAGTTGCTGTCCATCAACAAATGCAAGGTGAATTTCAACTCAAGCATGATGTTAAATGTGATAGAACAGCAAATCCATGCCCAAATGTGTTTTCAAAACCTGTCTCGGGACATAAAATGCCACAACTGTCTCTCCTTTAACAGTGTTAGTGAATAACAGCATATGATAAGAGGAAGTTTTTGCTCAGGAGCGCTTGTCTAAATATGTAAGAAAGGAGGACCTTTTTCTCGTCAAGTACTGCTTAGATTTTGATGAGGTTTGTTGCATTCAAAACAAAAAGTTCAAATCTAGTGATGGTAGAAGCAGATTTTTATTAAGGTCATCAATTACATTTTTTTTAAATTCCTAAATTAAAGAATAGAGCTAATATATCAAGTTTACAACTCCATAACGCAGTAATGAAAGAGGCCATCACAATTTTGTGAACTCCACCTAATAATAGAATTAAAGCAAACAAAACTGATGTATTGTATACCGTTCTGAAATATACCACTAATTTTTGAGCAAGAGTTTTGCAAAATCCTGATAGACATTGTAACAAGTTCACTTAAGTTGCAAATTTATATACATACCAAATTTGTCCGCTTTAGATGCAATTGTTCGCATTAGAACTGCAACATCTACTTTTGGTACAGAGTTACAGATGTATGAAGTTAGTGCTTCAATTTGTTTTTTAATTTCCTAGCTTTTAGAACTTGTAAAAATAATTCCAGGCCTTACATAAGAATTCTGCTTCCTAGATTCACTAGAATATAACTTTTTCTCTAAAATGCAACAAATTTCATTCAAATTGGTCCATCAGTTGTGTCATGAAAGCAATTATGCATTTTATATGTATCTGAATTGGGAAATCGGAGTTGGCTCTGAGCTAAAGCTTCCTGATAAAGCCTGATAGTGAATCTCACTAAAAAGGATTCACAGGAAGAGGAACACATAATTCATCTTTTTCTAAGGAACAATAAAAATAACATGCTGGATGTTCTTGAAGCGTACATTATAGCTGTTACTTTTCAGAGAACCTTAAGCACGTCGGGTCAAAGTGCTAACCATAGAAACTAAACATTTCAATTAAGATTGTTCAAGAATTGTTGAGAATAATTGCTTTGACATAAGCAGCATGTATAGGAAATTTGCAGGCGCAAGTTGGGAATCAGCTAGTGCAAGACAGGGGTAATTCGAGATTGTTGGGAGAGGCCTTCGTTCTGCAGTGGACATAACAATAGGCGCCGCCGCCGCTGTTGTTGATTATTATTATTATTATTATTGTTATTATTATTATTATTATTATTATTATTATTATTATTATTATTATTATTATTATTATTATTCATAGCAATGAAGCACATCTGCTGGCTGGTTAATGCTGGCCAGTTCGAGAAAGAAGCACTAGAGAGCCTTTTCTGTGCACCATGGTTGCAATCAAACTGAGACAAAGCCAAGTGTACCTTTGAAAGGCCGTTCAGCACTGGTATCAAGAACCGCACGTCAGACACACGCTTGTGGTAAAGGTCTCTGACCCTGGCCACTAATTCTGATGATGGTGGAGCTGAAAAAAAAAAAGAAGTGAATAAACTTGCATACACAAGAATATCTTTAAGAAAGAGCTGTTACTGGAATGTTTTAGTATTTCTGCTGTGCCTGTTACTGTGAAATGAAATTATGCTAATAAGAATGCTGAAGCAAAGCACTACTAAGACCAAACCATCCCACCACCACAATTTATCTGAGATATGCATACCTTTAAGAAGTACAGTAAGGCAGTTTTGCAGATTATATTGCTTCAAGCTCACATATTCATGGATTTTTATAAGTTACATATAGAGTAAACAGAAACGATGGCATAATAAACAGGCTTTATCAAGAACAATCAAAAACAAAAATTATCCAAGTGAAAAGAAAGATGAAGCAGAAATGGTATGAGCGAGCACAGATCATGGGTAGCAACAAATTAATGACTCTGAACCAAGTGAACATGCTGAAAACACATTATCTTGTACAAATAATTACTGCGATAAAACGTTTCTTCCTTACTGTCGCATAAATTTTGTGAGCTTGAATAAGGGGAGGGTAAAATTTCCACTTACATACATAATTACATAATTCCCAATTCTGGTCCGTTCAAACAAATTTGGCTGATACACTGTTTCGCGTACATTTTATAAGCACTTACATAAAACAGGATGTTCAGCCATACAGCTTGAACAATACCTCTGCCTCATTAGTCTTTCCTTGCTAAGCACTTGCTCAATAAGAATATGATGCATGTATACTGAGGGTGTGAGAGCAGTCATTTTCAAGACCGAATTGAATACAAATCGAATAGTGGGAGAAACAAACGGAATTGAATGCAAATAGTTATCAAATGGTTTTCGACTGGTTTGCGAATAGCGAACAGCTGTTCTTACCATCGACCTTCACATCCCAGTGCTTTCACAATGTTAGCAGGTTCTAGTCATTGCAGTGCACGTTACAGCTGGTTTTTAACAGCATAAATGCAGAACTAGGATCAAATTTATTTGCATACTCTGGACTTATCGGTGAGTGCGAATTACAGCGGTTTAGTTTTTAAAAAACCTGGCTCCCTGAGTGACGCATAATGCTCCATTATGTAACTTCTCATGCTTTATGTCTACTATGGCCGTCAAGGTGGAACTTATTGCACAGTTGGTGATTTGAAGTACTTGAAAAAATTACCGACGATTACGTTACTTCCTAATGCGAAATTTGAGCGCAGCAAATAAGCTGTTTCACCTTTTGGATAGATTGAGGCAAAGAAATCGAGCAACACATGTATGCGCTATCACATAATTTTTTTTTTATTTTTCACACGTAGTCCTTTAACAAAGACTCCACTAACAGTTCTTGACAGTCATGAAGGAAGCTTTGTGGTCGGAGAAATAGACTGATATATGTTCGACTTGGTACACCAATGCTTGATTCTCAAAGACGAGATCTATACAAGTGCCTCGCGAGGTTGTCACAGCCGTGGGGGAAGCAGAGGCTAAGCGCCGCCGCCGAGAAGACCCTGCCGTTCGCGCCGCCGAAGAGGAGGCTCATCGCCGCCGTCGAGAGCAACCAGCAGTAAGCGAGGCTGAAGCAGAAGCTCATCGCCGCTGCCGAGAAGACCCTGCAGTTCGCGCCGCCGAAGCGGAGGCTCATCGCCGCCGTCGAGAGCAACCAGCAGTAAGCGGAAGCGGAGGGGGGCGGCGTGTACACCCAGCGGCAAACGATGGGGGCAGAAGCGCGCGCAGCAAGCGGACAACACGATAAAGGGAGGAGGGAAGAGATAGCAGCGACTGACTGATGCCGCTGACGGCGATAGTGAGTCAACCCCAGCTATCCGCCACACAAGAACAGGGGGGGGGGACCCTTTCCTCCTCTTTCTGCATGGCGGCGACGGTGTTCTATGCAGTCACGTTAGCTTGACTTTCTAGCGGCGTCAGCGGCATCCAGCGGTATCAGTCGGTCGCTGCTAGCGCTGGGGGGATGAAAGGGGGGCGGAGCTGGTTACGAGGCCGACGACGACGCCGACGACGACGCGAAACCCAGGAACGGACGCCAAAGAGCTGCGCTCTAAAAAGTTCATCCTTATGGATAATTACCATTAGATTTGTTATTTGAAAGTTTAGAATATTTGCATGCTGCTTGGGCGCATTGCCCAAGGGATCACTCACTTTTGTCGGTGAGAATGTGGATGATGCGGGTGACAAGCGTCTCCGCCCCTTTTGGGCAGTTTTCTACCAGTAGCAGTAGCTCTGGGGAGGACATTCCCATGCCTTTGACCTGCATTCACAGACACCAAGTCACTACACTAATGAAAGCATTACGACTGCAGAATGACAAGAATGGGCAGAGAAAAAAAAAAACGAACAAACATAGACTACCATGTTACTTCTGGCCTGCACAGTAACATACCAACTTTTTATACTAATGTGATCATGCTGTTGGACTAGTTGGTACACAGTTTACAGAGTGAAAACAGCTCAAACTAATGGGACATAAAAGTGAGGCAAACACAGTGCTGATTTGCAACTGAAGATTTCTTATGCAAGCAGCAAAAAATAGGTTGCTACACCACATAAAGTTCCACAATGATTGGCTGTGACGTCACTGTTTTGAGGGTGTCTGATTGAGCTTAGTTAATTTTTCGTTGGTAAAGACAGACTGCATTGCGTTCTTTTTTGTTGGTAACCTTTTCTTTCTTATGGAGGGGAGAAAGTCACCAGGCTGCCGCCCAAAACAAGGCTATGGAACAGAAAAAAATAACAGTTTTTGGTTCAAGTTGGACACCTCCTCTGGAGCTTTTCATACATGCATTGCCTGCACTTGTGGCTCAACTATTCTACTATACCTAATTTGTAAATACACTCCATCTTACTGTGATTTTAAAGGTAGCAGCACTGTTAGTACAGTTTTAAGCACATTACATCAGGGGGCAGACTAGGCATTGTGTTAAGGCAACAATATTTGCATCCCATCCGATGTGGGGACTCGTCAGGCTGTGATGAGTGCAAAATACGAAACAGTGGAGCACATATACTTGTTGCTTGTCCTAATATGACTGTGAATGGCAGGCATTGATCTTTTCGTTAATGCCAGTTAACAAGAGGTTGCTCAGGTAAATAGCGTTACTAGGCTGCTGACCAGATGTATCAACGAAGCAAGTAATCAAGGCTTTCTTAGAATATTTAGTTAACAGAGGACTAAATTCAAGGCTGTGAATGGGTCCTTCGAACGCGACCGTGTATGTAATCGCATCCCACTGCCTGTCCTCATCATTACTCCTCAGTCCCCTACCTTTATTCTCTTCCCTCTCCCCCTGAGCAGAGTGGCAACCTGGAAGACTGCGTTTTCCCAATATATTCTCCCTCCCTCTCTCTCTCTCCCTCAATAAAGCTTCAATTCACATAGAATCCAGCATTGGCGTTGGATTGACATAATTCTTTTGTAACTATGTGTGGCCTGAAGAACGAACAACAGGTGTAATCCTTCAGTGCAGCTTAGCAGCAACGTTGAGCGCTTGTAGAACATAAATTTGTGTTACTTTGCTGTAATTATTCTTCAGTTATGCGAATGAACTTGAACAGGTTTGAACTGGTCCCAACAGTTATCTTTTCTGCTTCGGAGTTGAACTGGAACTGAATCATTTTCAGTGAACTGAAATTAAAACCAGAACGAAAAAAGTTCTGGTTCGACACTCTGCCCAAGACACTCCACTTTGAGCGAAACGTTGCTTAGTGATGATGACGACTTTTTTGGAGTTCTGTCTTTTTAATCATTTAGTTATCCTCTAAATGTGTTACTTATTATTCTTTAAGCTATACCTTAAATCATCTCTTGCGGTGGCAAGTTAACACCTGAAATGTGAAAAGGAAAATAACTACGTTTTTCTACAACACTAACGGACTCAAGGTTGTGCTTTGCTTAGAAAAAGCAGCTTTGATGCTCCCAGATGGCTCACTAATAAGCTATTCAGTACGTCTTTAGAAGTGGCGACAAATGTAGGCACATATATCCTCCTTGGGATAAAACGGGGGCGAGGAAATTAACTTAGCCAAAGCCTCCTGAGGAATTTTACTAGGGCGATTTGTTGGGTAATTACGTCACTTAAAAAGCAGCTGAGGGTCCGAAATGGGAAAGCTGTTGTTAAGGTGACTAAAAACTCGCTAAATATAGTGAATTTCTCCCTACGTTACCAACAATGTCAAAGAGGCTACAAAGATAAAAAATAATAAATAAAAACAGGAGTAGGTTGAGCTAGATGGGCAAATTGGACTTCTGAAATGCAAATATGCTAAGTTTCACAAAGAGCACAAGTCTGGAATACCAGAAAACAGCACATAACTAATCAAAAGTGAAAAAAAAAAAAGCATAGAATGCTGGTGACAGAATCCTCTTGAGGTTGAAAAGAAGACGCAGGGCCTACGGCTGTCTCCAGGCTATAACTGCCAGCCTAAGGAATGAATACCCTTAAATTCATTCACATGTGCACGATGTCAACTTTGTTTAAGGGAAGTAAAACATGAAAGGACGTACGGGTCCTTCAAGGCCACGGAGAATGGTCCTCTTGATTTCAGCAATGGCACCCACGTACACAACAGCAAGGCTGCACAGCAGATGAAAAACGCAGTCAACCAGTTTAGAAGAGAATAGCACAAAACGTACAATGCTGCAGCAAAGACCGAAGTGCAAACGCTCGTCTTCATGCTGAAGTACCATACCTATGAAGCTGACAAAAAATGACAATGGCTTGTGCCAACAGCCTATGATGTTTTGAGCTGCGAAGTAACCAGTGTGACAGCCAAAGTGTGGCATACCACCAAATGACACTGAACACTGCTCTTGCATTTCATAACAAGAGGAAGCGCTTTTGGTTTTGTTTTACTGCCTACCTTGAAGGCCTATGCAGTAGACTGCAAGTAATCTGCCTCTGGTGAGTTAGATTTTTTGGTCAATTCGATTCCGAGCAAAGGTCCCAGTCGGTGCCCATACATACATGTCAGCTTCCTTTGAAAACGTCTATTTTTGGTCTACCTAAGGAAGATTATAAATTGAAAATTTGTCTGAAAATTCGGTCTCTCAAAGACGAAGAAGCTTTAGTTATAGTCTAGCACAATTTCTAATAAAATTTCCATTGGCAGCAGCAGCAAAAGTGAAGGCTACCACTGTTAACTTAGAATGTGGCTTGTGGGTGTCACTGTGGCTATCCATACAGCGAAGCTTGTTACAAATGCAGTTGAACCTCAACACAACGAATATGGGTATAACTAGGCTTGTGCAAATGTTGAGTATATTTGCATATTTGTACAAATAACCAAGTTGTTTCTGTTGGATGTGACTGTTAAAACAAGGTTCAAATCCATCAGATACAGAGACTGTAATAAACCAACTGCGCTTTAGGAAGTCATGACTTCACTCCAGAATGAACACAGACAAGAGAGGTACAACTGCTTTGGTCTTTTGCACAGCTACTGAAAGCCTATGGGTTTTCACACATTCTAGAACAACATGTGTTCAAACAGACAAATTCATAGATGGCCACACACACATATGGACATACTCACTCATGTATCAGCTTGTGATTGACAGGCAGAAGGTTTATGTACAGCTGCATGCAGATCTTGGTGTTGTCTTCCGTCCAAACTGCAGAAATGCAAACCAAAACGCTCAGACCAACAGTGTAAATGTCAAATGGCCAAAGTGAAACAGTATTAGACAAGTGGTCCCGTGGAACCAAGACCATTCAGACCGTGCAAACAAGGCCAGAATCGTATAGTGATGCCTTTTTTTCTATTCCTTTTGACGCTATCTTTAGTGGTCAGAGTGTTACTCTGTTCACCTTATCCATGGGATCAGACAGCCATGAACGGTGGATGATAAGAGCGGCAAAGAATTGAGCAGAAGGAATCACTACAAAATATTGGCCCATGAGAAGTGAATCAGCTACCTGCACAGCCACATCACACTGGTGTACAATGGCACAATACAGAACAGGATCACATTTAAAGCATGCCATTAGGGAGTAATGAAGGAACTAGCTTGCCAAAGCTGGAAAGTCCAGCGAGGAATATGAGTCAGCTAATGTGAACATAAAGCTTAGCTATAGTGTGTTCAATAAGAGAAAAAGATTTGAAAAAGAGGAACCTCTCAATGTGCCACTGCAACAGGTTCATTTCATATTTATTTTTTTATTTCTTGTTCACTGTGATATTTGAGAAATAGAGTAGACAAAGCAGACTTACCGTATTTACCCGCGTATAACCCGCCCCTGCGTATAACCCGCACCCCTAACTTTGAACTCTGCGGAAAAAAAAAAAAAGAACTCGCGTATAACCCGCACGTTTACCTGAAAAAAAAAATGAGCGCTAGAAAGATGCAACTCACACTCAGTGATCATTTCGTTTTCAGAACATTTATTCAAACGACCGCCACCACGTCACTGCTTATCCGATTCTTAATCGTCGCCGCTCTCACTACTGCCATCCGAGGCTTCAGCGCCACTCTCAAAGACGTAGTCATCCTCGGAACCATCCAGACTATTACTGATCGCACATTTTTTAAAGCTTTTGCGCACCAAATCGGCCGGTATCGCTTTCCACGCATCCACGATCCACTGGCACAGCAATGGAATATCAGGCCTTCGCACGCGTGCCGTCGGTGTGAGGGCGTACATGCCGTCGGCCATCCACTGGGCATACAGCCGCTTCACGTGCGCCTTGAACGGCTTGTTCAGGCACACGTCGAGTGGCTGTAGCATGGACGTCATGCCGCCAGGTATTATGACGAGGTCGGTGCTGGTCTCGGCAAGGCGAGCCTTCACCGCATCAGTGCAGTGGCCTCTGAAGGAATCTAGTACGAGCATCGACCGGCGTGCCAGCAAGGCACCTGGTCTTCGCTCCCAGATTACTCGAAGCCAGTCACCGACTAGGCCACTGTTCATCCACGAATTTTCTTCCGCATGCACAACGATTCCTGGGGGCAGTGGAATGCTAGGTAGCGTCTTCCGTTTGAAAATCACATACGGGCGCAGTTTCGTGCCGTCAGCCAAAGCGCATAGCATGACTGTGCAGCGCAGCTTGGCATTTCCGCCGGTCAGCACGCTGACTGATTTGGAGCCCTTTTTTTCCATGGTCGTGTCCATCGGCATCTCAAAGTACACAGGTGTTTGATCAGCATTTCCCACCTGAGACAGCAAATAGCTGTGCTCCTTCCGAAGTGCGATCACATATCGTTGAAAGTTCAACAACTTTTCCTCGTAGGCTTCAGGAAGCCGCTGGCACATGGTTGTTCGCCGCCGCATAGAAAATCCATGTCTTCGCATGAAGCGCTGAAGCCATCCACGGCTTGCACGAAACTCACGTGGAATGTTCAATTCCCGGGCCAACTTCAGGGCTTCCATTTGCGCCATCTCAGTCGAAACAGCGTGGCCACGACTTCTCTGCTCCTCAATGAACTTCGCAAGCTGCGTCTCGAGGTGGGGGTACGCGCCAGTCTTCGGACCCCGAAACGCTCGCCTGTTCCGGTTCGTTGCTTCGAGACTCTCTTTTTTCTTCCTCCAGTCGCGAATGCACGACTCGTCGACGTCATGCTGTCTTGCAGCAGCTCTGTTGCCGATTTCTTCGGCAGCGGCTATAATCTTTAGCTTCTCTTTCGCTGTGAAACACTGCCGTCGAGTCGCACTCATGATGCCAAAACAAAGCAGGCAAACAGTGCAAACTGGGGTAAGTACACTAAACAGCGCCTAACGCGAGGCTCAACAATGCTGGCCTTTCGTTGGCCCTTCATCGGCTTGACAAGCGTCGATGACGATGGGGATGGCGGACTACACGGGGAGGCCGCCGCACATTGCGGTGAAGCCGACCCCCCCCCTCCCAAGGAAAAAATTCGCAGATAACCCGCACCCCCACTTTTTAAACGCGTTTTTTCACATTTTGGTGCGGGTTATACGCGAATAAATACGGTATATATTATGATCTTGAATTTCACAATACCAAGATGAATGAATATTGAAAAATAAGTACTATCATATTATTCCATAACTGCAACCGTGAATAGCGCAAACAATTTTTGTGTGCACGAGGCTGTTCAACAATCTCATCTTGACGACCTAATGTTGCAACATTACAGCTTTTCTCAACACACAACCCTTGTGAAAAGCAAAGGTATACTAACAAAGAATAGTTTATCAAGGCCCTCAAGACGTAAGACTAATGGCAACATATCCTTACTTATTTTTTTAAATTTGAAAAATATTGCAGACTTTAAAAATTCCAAGCAGGAAGAAGAACATAAAAGGGAACCTCAAATGTAATGATTACAAATACAGAGAAAGCTAAAAGGTGGATATTATGTAAAAACACTTGTATATGACAATTGTATAAATAACAGAAGATTCAATAACAATTCTTATCAGTATACAGAATCCAGTGCTTTATGAAAATCTTTGGCAAGTACGACATGTTCTGGCAATTTATACCAATCCTAAATTGCTTGTGGGAAATCTACATTACTTTTAAATAACATCAGTCGCATCAAAATAAACCGCCAATGTGCAGTTGTCAGAAGAGCCAGCACTGCCCTGTCCAACTAGTAGGTACATAAGCCTGGCAACTCACTCGGACAGCCGTGGAACAAGTGCTGTGGAGGTGAAGGTTCCAGGAGATACCTCAGGTACATCAATGCAAAGTCCTGCCAGAGATTCAAACAACAGGTTTGCTTGCTGTACTGAACACGGGCCGTCTGAGAGATAAAAAATGACTGTTTACCTCAATGATTGGCCTAAAATTGCCCCGTTCGTGCAGCTGCTTGGCATGCTTTGCTGCCTGTAGCCGCACTTCTTGATTCTGAGAGACGGTCAGCTCAAGCAGTTTCTGCAGGTACTCAATCTGTCCTGGAGGCCGGTAGTCCACCAGTGATCTCAGGATTGACAGCCCATTGGACACTGTAGACTGGACATGAAATGGCAGAAATGGTATGTCACAAATGTGTTTCACTACATATATAGTATATACTTCTCTCTAGTACTTAGGCGTAGGTCTATGTCTCGCTATGGTAGCTATGTTTACATTTCACTACAGTAGTAGTTATATGTAAGAACTATAGCAAAACTATAATGTAGAGAGAGAGAGAGAGATAAATGAGATGAGAAAGGCAAGGAAGTTAATCGTAAAATAGATATCCAGTTTGCTACCCTGCACTGGGGAAGGGGTAAGAGGAGACAGAAAGATCCCCCCCAAAAAAAAACTATAGTGTAGTATCACAGTATGCAATACCACACTACTTTACTATAGTAAAAATACTATAATAAAACTATAGTGTAATATTACAGTACGTATGCTATACTACATTACTATAGTACTAATGTTGCACATTTCACTACTCATGTTTGGTAGTTTAGTACCTTGCAAACTCATGGGCTACAATTTGTAAATAGCAAATTTGCCCTAAAGTAATCAGTTGAAACCTCAATTAGTTAAACTTAAAATAATCAATTATGCATATTGATTCCTCGTGCAAGTAATGTTCGCATCTTCGAGCACTAACCCAGCTCAAGGAGTAGAATTGTGCTATTTGCCACAGGCAAGTTAAGAAATTTCTGTACTGTCTAAAAAATACAAAAACATGTGGTATTATACACTGCAGGGGAATTAAAAGCATCCTAGCTTACCTCATTTTGACAGTACTGCTTCAGAATTATGAGTGCTTCTGATGTGATGGATGGTATCTCCAGAAAGAAGCGGCTGAACAACCTGATCAACAGAAAAATGTAGAGGATTGGAATTAGTTGAGAATACACTTTTTTGCCCACCTGCCCACTCATTTATTTTGAGCACCACATGCAACAATTTTCTTTAGTGTTATAAAACAAATTTCTACGTTTGAATCAAATTCTGGGGTTTTATGTGCTAAAACCATGATTTGATTATCAGGCATGCCGTAGTGAGGGACTCCGGAATAATTTTGAGCACCAGGCAATCTTTATTGTGCCTCCAATGCACGAGGCACAGGTGTTTCTGCATTTCACCCCCATCAAAATGCAGTCACGGTGACTGGGATTTGATCCCGTGACCTCATGCTTAACAGCGCAACACTATAGCCGCTAAGCCACCATGGCAGGCAGAAATTTCTCCTGTGTGTTCCATTTCTAAAGAGTCACTGGTTTTTAAGAGTTGTATGTTAATTAAAGAAGACTAAAGATACTGGACACATAAAATTTTCATGCCCCTAGCAGTTTTTCGTAAGTGGGTTCGTCAGTATTGTCCCTGATAATGACTGGGCCGGCCGTAACAACATTAGCAGTAAGCTCAGACTCCACCTGCTTTCACTTCTCGTTCTCACAAGACATTACTCTGCTGGGTGCTAGTTGCAAAGAGAAATGTTCACACAACTCACGCATCCCTGTCTCGCGTCTCGCACTTCTGCAGGATATCCATGAGCAAGTTGGTGAGGCAGTGGACATACGAGTCACTGCTGGTGCACTTTTCCATGGGATTCACCGTGCCGCCCTGCAGGAACCCCTGCAACTGCGCATACTCCTCGTATAGCCAAGCTAGGGCGATGTCGACGTGAGAGCGAAGGTCCTCCAAGATGTACTCCTTCAGCACTGCACAGTAAAAAGGATCACTGCCATTGCTGTACCAATCATCAATCACTTAAAAATTAGCAATGAACGAGAACAAGGGGAACCGAAAGGGCTCTATTTTTCTAGTTAAACACAACTGCATGAAGCCAACGACTCCCAGGGTCAGATCTTGCAGACATATACAATTACCCAAGAAAGTGTATGGGAGGACAGCTGTCACTGTAGCTCAATTAAAAGAGCATTGCGGAGCGTGTGGATTCGACTCCAATTGGTAGCGAGCTGTGCTGTTATTCACTTTAATTTCCCTTTACCTTATCGTTTCAATGTAACAATTAAAAACCACAGGTAATTTCCCACACGCTTTCCTTCGCTTTTTTGTTGATGCGCTTCATGTAGCTTTGTCTAAGTTCAAGTAAGCAAATAAGTTGTGCCAAAATATGTATGGTGGAAGGACAGCGGAGACAGAGAATCAGATCTAAGTTTTCTTCGACTGCAGAACTCTCTTTGTGAGGAACCCTTAATGATTTGAAATGCAGCAGTGCAAGACAGTACAGCACGATGAAGACAGAAAGCAAGGAAGCAACACAGCAATTGTGTTGTCTTCTTCCGATTTGTCTGTCTTGTGCTGCGCTGTCTCACACTTCAGAAGCCTTATGGGTTTTCTTTCTAACCACGTGTTAAAACATACACATTTCCTCAGAAATGCCTGAGGTGCCAGGGAAGGCCACAGCAGAGTTTAACGTGTGTGGCCCACACCAATTTCCAATCTTGGTGTGACATCTGCAGTGACAAGTGCACGCTGCTGGTCCACTGTGTTTGTTTACAACAGAAAAGATGCTTATGTGTTTCTGTTTGTAGCCCCCAACTGCATTGGCAAGTGGTGGTACGTCCAACTTGGGCACGCTTTCTCTGGATCTGATCAAAAGAGAACTCCGCAACATTGCAATCCAAGTTGGAACACACTAGGAACATACCGAACATACTCGAAGTGTAAAGCTTTCTTTTTTTTCCTGATGAAAAATTGCTGGATAATCACTTTATAGCCAAATACCACTCTGGAGAACATTTCAGTGGTTTGAATACATGCACATGCTTACTTAGCATAAGTTTACATAAGCATTCACACACACAAAAGAAACACATACTTGCACTGATTTCTCCTCCAAACTGCGTTGCCAATCCAGCAAGAATCTTGACTTGGACCTACAGCAGTGAATGAGAAAGTTAGAGCCAGTGCTTGTGAACATAACCTAAAAAAAAGAGGGGGGAGGGCTGAGAAGAGCTGCCGACTGCATAAAGAAAGAAAAAGACAAAGTAAGCTGTTCCTTTCCTTTAGTGAAGCTGCCACAACCCTTGACTCTTAATGCTCATCATTACAACTTAGCACAGCACTCCACCGCCCAACAGTGATTAGTTGCCCAGAGGGCTGGCTAAGTGAAGCACACATTAGAATAACTTAAAAGGTTTGGGCTAGTTGGTTTTCCATGAGGCCGAGTGGTGCAGTGCGAAGCAGGACAAGGGATGCAAGAGAATGAGGACAAGTGCTTGTCCTCGTTTTTCTATGTCCCTTGTCCCGCTCTGTGCTGCACCACTCAGCCCCATTAGAATGACAACCACCATTGTTGTGTACAGAAAGTATTCCTCAAAAGTAGGCCTGAGAAGCTATGAAAACTCACGAGCTGTGCTGTTGTACTGTTCCAGCAACCACCCCCTCGACAACGCAGCTTTCTTTTTTTTTTTTTTACTCTCTATTCACACATTTCTGCTTACACTGCTTTACATGAATAATCTTAGCAACCCTTAACACATCCATTTTTCAACAATGAGTCGGGCATTATAAACTTTGCTGTTGGCAACAATGTCACGTTTAGCAGTTCTAGTCGAGAAATGACACATGAATCTCGACCCTTTTCTCGAAGTGCTCAGCTTCCTCTGTGTTTCAAAGCCCTACATGGCCATTACAAAACAGCAGCACTTCCAACCTTGAGTACAGCGTACAGGCCTAACAGGATGTACAACCTAACACTAGAAGAACAGCAAGTCAACTTACTATACGAACACGTTCTTGTGAAGCCTAGGAATTGAGAAGGTCCATTTGATTCAATTGACTGAGTTTTCACACACAGTCACTCATCAATACCTTTAACAGTAAACACGTCTTTGCCACGCCTGACGCCGATGCCATACGCCTTCTGCATGCACCCCAAAAACTCTTCCTAACCGAACCTCACATCGTACTAGGTGCTTTCCTTATTGAAAGTAAAGGAGAGGTGCAGTCCATTTGTTGTAAATGTAAGTAAGCAGTGCTTAGAAAGGACCTAGTTGGTATAGCTTCCCTGTAGCCGTGGCAGGCACAGTGACACACGAAGTTACGGAAAACAAGGAATACACAGGACTCAAATAAAGAAACAGATAAATAAATAAATTACTGCTTTCACTCTTCACCTTGTTACCAACATGCATGATCCACTCAAACTAGCAACAAAGTGAAGGAAGGTATGCGACAGTGACGGCTGTTCACTAGCTGTGAGATGTAGCCACAGGAAGTTTCCCAGATCCCCATCCCCCCATCAAATTTTTTTACGGTAAAGTTGAAGATATGCAAACATTTATGCTGCGGACTGCTCTGCAATATGCAGCTTTGGACCAGTGCTTTTGAACCTATTTAGAAAAATGGCTTTTCAATCTGGCACTAAGTAAGAATAATCTGTACAAAGATATAGCCACGAAAAAGATGAACATGTCCGAAATGAAGACTGGTGTAATATCTAATCAGCCCTACATGCACTTGGCAAAACAGCATCCCGGATTTGCAGGAACTTTTTAACCCCTGTAAATATTACGAGTCACAGCAGGAATCACAATCATGCAAGTATGAAAGAGGAAGAATAATGAAAATCTTACTGGTGATATGCTGGTGTTGAGTGCCTCTGTAATGAGAATCAAAAATTGTCCTTAAAGTAAGATACACAAGAAACATTACGAAATAATGATCGAGACACAGTGATCAGCAAGCACAACCCTTACTTGATTCACGGCCAGCATCAAGAATCCTCCGAACTGTGGAAACGAGCATCTGGGTCATTTCCTCTTCAGAAAGGGGTCGTGTGATGTCTGCCAAGTTGAGCTGCCGGAGTCTTCGGCTTTTTCCCTGGCAAGATGAAAAGAGAGAGAGAGAAAAAAAGATGATGGGTGAAAATAGTTTCACTTCTAAAACAAAATTACATACTGAGACATAAAACAGTGAATAGGAAGATAGTGAGCTACCTCAAAGCCTGTGGGAACAAGAACTGTATTCTTGGCCTCTTTTTTCTTGGCATCTGCTGTGGTTCCACCTAAAAAGATGCAGTGGTAAAAAAAAAAAAAGCATGCCGAGGTGAGAAACAGAATTTTGGCGCCGTTTTAACAGGTTCATGAGTGGATTTTACTTGCCTCATTGTAATACTGAATCTCTGGGAAGTGTGCACATTATTAAGGTACACTACACGCAACACCAAAATTGTGCTGGATGAACGATTTTCTAGCAATTACCTAAAGGAAAATGCAGCAATGGTGGCTACATGTGCTTCTATGGTGGCACTTCAATTGGCATAGGTACGATGGGAAATGCAACAAAAGGCTCGGCTTGGCGCATTGCTTAGGACATGGTGTGACTACTACAGACATGAATGGCTCTTGTGGCAACAAAACCATAACAGTGGACTGCTGAAATGTTATGTGCTACATTCTCAACAGTACAGTAAAAACACATTAACTTAAACTCCAAGGTGACCGGAAATTTATTCAAATAAAATTGAGTTCAAGCTAAGGAGAGCCCCTTTAAATGTAGCATCCGATCAACTGTGCAATAAAGAGCACAAAACCAAAACCATCACAGCACTCGCATTGAAAAAGTCTTATCTTTCCTCCATCAGCACGCAACATACCAGAAGAAGGCTAGGTTCCATATAAAGTCTAAGTGCGATAAGATCATGCCTCGCATGCTGTCTGCTGTGGGCATAAGGTTAAATGTGTGAGGGTGAACCAAAAAGGATGGTGGTTTGATGCGTGCCGTCCTCCTGCATACCCGATGCTGGAGACGTGATCAGACACCCTCTTTATCCTATAAGGCTTAAAGTCACTTGACCATCAGGACATATGCACCTTAATCCCTTTATGTGTCTCTCTTTGGAGAACACGGGCCGGGTTAGCCCTTTCAAACTGTCCAAACTGTCCAAAGCGTTTTGCTCCAGTTTCTACAGCGGACATTCACTCCCCGTAGTGGCACTGCCAAGGAGTGAAGGATACTTGAGATAGGACACCAACAGCAGTCAAGATGTGAACAGATCAGAGACACTTATAGGTGTTGCCTCATGGACAAGTTCACTAAGACACTAGTGCAATTTCTTCATGAGGAGGGCCTCCATGCTTTTATTTAATTAAACATCTAAGCCGCAGGGCAAGCTTTTCTGGAAAAAAAGGGAAAGTGGGCTGAACCAAAGGAACTGAAACTTTCAGGGCCAGAGAATCAAACTTGGAGCATATCAAACAAATCAAGTAATGCCAATATGAAACTTGTGCTTCCTGTCATTCATACAGAGACTCAACAATCAGAGTGCCAGATTTATTTTTGGCCTGTATGAAATATTGCGGACTAGATCTCTCTCTCTATTTGTTTCAAGACTATGCCATAGCATTCTCAATGTCACCATATGCAACATGGCTTTAGTAGGGCTTCACTGTAGATCCGGGTCTTTTTTTTTTCTGCACGAAAGTCCACAAATGCTTCAGGGTAAATGTTTCTTTACATTCAGACACAATGGAATGGCTTTTTTATTAACCTTTTTAGGGTCAATTTTTTTTGCCATATGCGACCGCCCAGGGTCAATATTCTTTATTGCAAATTTTAATTCTTCAGAGGAACTGTTCTATTTCGAAAAAATTTACGGTAATTTTTAATGCGAACCCTTGTGAGCTGGTCTTGTTCAAACACTGTCACAATTTATGAATGGCAGTAAGTTGCTGTGGGATGTCAAAAGTAGCACTGCTACCCATTTCTCAAATTAACATAATTTTCCTGCGTACCAAATTTCTATGGGACAATATCTATGGTTCACAATCTTCCAAATACTAACCATGAAAACAACCACAATCACAAATCAAACACAACCACAAATGCAAAAAATTATGGAGGTCAAGTGAAGCCGCTGACTTTTCTTTCTGAGCTGTGTTCATCTTCTTCATGGTGAGTAGGTAGAGATTTAGGATCTTGGAAAAAATCTTTAGCCAACGTAGCAAACATGGCCTACCTAGGAGTGTCTGAATTGTCTGCTTTGGCTGCGCTGCTTCATCCGTTTGCATGGCCTCTTCCTCTTGCAGCTGCTGCTCCTGTGATGTGACAGAAGATACAAAAAAAGAGGAAAAAAAAAAGAAGGAAAGCATGAGCATAAAGAAACAGGTGTAACACACTTGAGTAACAAACTGTAATACATGGCCTGGGCCAGCATCTTGCCTTCCCCATCAACGGATATAGCTTGTTATTTGGGAGAAAAGTATGCCCTAATGCCATGGCAGAAAATTGTCTGCTACTTAAATACATGGAGATCACATCTAAGATTCCTGCACAGAAATGCATTTCAGATGAGCTGCTCTACAATTTCCGTGTTATGTTCATGCTCTTGTTCATTAAAGAAACTGTCATTGTATAGCATTCTCTGCCCTGTACTGTACAGAGAGTCCCACTCAATTGAGCACTGTTTGTGCCAACATTCTCACCTTGGCCTTGGCGATCATCTCCTCAACTCCCTTGCCCAAGCCCGCGGCAGTCATCTGTGTTGAGATGAGCCTTGCCAAGTGCTTGATCTGGGTCTCTGTGCCCGCTACAGCAATGGGAGTGTAGGATGCTTGGAAGTGTGCAGGCATCGTCTCTGGCAGTGAAAGCTAATGGAGGAAAGAAAAAAATGACAGGGTCTCCTAAGATCTCTCTTAAGAGGTGAACAGCGAAAGCCTACTCTTCTTTTGTCATTCGCCTCTTTCTCTTTGCCTCTTCTCTTTCTCTTCTTTCTTTTAGTCATTAGTGCTCACTACAAAGCATTTTTAGTCATTTGTAATCAATTGTGGTCATTAAAAGCCATAGTTAGACATGTTGGTCATATCATAGTCATCAGTAGTGATTTCTAGGCATCTTTAGTCATTTCTAATGAATCGCAGTCATTACAAGTTGTCGTTAGACATATTGGTCATCTTGTAGTTATTAGTAGTCATTACAAGTCATGTCAGTCATTATTAGTTATTACTGGTCATTACTAAGCATTTTTAGTAATTTCTAATCAATTGTAGTCATTACAAGTTGTCGCTAGACATATTGCTCATTTCATAGTCATTACAAGTCATTTCAGTCACTATTAGTCATTACTGCTCCCTATTAAGCATTTTTAGTCATTTGTAATCAATTGTGGTCATTACAAGCTGTTGTTAGACATATTGGTCATTTTGTAGTCATTACAAGTCATTAGTAGTCATTTTAGTCATTACTACTCATTACTAGACATTTCTAGTCATTTCTAATCAATTATCATCATTACAAGCCGTCGTTAAATGTTGGTCATTTCAGAGTCATTAGTAGTCATTATTAGTCATTACTAGTCATTATTAACCTCTACCAATCTATTATAATGTTATCATTCACTAATTGTCACTATCAATCATTTTTCATTCTTTAATCTGTCTTCATATAGCGTGATGACGCTTCGACGGACACTCCAGCGGACAGGTCGGCTGACACAAACTTCACCATGAGCCTAGGAAGGCTTTCGCCTTAAGACACTGCATCAACAGAACAATCATTGCACCAACTAAACAAGGAGCACAGAACTAATCAATCACAAAAGAATGTAAAATGTGCTGCATAGCAAGGACCTTGATTTTGGCACCCTTGATGTCATGAGGGAGCATAAGAGAGGCCAGTTCCTAAACTCTCGTACTATGTGATGTCGACCGTTACAAAGAATATTCCAACTGCATCACCTTAGCATCGAGCAGCAGCACTGGCTATTAAACCTTGCCTTTGTTTCCTGCATATTAATCTTCAGCCCTACTCATACTTTGTTCAGCAACGCTGGAGAGGAACTGCAACATGTGATTGAGGACCTCAGCCAATTTTGTACATGTCCACAAATACCCGGGAAAAGCGACGGGAGGATGGTCGCCGTGGTAGCTTAAATGGTAAAGCCCCGCACACGCAATGCGCAAGATGTGGGTTTGTCTTTTACCTGCGGCATGTTATCTTTTCCTCCACTTTCATTTCGCTTTCGCCATTAAAAACTAGACATAACATGTAGTTCAACCTACACTTTCTTGAATAAAATTGAACCCCTTGGATCCCCTCACTCTTCTTGTTCATTTCACACAATATGAAAGCTTGTTGCAAAAAAGGAGAAAATAAACTCCCTGCAAAAGGGTCAGATGGAAAACACTCACCATGCTCACAAGGACGATATCGGTGACGTTCACGGTTGTCAGCCGCGGCACCAAATCTTCAGCAGTGATGTCAATGGCTGTGTTGGTGGCTGCCTTCGATATTGTTGAGGTGTCTTCCTCCTCCTTTTCTTCTTCCTCTTCTTCAGCCTTTAATGAGGAAATAGAACTTAAAATGCAGAAATACTGCGGCAGAAGACTTAAAGCTTCTTATATACTTGTCAAATGTGCCACAGAGGACAAAAGTTTACAGACAGTGATTGTGTGATAAAAATTAAATATATTGGTGATGTGTGCAGCTGCTCTGTCCAGAATAGGAAGGTGCGCCCTCTAAGACACTTGGAGAAGTGCCGGCCTCTCAACTTCAAGTTGTGTCATTAGGTTGTGACAATACTTTATTGTTGTTTTTGGCACCCCCAGCCTATGAACTTTCGTCCCCAATAGAACACTGATAAAAAAGCTTTACGCACACTTCAGTTGCAGGACTGGGCCCAGCAATGCACAGTCTAGGCAAATTAATCTGTCCCACAGGCCCTCATTACCACAAAGAAAGAAAAGAAAAAACTTGCAGGTTGATGCCAACCTGAGCAACTGATACTGTAAAACAGCAAAGTCGTATAAGAGAGTTCTATGTAGTACTAGGGTTCTGTTTTCTGACTGTTCTTAGTGACGATTCATGACCAATACCCTGGTCATACTCATACGGAGCCCTCCCACACAGGCTGCATTGCTGACCACGTTGTCCCACCAGGGCAGTTGTACAAACTCCAAGCCGTTGAAACAAGATGCGAGAAAGAATAATGGCAGATTACTGGCTAATAAAAAAAAAACACAGCAAAGAAGCTGTTGCCCATGCATGCAAGGTATACACAAGCTAACATTTACTGTAGAATTAATGATAATTCTGTTTCAAAGTAACAATTCAGGACTCTGACACTGGTTATGTTGCCAGCTTGATACCGAGCAAGCTGCCACATGCCGGCTTTCACTGCAAGGAAAGGGCTGTGAAAATCCTCCTAACAGCTCCACTGTAAAATAACAATGCTCACCTCAAGTTTTATTCGCTTGACACTTGGTGGTGCTGTGGCACTTCCAGGTGCAGCCGTTATGCCCTCCTCGATGAGGCGTGCTCGCTTCTTGATTTCTTCTGGTTTGGGCATGCTCTTTGATATCTGAAACAGTGAAGAGGCACCAGGTATGGTTGAACAGCCTTCCAAAGCAGCGGCCATCACTCAAGATGGTTGGAAGCAAAATAAAATTTTCTGAGAATGCAGTCATCAGTTTCATTGTCTCCTGTCATGAAACTATCTGTTCCTGTTTACCTAGAACAGTTGACTCTCTTGTCATATCAAGACTGAACAAGTAAAGACATTAGCAAGACACGCTAATCAACGCTTGAAAGAGAAAATCATCCATATGAATTCTTGCTACGCTAGGAAGGATGACAATTTTTTCTCTCATGAACTTTCCTTCTCCTTGCGGGCTTCTTCAGAATCGATGTGCCACTAGTCAACACTTGTAAGAGCAGAATGGGCTAACTTATTTAAGGCAATGTTGAGGACATCATGACCGAATATTAAGCCAAAGAGATCACAGCAAATTCAGAACTTGGGGTAAAATCAACCGAATGTGTGATCCTATCCAGTGTACACCTACACCTTTTGTCGAACACTCCACTGGTGCAAAATGAGACGAATGTGCCTAAAGAGAAAGGACAGCCCTTCGACAGGAACTGACTTAGACAGCAGACTTTGAGATCTCTCTACCAATCAGTACTGAATGTAATTGCAAAAATCTGTCGTACTGTTTTGCCAATTTTTTCCAGCTCTATTCAAACATGCCTTGGCTTAGTCGAGAACATTTCATGTGTTAGCGCCATGGCTCTACTCCAAAAATTGTTGCAACTTGTTCTTAATGACAAACACTGCATAACTTGTGTCATGGTAAATGAATGGTTGAAATTTTGAACAAAATATTATGTACACCGCTTCCGTAACTAAAACAATTATATAAGGCATTTCAAAGTGACCTACTGTCACTGGAACATCCCCCTGTTCACGCAACAAATCACTTGAGAAACACAAGTGCTTACACATGGTCTAGCTAATATTCTTTCTGTATCAAAACTTCATCGCGGAGGAGTAGACCACAGTGTAGCCCATGCTTATTTCACTAAGATAAGTCTTTAACATAGAAATGGATACCATACCTCCTGAGGTGTTGCTCCAAGGTCAGTTAGGAGTGTGCTAACTTGGCCGTGATAGTCAACGGCAGCAGGGTGCTTCATGAGGATCAGTAACTGAAGCTGGAAAGAAATAACATACATGAAGGTTAGCCTCAGCCATAGTTTGCTTTTACTCATTGCTGAACATGCAGCATTACTACAATACTATGACTACGACAGCCTGGTTCTAGTCACCAAAGACAACATAAGAAAGTATACCAACAAAAACCTGCCATACTTAAAAGCATTTTTGCTTACTGAAAGTTTAAAACAACATTATGAGAGAAATGACAGGAAGTTCAATACGAGAGGAACAGTAAGCGTTCTTTCATTACCTTGAGATGCTTTCGTACACTGCTCACTTGAGACTTGGCCAATGTCGGTGGCAGGTTAGCTGAAAGCCAGTAAATAAACATTGTCAGCACAGAGTACGCATAGGTTAAGCTGCAAGATGACAAAACAAAAACAGGAGTATTCTAGACATCAACATGTTGGGTCTTGGTTTCGCTGTGGTATGTTTGATCTAGTTAAATGCAAGTAACACAGATATCCCGATTTTGGCATGCCAATCCTACTGGAGCTGACAAATGTGTTAGCTACTAACATTAAATTCTGCAAATACAGGTAGACCATTTCATTACAAACCTGCTCAAGCTGCAGTTTAGCATAAAACATTGGACTGGAATGGATTCAGCATTTTCGGTGTTGTTGACTAAGCTAATGTTCCACAAGCAACTTTTTTAAAGCTCATCACCACATGCACTAGCAAAGTTCCAACTTTATTAGTTTGTACTATATGCCCCTCATATCACCAGCGGAAGCCATGGCTAAAATAACGGGCTTCAATAACATCAGGCATGAAACACTCACCGTGAAGTGATTCTAGCGCCTGGATGACTCTTGACATGAACTCTGACCTGTGCTTTGCAATGAGCACAAGAGCTTGCATACAGGTCATCAAGTTGATGCTGAAGTATCGGGGACGAAAAAAAGTATATAGTACATGGTTCTTATTAATATGCCGATCTTTCCCTCTTTTTTTTTTCTTTTTGGTGTTATACCTATGTAGAAACAACGACTTCATCTTACGCAGCAAAATTACTAGCTTACAGATGACACTGGCTGCTCTTAGCATAACAATGCTTTTGCATGGTTACACATCACTGATGTACTATATAAACTTTTGTGACATTAGCACACCAGAAAAAAATGGGGCTCCCAATGCACACAATTCTAAAATAACTTGTCTTATATATTAAAAAAAGGTACATGATTAGAAGCGTGAACTGCTTCTATAGTGAAGTTCATTTCCTTATGTGATCACTGTACAAAATGACCACGCATATTGACACCAATTCCAATAGAAATTTTCTGGTTTTGATGAAGTAACACTTTTAATACGCTTTCAGTTAATTCAACTCATATGACCAATGTACGCATGCAAAAGAATACCAGCAAATGATATAAACTTTCTTTGCCTTTGCTGCCTATATGAATAATTCAATCAATTTGTGCTCCCCTGCTGAGTTGAGCTGGAGAAAGTGTATTTCAGCCTATAATTGAAACTGAACCTTAGTTTAGCAATACCACAGCCCAAAGGTTGTGGCCGCAAGCAAGTTAATGTGTGCGCAACATGTTAAGGTGCACAACGTGCGAAATTGATTATTGCTCGGCAGTGAGGACTGCCAATGAAAAAGGCCAAGCTAGATTTTTAACAGCTGCCACAGTTAAATACATCTTTAAACCAAATGTAACACTCATCTTCTACGACTGTTACCAAAGCTGGCTTTATTTAGTATAGGGAGTACCTTGAGATGTGTGGTGTCCCGTGAAACACAACAAGTGCATCAAAAACTTGCTTTGCTTCTTCTTCTAGCTTTCGAGGCTTGATGATCTTCAGTGTCAACGGAACATCGTCGAGAGCAAAATCATTTGCTGCTTTTTTTGGACTGTCACCATCCTGCATTAAAGACATTGCATGCAAAAATGAAGCATTATCAATTATCAGGAACATAAAAAGCCCCCTTTTGTGAAGAGGGGCCAACATATTTAGTAAAAGAAAGATGATGGGGGGATTAAAAGCCTCAATATTGCTTCACTGTGCTAATCATGCTATGGAAAGATTTGTCAAGGCCAGAATACTTGTTTGCATGGTGAAAAACTAGAGGAAAACAGTTTAATTGGGAAAAATATGTTATAATTCATTTTAAGAGGACACTAAGGATAAACACAAAATAAGTTTATTCTGTTTAGATATTACTACAGAACTTTATTTTGCTAAATTCTGTGGTAATAGGTTGATTTTTAAAGACGAAATGAATTTTTTCTTTAAATTTCTTGGCAAAACACCAGTGCTGGTACATCACTGCAATGTCAAGGATTTGAATGTATATATTAGTACTTGGCCTCCCACTATAGGTTCAGTAAAAGTTTTTGACACTTGCTAAATTCAGTCATTGGCATTCTTTAGAATCAAATGTAGCCCATCTTTACCAATAAAAAATTAGAGACCCGAGCAGATGCTGTCAAAATCCATGACATCACGCCGGGCTGGTGCGGAAACGTCAAGATGTCGCTGCCATCGATCTTTTGTTTTAGTGTCCTTTCTGGTTTACAAAGCCTTTTTTCAGGGTAAATGTGGAATTCTTTTGGTGTTGTGGAAAGGCAATTTACAAATACAGGTCAAATAATTTTTCTCTTTAGTGCCCCTTTGAGCATTAACATTGCAACAAAAATAACTCACCGGGTAAGTTTGCAGTATGACTAGCATTTCCATAAACTTGATAGTATGAGTCCGGATACTACAATGGAAAAAAGAAACGACAAGAAATGACTCCTTTTGCAGTTGCACACGTGCAAAGATTTACGTGTCATGACCTTTAGATCCTGTGCTGTAGGATCGGCCCAGATAGCACAGCGACTATGACATCCTGCTACTGAGCAAAGTATCATAAATTAATTTCTCAGTAATGAAAGTTCCAATTTGGTGAGGTGAAATGCAAAAGTAATTGTTTTCCTACGATGTTTGTGCATTGTTAAGGAATTGCAGGTGGTTTTATAAATGTAATCAATAAGCACTATGGGGATCAATTTTATGAACTAGGCTCTGGAAAACTGGACCAAATGATGCAAATAATAACTCAATGAATCATCATTAAAGCTGCCAATTGTCTTTCCAGTGTTATACATCATAATAAAGCATTTCATGTTTGCTTTCTTAATTTTAATTCAACAAGCAATATATTGTAAATAGTCTAAGTGGATTTAGCATAATTGACGCCTCTACAACAAAGATAGATAAGTATAAACCCCATGCAAGCAATCTTGTGCACAACAGTCACAAGCGACGCAATGAAGATGGCTGTCACATTTGCTTGTCACCTACAGGTCGTACATCACGCGAGCGACAACTTTGAGCAACGTCTGCCCTGTGTTGCCTGTATGAGGGCAGAAAATATGTGCTGAAACTGGCATGATGCATGCTTTATTAAATAAAGGTGATGTGTTTTACTGTAAGGAGCAGAATAAAATATTTCTGAAGGTCTTGCAGTAGGTTCTTATTCTTGCATGTATCAAAATTTAATCGTTTGCTTGTTCCATGCGAGAATTGATAGTACTTGACTTATGTACATCCAGTTTTGGCTTCGCGCTATTGGCTAGTCGCTCATAGCACTCCCCGGCGACGAGCGACGATATTTAGATTTCCAGGACCGAGCGATCGAGAGACAAGAATGAGCAATCTGTTTGCATGATGGCCTGTTTCGTCGCTCATCGCCGTCATGAACAAAATTGCTCAAATGGTGTTCGGGCTTTATTTGAATGTCAAGAGTGCTGCCCATCACAGGCGATGAAATTGTTAAAATCAGGTTCTACATCTCAGGAAATGCATTTCAATAAATCAGGCTGTGATGTGATCTTATCACATTGCAGTTAAGTGATTGACTAAACAGACGGCGATCAAATGACATGAAAAAATCACTTGCCCATCATTATCACAATCCAGAAGAGAGACAATGTCGTTCTTGAGGCTTTTGATGTATTCCCAAGATGTTTCCATGAGGTCATCAACTTTCTTGGCCTGGCATATCCATCGCAATGCTACCTAACAAGACATAACAGATTTCCTTTTTTTTTTTGGCATCACAGGAACATACAACCACCACATCCTCTTTAAACTTGTTAACATTGAAAAACTCAAAAGCAAAATTTTAATGAACACAAGTGACGTTCCAGGAATTTACCTTCACTGTCACATTTCTGACTGCATGAATATAATTTACAGTTTTTAATAACATTTAATATTGTCAGAAAGCAGAATCCTGATGAAACGGTAATAGTTAACATGAATATCAGGATAAAACAAAAGTTTTAAGCCCTTGTACAGGTCAACTGATGTAATTTGTGTTTGAGCTACACAAGTGTTCTTTGTGATCTCTAAAGACTCGTATTATTAAGCTTCTGTTGTATCATGAAAAAAATTGATGTATTGTACATTGCTTCAAGATCATTCCAGTGAATAAAATGCTCTTGTGAGCGACGAAGTTTCACCAAGTCAATTAAATGATTTCCCTTTTAGTCAATACTGGAGTCATTTCAGCACTAAGGACAACTGAAATGCAGAAAGTTCCATTATGGCACGTTGCAGTAACACACTGCATGTCATGACAGCTGTACAACTTACTTTGTACAGTTGTGTGGTGGCCTGAATTACCCTCTTCTGCACAGCAACTGCTTCATCCCGAAACATCATGCGCAGATTGGCCAAGACCTTTGGGAAGATGTCTGGATCTTGTTTGCTGAAGAAGCGTTAGGCATGAGCAAATGCAACAGGTTTTACCACTTCCTAATGCATATTTGACATGGATACCACCAGTGCATCTTACCATGCCTCCTCTATGAATCCCACGACAAACTTTCGGACCTCCGATGATCTATCATTTTGGAACGCAAGCATTTCCTGGAGAAGTCAGAAAATGAAATCCGGCTTTCAGACAATTTCTGTATTCACTTCTAACGCAAACTTTCGGTACGTGCAAAATTTAGGAAAGACTGAAATGTGTGAATCTAAGTACTGAATTAGCTTTTCTTTCTATTGAAACATATCGACAGGAATACCATGTGACGTATTGTATGAGCTTATAATGATGATATCTCTAGGTCTGAAGTGCCTTAGTACTGATATGACAACATCAAAGTTTATGCACAGTTGTCTGCACCTCTGTTTACTGTGGAAAGCAATTGTGCAAAGTAAAGGTACACTGGACGACGACACTGACAAAGATGAGAATCATTGGTCCGTTATTCTGTTTAAGTGCACTGTGATGCAAAGAAATCAACATCTATTGGTTCCTGGTTTGTTGTTTGGGCCTGTTGGTGTGCCATTGGTACATGTTACTTTCCAGAATGTTCGTAATGAGCTAAGTAATCTGTACAAACTTTCTAAGATACAACGGTTGTGAAAAGAGGAAGCCACAATGATGCGCGAACAACACAGTATTCAGCCTGATACTTTGAACCTAGTAGCTGCTCTGCTGTTGCGCTTTTTCTGTGCTCTGCAGTGAAGCCCTCGATCACAACAAATTACTCTCCATTAAAATACACATCTGTTCTTTCAAAATGATGGTGCATAGGCCAACGTGTATATAGCATTTGCGTATCGTAAGGGATGGCAATACGACATTACAGACAAAGTCAATTACTGCTTCACTTCTCATGTGCCATTCCGTTCTAAGTAAACCTAATAGCTCTACTCATTACAATAGTGATTGCAGCATATTTGCGCTCACATTTCACACAGATGGGTGCAAATTTGAGGCATGATTAGCTCGGACTATTCAGCAAAACATTTGCGATGTCTCGTCTAATGTTGACAGAAATGTGTCGAAACTCACATCGAGAAAGTTGTCAAGTAGGTCCGGCTCCTTGTAGACGATGAGCTCCTGGACCTGACGAAGGTTGTTTACTTTATGATGGTCCTTAATACTTTGATTTAATGCAGCAAAGTTGATGAGTTCGACAACCTGAAAGGAGACGAGAGGACACCACAAGTTGTCATAAGTGGCGGGCAGTTGTGGTAGCAGCTCAACATCTGTTTTATTAGCAACATTTGAGCTTTTAGCGGCGTTTTCAGTCCAGTAAGCCGATAAGACAATTTAAAGTAAACATATTAATATAGAAATTAGAACAAACACGCTCTAACGTCAGTCATTTCTAAAACTGAACGCAAGTGCATTGATAAGGCGCACGCTGGTATGGCTTGTTACTAAACGTAGGCAATTCTGCAAGCTAAGAGTGTTTTGTAGCGAAACCCCGGTCATGTCTCTTCCTGTCGACAGCAATATGCGACCGAGATCGACGACGAGTGCGGCAATATTGCGAAACGCGGCCATGCATGCGACGCCTTTTTGACAGCGCCGGTGAAAGTATCTGCCAAATGTAACGTAGATCGCACACCAGCTGCTAAAGCAAGCCTCCCTTAGCCCACGGTTCCATCTTTAATAGCACAAGAGTGTGTAAGTGATCAAGAAATGCAATAACCCGTTCGCTGGTGGACTTCTGTTCAACTTGCTCTTCGTCCATAAAAAACTGCGCCGCGGTGCTGCGGCGCATTTCAAGCGCCTTTTTCTTGGTCGCCATGGTGAGCTATGAGAAGTGTCGGCTAAGCAAGGCGAAAACGAGGCAAAGCTACGGCACCGACTACGCGCAAGCAAGTCTACATTCTACGAACAATCAACAGACGCTGGTCACTATAAACAAGAGAGCGGGGCGCCATGACGGCTAGCGGAAGTTGGTTGAACAGGCCCGGCTCGCCGCATTTGAATGCTCTTGGAGCACACGAGCTCACTGTGATTTCGCACTTATTTACACCACTTGCATCACTTACTAGTGCAACCAAAGTGTGTGTGTGTGTTTTTGATAAATTTATTGTAAAAAATTGACTCCAAAAACCAAATTTTTTTTTATTACAGATAGATATTGAGTTCAGTTTTGTTACTCCGGTATGCCCTAAGTGCAGAATGATGCAGGAGTACGTTCCTTTGAAACAACCAGCGGGCAATAAAAAAACGTCACTTCCGTAAAAACAAACACGCGCTTGCTGCGCCATCTTTGCAAGTATTAAATAAACTAACACATGCTAAATACACTACGTATTTAAGCATAATATTCTTATTGATGCTTTTTTATACATTAATATTTATTATAAATATAATTAAAATAAAAATAAAGAATAAATTTGTAGAAAGCGATTTGAGCGAAGACGGCGCTGCCAACGCAAGCGAGTAGAAATAACAAAACGGAGGTTTTATATTATAATTGGTGGCTAAAACCAAGCCAAGACTGAAATTTTACCATCCACTAAGTATAAACTATATTATTAGTCACGGCTAGGTGGCGTGTGCCGCCGCCCGATTTCAAGGGCCTTATCTATACATACACCTAACATAAAACTTGAAAAAACGCATAGAGCTTCATATCAGTATAGAAACTCTATGAAAAAACGCAATTGTGATGGAGAAAGCATAGAGTTCTCACTAAATTACGGGAGAAAGAGTACAGAGTTGCATGGCCCCGCAGAGCTTACAAGAATGTTTAAAAGATTGCGTGCTGTTCTCTTGAGGAGGAGGAGGAATAAACTTTTATTGTAGAACCAGCACTTTATGATGGCCGGGCCTAAGCCTCCCACGAAGGGACGTCGAGGGCTTGCCTCGCCGCCGCCTCGCGGGCGTGCTGGGTCGCCCAGGTTTGGTCGTCGAGGGCGGAGCTCCGCAGAGCCTCATGCAACCTCGACGAGAGAGTCGTGGTGTTAGTCTGGGTGTACTGTGCTGGGCACTCCCATAGCATATGCGGAAGCGTAGCCGGGTGAATTCCACAGCACCGGCAGTTGGGGGTAGTGTAGACGTCCGGAAGGTGGAGGCGGGCGGGTGAAGGGTACGTGTTTGTTTGTAGTAGACGCAGGGTGGTAGCCTGCGCCCGGCTGAACTTTTGGTGAGGCGGGGGGAAGATTCGGCGACTGAGGTGAAATGCCTTAACGAGATCGTTATAAGTTGTCAGACTGTCCCTGGTGTCCAACTCATCTCCAGTGACTCCGGCGCGGTTGACTAGACCTCGCGCAATGGAGTGGGTGACCTCGTTGAGATTGGGGAGGTGTGGGTGGACAGGGCCCGCATGGGCCGGGATCCATGTTAGGGAGATTACGCTGTCTTTAGAGTGTGGTGCCTGGCAGAGGATGCGAAGAGCTTGGGGAGAAATACGGCCTTTGCTGAAGTTAGTAACGGCTGAGCGAGAGTCACACACTATGGTGTGACAGGTGGGATCCAAAGTGGCCAGGGCGATGGCCACTTCTTCAGCCGTCTCGGAACTGGGGGTAGTGACGCTGCAGGCGTGGTGTAGGGCTCCATCGCGTGTGGCGACGGCCACAAATCGTGTGCCATGGGAGTATTGGGCTGCATTCTCTTGACACTACAAACTTTTTTTTTTCAACACCACAACACGTGTTAGGAGCAAAGAGGTTTTAAAAAACAATTCTGGAGTGGAGATGGTGCCGGCCGCCGCCATTTTACTAAGGGAGTCGACTAACGTTAGGACGTGGCAGAGTAGAGGAAGCGTTTTCTTCTCGCTTTCACCGATTTTGAAACGGCCAATTTTGCCATGCAGATTATTCTTGATGTGTCTGTCTGTGTCACTGGTTTTAGGGTCAAAACTGAACCTCTTGACAACTTGTTATGGTAGATCGCGATATGATGACTAAGCCAATGGCAATATTCTAGCCCGAAACAACAAGCTTTTATTTTTCAATCACTCGAGAATTTATTCTCACAGAACAAGAGCAGCTGCACTGCCACTATTCTCCGCCTAGTTCAGCATGCTTTTAACGATGAAGTAAGGGAAAGCGCTGGCTTCACCTCTGCTGGTAAAAATCTGCGGGAGTTGCCACTGCAGAATTATTTTATAAAACCTGCTTGGTTAGCAGCAGGTCTCGTCTATGTAAAATTGCAACTGCATGCGTACTGCCAACCTTTTAGCTACATGTAGTGGTGGCCAGAGTGGCGGTGTCAAGTTCACTCCTGCAAGAAGAGATAAGGAGAAAGAGTGCAATGAGCCTGACGTGTCACTTTGCTGCATAGATTGTTAAAATAGATGACATCCGTGCGAGTGTTTTAGTTTTCAGTAGTAATTGTTGAGGGCGTTCTCGGGCTCTGTCCAACTTTTAGGGAAACTTGCGTCGCCTGCGTCACACCCCCGAAGTTCTCAGTAACATAAATATATGCTACGTGCAATACGCGGTATCTACAAATAGCTTTATAAATATGTTGGTGCACAATGGCAAAAAAAAAAAAAAAGAAGCACCGTCTTTCCTTTAATGCTGCGCGCCGGTACACTCAAATCACTAGCTGCATGCGCGTACGAGCGTGACATAGTGTTCTCGACAGGAAAGTAGCGAAAACATGCAGAGCGAAAAAAAAAAACAAAAAACAATGACGAATGCACTCTAAGAAAAGTTTGCAACCTTTGGAGCTTATGTTGTCCCAAAACAATAATCGTCATCTATCTGTTTAGGAGAAAAAAGTTATTCCGGCAAATGACAATACGAACACTGTGGGACATATAATGACGACACAATAGCACTCACACGGATATCAGCAACTGTGCACTATGAACACTACAAGTGTCCATGCATGCTTTTTATTTCTACAGCAACCGGTACTTCCAGGTCACAAACGGCATGCGCTTTCTCAATACAAAAAAAAAAAAGAGAGATAATGGGGTTTTACGTGCCAAAACTACGATCTGATTATGAGGCACGCCGTAGTGCGGGACTCCATAAATTTGGACCACCTGGGGTTGTACATTGGTGTACATCTCAGTACATGGGTGTTTTCGCATTTCGCCCCCATAAAAACGCTTAGCAGCCCAACACCATAGCCATTAAGCAACCGCGGCGGATTGCTTTCTCAGTGACAGCATTCTTGACAGGAAAGTACATGCTAAAAACCGTTCACACGTTTTGGGGCGTGTTTTGTCCCGGTACGAATAATCGTCATCTATTTTGTATGGCTTCCCTAAATTACTTAGACGCTGGGCGACTGGTACCTTTAGCTCACGAGCCGAATACGGCGTTATTAGCGTGCATTCTTGACAGGGAAGTAACGAGCGCCGAATTTTCAAGAAAGGAAACGCAAGCAAGACAGACGACGATTATTCTGAATCAGAATCGGTTTTATTTTTATCATTAGAAAGATTACATGATGTTAATATACAGAAGGAGGTCTCGAAGTCGAAGATTGCAATGGCACCTCCTTTACAAACTAAACGTAATAAAATATAGATTACAACAGTTTCAACAAATCGTTAAGATGGAAGAATTGCAGGTTTTAGTATGAACAGCATGATTGAAGAATTAAATGTGCAGAAGTAAGTCATGTAAAAAAGCACTGTAGCATAATCTCGTTGACGACTTATAATTTAACAGCGCAAGTGACATGACGTACGCAGCATAATTTGCGAACTCGAATATACATGTATGGCAAGGACATCAAACAGAAACTTGATAGTATGACAATGAACATGAAATGAAGGCACCTTGAAAGAATGGTTGTGAGTATGAACTAGGCATCGGTATTCGACAGAATGTATTCTTTTAGTTGTTTCTTGAATTCGTGAATTTAAAGTTTCTATGTCTAATGGTAGTGTGTTCCAGAATGCGACAGATGAAAAATGGACGCTCCGCTTGCCATAATTAGTATGTATTTTGGGTAAAATGAAGCTCCTATTTATTGCAAGCCTGGTAATATCAGTATATATAAGAGAAGATTGTGGTGCCAAGCTATCGATTCGTGTGTAACTCATTTTACGGAACAAAAAGGTACCTATAGGTTATATTTAACGAGTTGTGTGACTGAAATAATGTGATTAGATTATTGTTCGAGGATAGGATACACAAAAAATGGCTTACTCCCTTTGGGCCGTATCAATTTGTACTAAACAATAATCGTCATCTGTGATCCATATCTTAAGTTAACGAATGGCATGCGCGTGTCAACGTCACGTAGCGTTCTTGACATGATCAGTAGCCAGCGCAGAATCTCAAAGAAAGAAAACAGACGCGATATGGAGGACGATTGCAGTTGGTAGCCATTTTTCTTAACTTAAATAAAATTGTTGGCAGACAAGATAAGCTTGAAAGGGTGTAGAAATTATTTAGAGTGTAGCTGTATTTACCTGCCCATTTCCTCCTTTCTTATACTTTTCCTCTGGAGGTTCTGTTCTATTACATAGCGGTTGCTGTGGAGCGAGTGAGACTGGATTGATTTAAGTGGAGAGATTGAGGTTGAGAGTAGCCCGGCTACCCCACTTATCTATGTCATGCAGCAAGAAATAAAGGAATAAATGATAATGATAAGACAAATGAATGAATAAAAAAATGAGATGAAACAGAACAAAAATAACGCCGCGACGGAGAGTTCACTTGACGTGTGCGCATGTCGCTACCCGAACAATATATACTAACCTTGTAGTCTTTATACATTGGTGCGAGAGTCCTTCACGCACTGAATTGATGGTAAGCCCAAACAAACACCTCCGTTTCGTCTGTAGTACGGAGGATAAGCGCATTACTTTATACACAGGGTGCTCTTTTTTTTTTTTAGCTGCACCAAATTTTTTAAAGATTGCCTATGGCAGATAGCACAATTCTAACCCTTGATCTAAACTACTCGATGAGACGGCCATTACTTCTCAGAGAAATAAAAACGTTCAATTAAGTAATTAACATAATTAACATAATTACGCTAGTGAACTTTTTAATTGATTACTTTACACCAGATATTTCAATCTACCAACTATAACCGCTGAGTTCGAACGGCGTATCTACTTGAAATGGATTCTCATGGACAGCACCAGCTCCAAGGTAATAATTTTCAATTTGTCTTCGAAATGCATTGATGTTCCAGTTACTTTTGTGCTTCATGAATAAAACAGCGGTGTCTTAGAAAAAGTAACTGGAACGTCAATACATTAACGGGACAGTAAAATTCTTCTACTTCCTTCAATAATGAGCCGATTTGAGGAGTTATTTCGATAAAATGCTCCTCAGACGGCAAGAGTGCGCTGAACCGGGCTGATTGGCGCACTCTTAGAAGGTAATCGAACAGCGCTTCAGACAGCTAGCCGCAGTCTCTGTCATCTTTACTTCATCTATATCTGAAGCGCCGTTCGATTACGTCATCAGAAGGCGTTTTAGAACTTCCAGTGTACAAAAAAAAAAAGAAAAAAAAGGAAAGCAATTAGGCTCGGTGAGAGGCCCATTAAGAGTGTAGGGAGCATCCTCTTAAACGATTTTCAAGAGTCGATCACGATATTTTTTTGCGATAACGACGACATCGCGCGATGACGACACACAACGCGTTTTGCTTTCATTAGCGGACTCCAACGCTTGCGTCCCCCTTATCTAAAACTCTCTATTGTAACCGAGGCGCTCGTAGATCGCTTCATGTTTGCGTTTCCATGTTCCGACTGGCCGAGACTGCGATACTGCGAGCGGGACTGCGAACACGAATGAGGTGTGCCCTGGGCTTAAGACTGGCACAACAGATGGCGAAGTGGTGCGTTCCGTCCTAAAGTTACTCTAATCCGTGTCTGTCGCCTCTCGCCGGCGGCATTTGCAGGCGAAATACGACGCCTGTAAATGACAAATTCTGAGTCGGGCGATGTTTTTGCTTTCCTTTGCTTGTCACAAAGGATCCAGGTGCACGAACAAGATGCGCGTGGACTTCGTTAATTGGAAGCTACACGACAGAATTATTAAATGGACCTCAGATCAGGAAAACTAAAAAAGAAAAAGTTAGTTATATCGCGAATTTCGCTAAGTCGAAGATCGTTGTTATAACGAGGTTCGACATTACAAAAAAATTTTTTTAGTCACTCAATGAAGAATGAATATATGGCCTGTTTTATACATGCAAGCTTTTATATTTTTTATATTTATATATTATATATAATATATAAATATAATATTTAAATACATACTATACTATAATATTTTTATATTTGTATATTTCTTATATAATTGTGTATGTCTTGCAGAGTTCCCATCTTTTTATTTGTGCACCACCGTATACGTACGTCAACGTCCTGTTCCATGGATTCCCTATAGAGCCGGCGTAATGCATTAAGAGGGAGCTTTAGCTAGTGCCCATCTCCGATGCCGCCTATTGAAACACATGTAAAACGCAGAAACGGCTTTATGAGAAAACTGCTTGACGGATTTGAATAAAGTTTGTTGCGTTTAAGAGAAGAAGTTCAAATTGACAGTAAGCATAGGTTTGATTTAGGACACTGAAGTTTTTGGAAGAATCGTCTAAAATCGGTAAACTTGAAAGGAAAAAAGAAACAGAAGCACGAATTTTACGAATGCGTGGCTCAGCATCAAAAGCAGATTTCTCATTACTGTAAACTGCGTCCGTTAGAGCACCTAAAGCGCACAAATTTGATGTATGAATTTGCAACCTCTGTAAATTTGTTACAACGTTTACAAGGGATTTGCCAACGTCGTATTCATAATTAGTGGTATATGTCATGGTGGCGTATAATGCATCATTTTTGTCCGCTTTTGATGTAATGTTAGGTACGGTTTACAGAGTTGGGATACCGCTTTTGAATGCTGAGGTATGAAGTTATAAACTCAATGTGTCGTTTTTGAAGTCTTGCAAGTTTTATGAATTTTTGTAAACAAGCTGACAGCCCAAATAAAGAGATTGCCTTTGATGCATTCACTACATTGCAACTCCTTTTGAATTGAACGAGTCTGATTAAATTCGGTGCAGTGATTGCTGAAAAAAAAAAACGATTGCTGATTTTTCATGTATTTAATGGGAGCTTCCGATCTAACGCTTCTCCGTAAGGCAGAGTTCGAACGATATATTTGTATGTAGGATAAGTTTGTAAAGCTGCTTCGGAAGGAGGAGGAGGAGGAAAGAAAGGGAGAAGGCAGGTGTGATAGCAAGGAGAGCGTGTGATTGGCTAAAAAAAATCGTCTCGCCGTGCATCGCGGCCCTGCGAATGTGGTTGTCCAGCGAAGCTGTTGAAAACCACCGGTACAACTGCTGAAGGGGGCATGCAATGCTCTATTGCTCAATCCCTCCTCCGGTGCATGATTGAGCCGCAGGAGAACGCGGACGTGCGAACTTCCCCTGTGCTAGAATTGCACGGCAGTGTACGACCAGCGGCAGCACGCCGAAGATGGTCGTATTGCCGTTTCTTCTCCCTTTGCGAACACCATCTTGTGGATATGCCACCCGCCCCCTCCTAGGCTTCCTTATCCCAGCCCTTTATCCCCCTACCACCAGACTCCGGCTGGCTGACTCCAGTCACTACATGTCAGGAACAGGGATAACTGGCAGCGTACATCTCAAGCGCCATCAAGCACGCTGACAGAGGCGGCCTGGACTGAGGCCACCTGCTCGGTAATCCACTGAGCGACAATAAAGTTATATGTACCACTCCTCGTTGTCACGCTGCTCCTCGGGAGTGCCAGCGATGCGTCGCCTACCTGTAGCGGTGCTCCAACAACAATGAAATTAGTTGCTAGGCTGGTTCCTTTATATATGACAGACTCTAGTGACGTCACTCCCACGTCGCAAGCCGCAGTCGCCGCCGCAGCTTGCGCTACAGTAATCTTTACCGGGAAACGTATGCAGGTAGCGCTACGTTCTTTAGATTGTTATCAGCAGCGCTTTATCATCAATGATGTGGTTTGGAAGCTTGTTTCGTGCTTCTTTATTAAAACGTATGCTGCTCTGTATGTTGTATGCATGGTTCCAAAGAATGTATGAACTGCCCGCTTCAATGGCTGAAGGTTTTTTTTTTTTAATCGCTGAAGGTATTTTTCTTCCGTGAGGAGGATGCCGACCATCTAGAAGCTAACATCTTCGCTGAAAAATACCCGAAAGCTTACTTGAATTCTATAACGGTTCGAGTAAATAATTGAGAAGATGCTACAGCCGTGCGCATCGAAAAATCTCCAAGCGCTACGCTTCAAGGCGTTGGAACGTATAATGTTGCACGACGTGAGAGACACGGACAAAACCAAGGAACGAAGATATACACACTGCATAAACTGTTAAAATTAGATTAAATGATGGGGTTTCACGTGCCAAAACCACGAACTGCATATATGAGGCATGCCGTAGCGGAGGACTCCAGAAATTTGGACCACCTGGAGTTCTTTAACGTGCACCTAAATCTAAGTACATGAGTGTTTTCACTCCCATCGAAACGCGGCCGCCGTGGCCGGGATTCGATCCCGCGACCTCGTGCTTAGCAGTCCAACACCATAGCCATTACGCAACCACGGCGAGTAGCGCAAACTGTATAACAGTTATGTGTAACTGTGTGTATCGTCGTTCCTTGCTTTTGTCCGCGTCTTTTACGCGCCACGTTATACGTTCCAATGGCACACCAACAGGACCAACTAGAAACATCAGTGAAGCTACAAGGTGCATCTACAAGGTAAATGCCAGGGCGTGGCGACTCTTTGCTCCTCGCTGTCGCAGCGCGCTCGCTGCCCTGTCGCTGGTTGACGTAACCTGAACGTCACGTCGAGTGGCGTGTCTAAACGTGCGCGCAGCAGCCTCCTATAGTTTCGGTTTCGCCACAGATCAGCGGGTAATCACATTTTTCAAGATCAAAAAAGTTATCGTGACTCGTACCGAGAGCTGCCTGCAATTGATCGGCTACGATGAGCCCGCTGAAATGGTAAGATTAAAAGTTAATTATAGGGTTCTTGTTAATTAGTGACTAATTACCGGTCACCCCATGAACACCACAGCTCCCGGCATGTCTCCGAAGGAACCATCATTTTGTTTCAAAACGCCTATTTTTAATTATTCTGTTTCAAAACGCCTATTTTCTACAAGACTTCGCTGGAACATTCTGCTTGGAAATAAGGAATGTATACTGTTGGGGGAGTTGGTTAAACATAATGCTATTTCTAGGAGAAAGACGAGATAGAAGAGAGAGCCTTCTCCCCCTCCCCCCTTATATTTGTCGGTTGTTAATAGTGCTATATAGTACAAATAAAGTTGTCAAGTTCTGAATGTCACGCACGGAAACGAAGTGACCACACGGTTAAAGATTTGTCTCCATAACATGTCCGGCTGCATGGCGTTCTGCTGTTGTGTACACAAAGTCGTGGGTCCCTCATCGCCCACTGCGCATTTACTGGAACTTAAACCCTTTATTTTATTTTATTTTATTTTATTTTCTCTGCCCGCAACCCGAATTCGCAGGCGATCTGGTCTCTATATATAGCGGCACTAGTCAGCCTGTTAAATCGAATGCATTGGGGATCGAACCGCACTCCCTGCACATCAGCCTACCCGCCATGGTTGCTCAGTGGCTATGGTGTTGGGCTGCTGAGCACGAGGTCGCGGGATCGAATCCCGGCCACGGCGGCCGCATTTCGATGGGGGCGAAATGCGAAAACACCCGTGTGCTTAGATTTAGGTGCACGTTAAAGAACCCCAGGTGGTCAAAATTTCCGGAGTCCTCCACTACGGCGTGCCTCATAATCAGAAAGTGGTTTTGGCACGTAAAACCCCAAATATTATTATTATTATTATTGCACATCAGCCGTCAACTTGGGCTGTATTCGAAATTCCTGCTTACGGCGTCATTAACACTTCGAACGTTTACATCAGCGATAGAGGTGCATGCATCGCTTGATGTAAAAGAAATAAATAAATGCAGCCCTTAATTCCCACAAATCAGCACCACGCTACCTTAATTATACACTTTCCCGACCTCATCCCATGTTTCACTGGTTGTCTACCTATAGCAGAGAAAGCTTTAGCTCGGGCCCAACTCCGACGCAGTCTATTCAAATACACGCAGAAAAGTTTTTTGAAATAACCATTGGGCCGATTTTAATGCAATCTGTCGCAGTTGAGAGAGAAAGTTTATATTCTAGTGACTGTTGGAAGCGAAATTTCGATTCAGGGCCTGTATTTTTTAATTAAATGGAATTTTCAGAAAATTGGTAGGTTGGAAAAAGAAAATAGAAACACGAAGTTTACAAATTCGCAGCTCTGCACCTAGAACAGATATCGCACTTCTGTAAAATGCATCCATTAGAGCACACAAAGCGTACAAATTTGATATGGATGGATGGATGGATGGATGCAAAACTTTAATAAAGGTACTGAGGTACGCGACTCAGCGCGCTGCGGGCCGCTCCCACGTTGGGACAGTCAGGCCATGCCCGACCGCCGCATCGTGGGCCCTCTTGAGAGCCCATAGTTGCGCCCCGGCATCGGGGCTCTTGATAGCGGAGAGCCACTTGTCCTCATTGATTTGTTCTGTGCCTCGTAACGAGGGACAACGCCAGAGCATATGGTCTAGGCTAGCGATGTCATTGCAGTGCCTGCAAGAACTAGTGGCATAGGTGTCGGGATAAAGCTTGTGGAATAAAGCCGGGCTGGGATACGAGCCTGTTTGCAATAATCTGAGGGTCAACGCCTGCGTTCTATTTAACTTCTTGTGTGGAAGGGGAAAGTCAATTTATATTTTACGTGGATCTGTTACGTTGTTTACGAGGGTTTTGCAAACGTTCTACTCCTAACTTGGTGGCCTTCTTTTTTTAAAGCCATGCATAATATATAAATTTTGTCCGCTTTAAATCTACTATCAGGTGTCATTTACATAATCGTGATATGACTTTTCATTGCAGAGTTACAGAGTTGTAAACTTGACAGTTTTGTAGTGCCCACCAACGCCGCAGCGCGGGACACTATGGTCAGCGCTCTCAGCCGGTTGAGAAGGAAGAAAATTCCCAAGTGTCCTAAACGATCGCCTAAGAGACGCGATGACGAAAGCCTTTTAAAGCCTGCTGTAACTCACCTTAATCCACCATCCTCCGTAATCCACCCTAATCATTCTTAATCCACCCTAATCCACATTTATAGACCTTAATCCACCATAATCGCCTTTATCCTCCTCAATACATCTTAGTCCACCTTAGTCCAATCACTGATCAATCACGAATTAACTTTGCTAATCATTAATCATCTCCTATGCACGGCTGGGCATGCTTCGGTTTCCTTCTGGCCCTCCTTGGGTCACGTCATATTTTATGTACCTCACAACGCGACCTTGAAACATTAGAGATTTAAGGCTTTACGGTTTTAAAAAGTTGGCCGGCGGCGCGTGCTCGCGGAGCAAGCACGGTACGCGCTGTAGTCCTATCTAGAAGCCTGCCACGCTGGTCGCCGCAGCCACCGCTCCGCCTGCAGCCTTGGCCCTTCTGCCGAAATAAATGCAGGGACGACGGCACAGATCGTGGGCCGGCGCCGTCACGACATCCTACAAGTGTCGTCCTTATGAAAATTTGCGATTTCTTTAACAATTTTTTATTAAAACGTTGACGACCTACCTAAATCAAAAATTGGCAAAGAAAGGTCAGTAGATTCTAATTTTTTCTCTTTCCTTTCCCATGTATCTAGATATCAATCCCGGAGCTAAACCTTCCTATTAAGCTTGACAGGCTAATCCAACGATTGTACTCCGTTTTTTTTTTACCTCGTCTGCCGATTATTTCGTCCATTTCTTGCGTCTGCGTATATAGTTCCCACACCTGATACTCCTATAGGTATAAAATGCGCGATTAAATAAAATTATATATATATATATATAATTTCCGGGGTTCCTCCGTGCTACACTCACAATCTGATCATGAAGCACGGCGTAGTGGGGGACTCGATTAATTTTTGAGCAAACGCCTATTCCCGATTAAAGCCCTACACGAATAACAAAAATAAAAACGTAGACACAACTGCCATAACACAAAGCGCGAGTAGCTATTGCTAGTCGCTCTTCAGTTGCTAGTCATTTGGTACAAGCACGCTTTGTCCTGTATAGTGAGTTTTTCTTTTAAGTAAGTCGTTCTCAAAGTTTAAGCCCGTAATTTATATGTCACCCATTAGTGGTAGCAGGACTCGTTGATCAAGCTGAGGTTGGGGGAACGTGTTCAGCTCGAAAGAATCGACAAAAAAGAACACGAAAACGAAAAAGACAAATTCACGAGAACGACACAAAGTGGCTCCCGTCCTTTTTTTTTTATAATCGTCCTCATGTTCCCACATCCTGCTTTGCACCTCTGAGTAAATTAAGGGATGGACAACTGGGGACATAGCGCCATTTTCAGACAGCACATACGGTTATCGCGTGACACGCTATAGGGCTTGCTATAGCTCTGCCGTCAACTCTGCGACAGATGCACCGGCCGCCATGTTCGTGACGCGCCACTCCTGGTGACCAGCGCCGCCGCCGTCTCCGAACTCGACGCACCGCAAGAACGAGCGAAAGAACGAGGTGGGGGAGGGAGAGAGAGAGAGGCGCTAGATGGGAAAGGAAAAAGGAGAGGCTCCTCTTAGGGAGGATGGGGAGCGGATCGAGGGAGGAGAGAAGGAAAATTAGGAAGCAGTAGCAGCAGATTGGAGGCGCGTAGGAACAAGGCGAGAGGGAGAAGCGCGGGGGAAAGGGAGCGCGGCGGAAGGAGGCGGCGAGGAGGGCGCGCAATTCCGAGACGGGACGTCTCCGCGGGACGATCATCGTATTAGTTCTTTGCTCTTTTCGCGGTGCCCTCTCTTCTGCCCGATGCGGCGCTTGCTGCTCCTGCTGATGCTGCGAGTGTGATTTTGAATATTGGCGTGTTACGGACGGCCGTCCGTTCGCTCCTCGTAAAACCTTCGCCCCGAGAGTCCCGTTCGCGCCGCATAGTTTTCGGCGGCCTTGTCTTAGGCGCAAGTTCTTCGTGTACACAGGCGTTGTGTCACGGCGTTCGCCGCGAGTACCGAGGGAGCGGTGTGGGCACAGACGTCCCGTGTGCGGGGAGGAGTTGAACGGCGAACCCGGTGGCAGACTCGTCGTTGTCCGGCGGCCAACGCTTCAGCCCTGGCGTAGCGTTGGGGACCGCGGCCCGTGTTTGGTGCCCGAGCCCTCGATTCGAGGAGCTATGTGCCGCGCCGCACAGGCGGGGTGTAGGGAACCCTCTGTCGCTGGGACCGAACGTCCCGGCCCCGGACAGCGTTCCCGAAGTGCCGCCGCCCGACCGCCCTCGTCGGCTCCGTCGCCACACCTGCTGCTGCCGTTGTCGCCTTCTTTGTCGAGGGACACCTCCGCACAAGTGTCAAAATGCGTGAGTACCACCAGACAGGGGAGTCTTCTTTTTTAACGAGTTCGGATAATCATCCCGCGGCGGATTGCACCCGTTGTCGTTGGCGTATATTCCACGAAAAAAGATTATGTACCAAAAGGGACTCACGTACCTGACGACTGCTGAAGGACTCTGGCGGCCTTCGTCAAATGTTTCGTGCGCTTCGCATCTATAAAATTAAAAAGAAAAAGAAAGCGGCCGTATACCATATTCTTGGTTTCCTGCAGAGTGTTAGGTGCTAGCTGCAAAGCTCAACGATCTGAGATGACGAGTTCCCCAGTGGGTATCGGAGCTCGCCGCAGGGCCTGCGAACAGTGTACTTGCCACTCGCCCGGATGTTACGGAATAATCGGCAAGATCTGTACACATTTATTATTGCGCATGATAGGCTCTCTCTGTGGCTTCATTATGCTTTCTTTTTTCTGTTTTCGTGTGAGTCGCACGCATGGTGTCGAAGCATGCAAGCGCCCAAAAAGCGCCAGTTCAACAAGCACTCCCTTTCCCGAAGTTAACAAATACCCTTGCAACGGCCTTCAGCCGTCGACATCATCTGCGTGACAAATGATCCGCATAGGCGTTCGACGTTTATCACCGCATAGGCGCTGCGTTTGCGGATGGCGGCCGGCTCGTGTATTTCAAGTGTGGGTGCTAGCAGGCCCGCCGCAGTGTTCAAAGAGATACGCGAGCGGAGATGGCTAAATGCACCAGACACACAGGTATTTGAAGAGCATTTCCGAAAATTTAACGATCATTCTGACGTCATGCCCGTGACGTCGCTCCGTGATCAGAGCGGCTGCACCGCATCACCGTAACGGTGATGCGGTGCAGCCGCAGACGATACAGACAATTTTCTGTACATATACAGAAAATCGTCTGTCAATACACTAATTATTTCCGTCTGGCTGGCTAAACGGGGCAGGTACAAGGCAGATGACTATAGGGTAGCATCATATACAGCTGATATGCAAACATGGCATGTATAAAACTCTCTATTAATATAATAACAACACAAAAATAACCGGCTGAAGACACGTCGACAAGGCAACGACACACCGATATTTCTGTCTATACGTTTTCTCATACCAATTGTCGTGCTTCTCGAATGGTGACGTCACTTCATAAGATTCACTTTATAAAGTGCTTGCTCATAACATACCGAGAAGAAAAACAAAAACACTTATCATTATTGGCATACAGTTTTCGGTAGAATACATGCGTTTTAATGATAACGAGTTGAATTAAGGCTGCGTGGCCGAAGAAACCTTTAGAAGATGGACGTGGAATAAATCTTGGGGATCCTTGGATGCCTAGACAAACATTTCGCTTAGGTTTAGCCTAAAAAATATCACTTGTTTTCTCAAGCACACAGTAAGCCGAGTCCTGAAGCTTTGTAGTCGCTCTGAAAGCTGTCTGCAACCCCTACACGTATATAATAAGTTTTGCTTAAAAATAAGCACTGTTCGAGCATTTACGGTCAGGCCTGCATTGTTCAGCGCCAAAGAGCGCGGCTGCGAAGAGCAAGCGTCGCCCCGGCAAAGACATTTCCAAAGGCACATCTCTTCGGCCATTTATCCATCCTCCTCGCGTACAATGCCACTTGCCTACTCTCCCACAACTCCCCATTTATTCCCGCACCTGCTAGAAAGGCTGACTACCACTATCGGACATAATTTGTTGACCAGACTCTGAAGAATAACGAGGCCCTGAACTGATGGTCCTTAACAGGCCCAGACAATGACCTCAGACAGCGATATTTACCACTCAAGGCCTTTTGCCAAGGGTCGAGCGGCTTTCGTAAATGTATTAGAGGGATTAAGTGAAAGTAACATTATTAATAGTCAAGTCAATGCTAGAAATGTATAGAGAAATCTTTCGCTTGAGCAGTCAGTCTAAATGAACAATAACAAAGATATGCAAGGAAAAGAAAAAAGAGCACTGCATGTCGAGTTTTTTGTTTTTTGTTTCTAGCCCCCACGATAAAGCGTTTTTCTTCTTCATGTTCTTCATTCTGTGCATGTAAAAAAAAAAAGAGGCAAAGAAATGTGGCACGACCATGGCTAGCTTCTCGGATACGTTCCTCGAAGTAGTGGCTCTTGTAATGCGTCCTTGATTCACAGGTGCATGACAATATACCATGTTAAGCTTACTATAATACGCTTTTGAAACATACACAAATTAGAATTTATTTCTTCAAAATACGCTGTTGCCCTGCGAGCACCAGTGAGTAGCTAGGGAGAAAATTGAAAATGAAGTGATCTATCTGGCTTTTGTAGGTTGTCCTGTTGCATGCTCGTATGAGTGAAACACGCCCAATTCGGAGTCTCACTTGCAGCTTTACTACATCATGCATTCAGTCATGCATTCATTGGATTACAGTTATGACTACACGCACTCATGTATCCATACAGCGGTCATGCATACAGCCTCTGCTGGAGCAGAATAACCTCGCCCAAGGTTATCCTGCTTGAGGACGAGGGTTCGAGAGTTTCGAAACTGGCAGTCATTGAAACGCTAGCTCCACTGTCATTGTCTGGCAACAACCACTGTCGCGTTGCGGTGACCGGCGTGCATCTTGAGACCCGCTGCACATCGCGATACACTCGGCAACAGCACCCGACGTCGGAGGCCTCTCTTGCGCCCGCTGCTTGCACTCACCCGGATGAAGGAGCCACATTTCAAGTCCGAACGCACCGCGGTTGCGTAACAGTGGGATCGACAGCCTCTGTATAGGTCGGTCCGGCATTAAGATAGATTGACCGAAAGGAAGGAAAAGAAACCGAAAGGAGCGTTCGCGGATGATCAGCCGTCGCCGTACTCCGATGGGATTCGCCAACACCCGCCTACGTAAGGCGTCCGCGGAGCGGAAAGTCTTGTCTTTTTGCAGGGCCGCTTGGTGGACGTGCTGTAGTGGCGTTCGCAATAAGACTTACATGTTAGAAACTTCACAAGGTGCCGTCCAGAACACAAAAGAAACGGCGTCAGAAGGACGCAGACATGCGCACACGCACAGTTACAGCGTCGCGTTTATACTTTATACGTTCAAGCGGTCGCAGATGCATCGAGCTGATTTGATCAGCGTAGTGAGCTGGCGACATGTGCTTGTCTGCGGTCGTTCTCTCTCAAGCTGTTGAAAGTGGCCAATGGTACAAACGTAGCGTCGTCAAAAGCGATTATTCTCGGCCGCAGATGCAAATATCAAGAGCACCACTTGCTACTGTAAAATCGCAACTATCTGCTTTTTCTGTTGACGCGCTCACCGCCCGACAAACACGGGTGTGCAGTTGAAGCGGTGCTGATGTCAGAAAGTTCGGCTTTAATCAGTGAACACAATGAGAAATTCTCAAACAATGCGCATAGCGAGTTATATTGAGTGTCCCGCACATTTCTCAACATATCTCTTCTACTTCAAGTAGATTTTTTAAACAATCATCTTGTGCAACAACACTGCTCGGCCTGTTTGGTGGCTTATTGGATATAGGCAGATATTTACTTACTATTACTTGTTAATAAATATGTAGTAAGTAAATTCCACAATTATTCACTTTAGGGCACTGTTTCCGATTGCCGAGACGAAGCCAGGTAACAAAGTCTCAGCAGATATACCCAGACAATATTACTAGTTCTGAGATGTCTGAATGTGCCACAAAATACATATGCGTTTCAGCTTTCCGAAAGCTTTGTTTGCTCCACGCAGAAAGAATCTAACTCATATCCCAATACCTTTTTCTTTATTCCCGCCGAGATTTTGAGGATTAAAAAAATAAATTATGGGGCTTTACGTGCCAAAGTCACTTTCTGATTATGAGGCCTGCCGTATACTATAGGGGAGGACTCCGGAAATTTCGACCACCTGGGGTTCTTTAACGTGCACCTAACTTTAAGTACACGGGTGCTTTCCCATTTCGCCCCCATCGAAATGCGGGATTCGATCCCGCGATCCCGCTCAGCAGCCCATCGCCATAGCCACTGAGCAACCACGGCGGGTAGATTTTGAGTACTGATGCATCAAAAGTCCTGGAAAGAGGGGAGGGGTTGCTACTCCGGGGAAATCTGTACTAACTCAATATGGCTACGTTATTACCCGGCTACATGTCTATATAGTTGCAAAACATATGCCCTAATGTCAATATCTAAAATTTCAATTAGTAAAATTTCGTTAATCAACAAACTAAGCATTACGATTAGTTGTGTAAGTAGTTGCCGCTTTTTAAGTGATCCATCTCGAGAGACGGAATAGCAGTATCTGCCATAGGCGACTAGCAAAATGCTTTCCAGAAAAATAATCTGGTGGTACGTTCTATTTTTGATACACCCCCTTCCTTCGCTGTGGGCGAAAAATGCGTGCCCACCTGTAAAAAAAGAAGTGACAGGCCTGCGCGGCATACACAGCACAGTCACAGTGTATAAGCTGAAGGAGCCTCTCCGTACTGGAGCTCAATTTTCAGCACGTGCGCCACGTAGTCTGGATACCTGCGTTTGCTCTACGGTACACGTTATGGCGCCTCCTCCCAAGGTATACGAACCGCTGCTGAAGGAGCGTATCGTATCGTATACGTGCGCTGCTGCACTAATCAACATGGGGCTCAGCAGACGGCTGTGCAGAGAGCAGGACAAGCCGCAGCTCGCCGTCGACGCCGGGAGGAGAGTTCAGATCGTTCTCGTGAAAACGACGCGAAGAGACTTCGCCGCGAAGACCGCGTAGTGCGTGGCGCCGAAAATAGAGCTCCTATACAAGGAGCCGCTCCTCCAGCTTACGCGGTGACTGTGCTGCCCGGGCGGACAGTTCAGATCGTTCTCGTGAAAACGGCACGAAGAGACTTCGCCGCGAAGACCCTGTATAGTGCGTGGTGCCGAAAATGGAGCTCCAATATGGAGAGAGAGGTTGCGTACGGTTGTGACTAACAAAGAAGTCGAGCCTTTCGGTTCCCCTTCTTCTCGTTGATTAGGTGCACACGTCAGCTGATTGGTTGCACGTGCATTGATCAATCTATATTCGGTGCGAGACGCCAGCCTGCTCCGTCCCTATTTCTCTCCCTCTCTCCCTCCCTCCCCCCTCTCTCTCTCTGTGTGTGTGTGTGTGTGTGTGTGTGTGTGTGTGTGTGTGTGTGTGTGTGTGTGTGTGTGTCTTCATACCAAATAATGAGGATAATTATTCCCTGAATATAAGAGCACCTGCGGAAAATAAGAGTCAAAGGTAGAACATCTACGCTCAATATAGTTTGCACAATTTTTGATCGATTCCCGAGCTTTCCTGAATGGTAGACGCAGTAAGTCAACGTATAATGACCGTAACTTGCTGCTTCCACCTTTGGGACGAATGCGACGGATTCCACAATCGACGGATGCTTTTTGTTTGTTCTCGAGGACGGCGGTACACCAGGCCGGATTCTCAAAATAAGGCAACTCTCGCTGACGTCGACCGTGGTCTGAAAAAGAAAGTGCCCAGCGAAATTGAGCGAGGAGCCTGTTGTGAAACAAAACGCACTGCCACAACATCGGAAACGGAAGAGTAGCATTAACCCTACGAATTCCGACGAGAGTGCTACTTCGTCCACCCTCGTCGGGAAAAAGAAAAGAATGGCGCATCAAGCAATGTGCAAGCAGAAGGCGAGCAGAAAGCAGCGGCTCAACAAAGACAAGCATATCTTGTATCCCGGTGTCACCAAAACGTTTTTCCCGTCGCTTTTCTCGAACAAGCAACTCAAAGGAAGCAAAGGAAGATGCATCGTATACACAAGGCGGAGAACGCGATGACATGTGCGTAAAGCTCGTAAAGTGTGGGTATTTGTCCCAGAGAGAGACGTGGTTTGATGCGAAAAGGAAAGGTTGTCGCTATCTTCTGCAGCCCTCGAGGGAACACGGCTGCCATTCCAGAGAAACGGGAACCAAACAAGCGGCTTGTCTTGGGAAAGATGCTCGCGCGTCTGCACGGGCCGTGTCAATATCGCCGTGCGTGTTGGCGGAACTTGATCGCTGAAGCGAGAAGGAAACAAAGTGAGAGGGCAAATGTGCACGTGACCCGTTGTGGAAGCGGAGAGAGAAGGGAGGAGGTGACGAGGTAAACAGTGCAGAGAGTGATACAAATCGTCGAAACTGCGCGCAGCGTCCGTATAACTTAGGCTCAGCGTTTTCGACCGCAATCGAAAACAAACAAACAATCAAACAAACAAACAACGCAGAAAACAAACTACATTATTTTTCTTCAATGTTGTTTCTGTCTCAATTAAGCTATCGTTCAAAGGCAAGATAACGTGACACAGACAGAAAGAAAACAACGTACGCGCGGTTGTGTACTTTGATGCTTCAGCATGGGAGCCCTGTAGATTCGGCATATCTCACTAGCTCAAATGAATGAATCAATGAATGAATGAAGCATTTTCGCTTATTAAATTTCTAGACAGGCTAGGGCTAGGATATATTTTGAGTTCTTCTTTCCGTTTTGTGTTTATTCCACGTAGTTGAGTCGCGGTTACTTGCTGAACACCTTCTGCAGTATATACGCTTATTGCTGCTGCCATTTCTGGATGCATGCGATCTCATGATCGACGTGTAAGATAGTATCACGTGATTTAAGACAGGAAGCCTATGGCACCACACGGTATACGATGTGCAGCACGTAGATGACTGCTTCGATGGCTGAAAACACCTTAGATTCCTTGTATATTGTGTGTGTATACTGTTTAATTTCGGTGAGTTCTCCATTGCAGAGAAAAGCAACGTAACAATATCAATGCGTTACTCTGATCCGAAATGTAGCAGATACGGTACATAACATAGCGGACGTGTAATCATTTCGCAGGGCCTCACAAGTTGTTCTCGCCATCCGAAATTCGTGTAATTCAACATAACGGTAAATTTGGACATACAGTAAATGAAATGAATTGTTGTCTGGCTCTCTTCATTGCAGTTCGTCGAAGAAAGTACGCCAGCTAAAAGTGGGCTGCCCACGCCCATTGAATAATCGAAGCAGGTTGTAAGAAATGCTTTTTTTTTCCTACGCAGTAAACACTTTAATGATGCAAATCGCCGCAATCGTCGTGAAAAAAAAAATATTCGCCTTTCGATACGTTTTCTTTGTCGTTGAGATGTTTGTTACTCAAGAATCGAGACGCACAAGTGACACTAGCCCGTATTCGAGCTCACGCCAGCGCTGATGAGCTCGTCATTTAGTCGGCACCATGCGGGGGCTCGAAAATGAAAGACTCGACGTGAAGCTCGACCATTGTCGTAGAGTTTTCTTTTCTTTTCTTTATCTGATGGTGGGAGAAAAAACAATGTTTGGTCAGACCCGCAAGATGTAGAGAAATCGATCAAATTAACGAGGTTTAGCCAGGGAATGTACAAGGTCTGCTTGATGTCCCACTTCGGGCGTGAACGTTAACTCATATCTGGTCCCGCGCACTCGTCATATCGATCCTCGGAACTTTTGATAGACTTAATCACGAATCAGTCAGTACTGCCAGACAGTAAGAAGCTCGAAAGTCTTTTAAGGGCTCTAACTAGACTCTGCAGTAAGAGATACCTTTAAGGCATTTTTACTTGCCTAAACAAAAGGGAAACCTTTTAGCTTAGCGTTAATTGCGGGAGCGATGTGCCAGTCACGCTGGGATAATGCATTGATTTGGCTACGACTAGAAAGGCCACAAACCGAAACGCTTTTCAGCGTGACAAAAACGTATACGTAGTGATCTAGTTATGGTTGCTTAGCGCAAATTAATAACGGACGCAAAGAAACAAAGTGGACAAGGACGGACGCTGCTATTAACCGTTTATGAACACTCGCTTCTAGCAAGTGTTTAGAAGCAGTTACTAATTTTCGCTAATCGACCAACTAGCCCAACAGTCGGTCGTCCTGAAGTAAACAACAACAACAACAACAACGACGACGACGACGACGACGACGACAAATAAACTTTATTCAAACATCACAGAATGTTTAGGAGCACGGACAAAAAAAAAAACCTTCAAGAGGCTTGACTCGGTCTCAGCCCCCTACAAATGGCGCACGGCGGAAAGAGCGCGCCATTTGTAAACGGGTTAAACTAAACGGGTTACAGATTTCCAGTACGTATGCATTAACAATAATCACAGAAAATAATGATTACTGTCTAGCACAACAAGTAAGACAAGCATAAAGACATATGTAGGCAACGACAAATATCAGTTTGCACAGAATATATAAACAAAATAAGAATAAGCTTACTATTGCAGTTAGAACACAGTGTCAATAGCTTGAGATATAGGATATACAAAAAAAAAAGGGTAATAAGGAACGCAAAAGAAAAGAGTCACTTATCCAGATTCAATATTGCACGTACCGTAACAGTTACAGGTTCTTGTGAGAATCACAAGTTTCTTGTGCGCAAAATTTTGAAGAATATTTAGGAAATATCATTATTCCTTGACAATTCATTTAGTAAAGATAACTTGCGAAATTTAAACCTTTGTTTTCAATTGTTCGTACGGCATACTTCAACTTTCCACTTTTCAGGTTTACGTGTATAGTATAAATGATAGCTTTGTTGAAGTCCCGCCAGCGATCTAATGTATTGGCACGCCTAGATACGCCAGATTTGCAATGTCAAGCAAGCCTGTAGGGAAACGATGAGTTCATACTGATAATGTTTAACTTATGAAATATTTCCGCAGTATGTAAGTTAGGAGGAACTTTTAAGGATGTGCGGACGACTCGTTTTTGTAGCCAAAGAAGTCTGTTTATGATCGTTGACCAGATTAGGGCTCCGTATCTCATTACCGAGAAGTATGAAGAATTATATAATAAGATATTTACCGACACTGGAAAAGATGAACAGTGACGGCGCATATAGCCAGACATGGTAATTAACGTGATCGTCCCATGACATGTTTTCTGAAAAGTATATTCCTAACGCGAACAACTTCTGTCAGACCCCTTGCCTGAAGGATAGCCCCGTAAGATGCAAATGAATGGCACCAGGACGAACAACTCTGCTCGAACGTCCGTCCCAGACGGGTTTTCTGGAGGGGAACGAAAGGGCGAACGCCCTAGCTTGAGCGCTAATCAACCGAGCGGGGCAAGACCAATCGTCTCATCAATCCCCACCCTTTACCTTCATGCTGTTTGGATCGCACCGCTGGTACGATCTGTTGGGAACTCGGCGCTGACGCCCGTGGTTGTACCTGGGTCGCAAGCCCCAAGGGTAGCGTTGGCCTGGCGGCCTGGGGTACAACTGGAAGCATCCGAAGGTCCCGGCAAAGCATGAGTCGACTGGTAACAACAAAACAACTTGTTTATTTTAACATCGCAAAGAGTTGGCGGTCAGGTTGACCGAAGTAGAGAGACGGGAGAGCACTTTACTCAACAGAAGAAATCGGAGCCCTCCTTTTGGCGTCCGGGGGCCGCTGTTTTTATACTCTCGCAGTTGAGGGCAAGAAGGAACCCCTCAATAGACGAGCACGTGATTGTACAATGGGCTAAGGTGACGCACACTGCCGCCGGTCGGGCACAAAGACTGGAAGGAGAGGGTGACCCCTGCTGTCGCATCGCCTGGTTCGGGCACAATGACTGGAAGGAGAGGGTGACCCCTGCTGTCGCATCGCCTGGTTCAGGCACAATGACTGGAAGGAGAGGGTGACCCCTGCTGTCGCATCGCCTGGTTCGGGCACAATGACTGGAAGGAGAGGGTGACCCCTGCTGTCGCATCGCCTGGTTCGGGCACAATGGCACATACACTCACACACGCACATGAAGACACGTGGCATCGGAACATGCCTGGAAACGCCTGGCGGGGAGCGTTGCGGCGACGCCGCACGGGCCAAAATGTCTGCCGCCCCGCCGCAGTCGCGCCGGCAAAACCGCGTGTCGCAGGCGAAACGCAACAGACCGCCCCGCCGGGGGAAGGAGATCCCGATGGACAGGGGACTGCATCCGCTGTCCGGAGGGATGTCGCTCGATGATGCTCATAACCGAAGTCGGGCGTCCCTCGACGTTTCTTGAGCGCAGCGCACAGAGAAGGCCTCGTTCTCTCGTTCAGGTTCGCACGGGACACTGCAAAGTGACTTCGGGAGAGTTCACATTTTTGCTCTCGTTCCCGGCAAGCGTTAGAACTACGCTGAAACTCAACCGCTCAGTCAGCAAGCACGGCACAACCCTCACTAAGCCCTGCCAGGCTCTTTCCCCTTTTTATACCACTGCCTAGTTCCTTACAGTAGTCTAGCATCACTCAGAACGCGTCCACAAATTGAAAAATTGCACTAGAAAGCATATCATCACATTGAAACACTAAACAAAAACAATATGTTAAAAATCCTGCCTCAGGAAGAAAAACATCAGTAACAAACAATTTTGAGGCTGATTCCTACGTTAGGGGCTTCGACTTAAGCCATCGGCGTTACCGTTGAGACTCCCCTTTTTGTAACGCACCTCAAAGGAATATTGTTGTAAAGCGAGGCTCCAGCGCAGGAGGCGGCCATTTTTGGGAGAGATGGTCTGCAGCCATTGGAGAGGGCAGTGATCCGTCTCAATGATAAACCTCGAGCCGGCTAGATAGCATGACAATTTCTGAACGGCCCACACGAGACATGCACACTCTTTCTCGGTGGCGCTATACGCCTGCTCACGACTGGTCAGCTTACGACTAGCATACAGGACGGGGTGTTCTACTTCTCCCTTTTCCCGTTGGCACAGTACAACGCCCATGCCTCGCTCACTAGCATCGCACTGAACAATGAACCCTTTTGTATAGTCTGGCGATCGTAGCACAGGCTGGTTTGTTAGGGCACTCTTTAGGGCGCTAAAAGCTCTTTCCTTTGTCTCGTCCCAGACGACTGTTTGCGGCTCTGTCTTTCTTAGAGCATCCGTCAGGGGAGCCGCGATATCAGAGTACCTGGGGATGTACCTCTGATAGTAGCCGGCGACACCTAAGAACGACCGAATATCGGTCTTTGTGCGCGGTTGCGGAAAGTCTCGCACAGCGGCCACTTTTATTTCAGAGGGGCGGCGACGACCCTGAACAATCACGTGACCGAGGTAGACAACCTCGGCCTGTGCTAACTGGCACTTAGGAGCCTTTACTGTCAAGCCCGCTTCGCGCAGGCGGGTTAGCACTGCCCGCAAGTGTGCCATATGCTCAGACCAGGATGCGGAGAATATCGCTACGTCGTCTAGATACGGTAAAGCGAATTCTTGCTGTCCCCGCAACACTTTATCCATGAGGCTTGAAAAACAGTATGGCGCGTTCTTCAAACCAAAACTCAACACTTTAGGACGGAATGTTCCCATTGGTGAAATGAACGCCGCATACCTACTAGCCTCTTCTGTAAGTGGAACCTGCCAATAACCCCTGACAAGATCTAGGGTGGAAATAAACTGAGCGCTACTAACTTTCTCAAGGCGCTCCTCGATGTTAGGGATCGGATAAATTTGATCCTTAGTGATGGAATTAAGCCTGCGGTAGTCGACGCAAGGACGAGGTTCCTTGCCCGGTACCTCAACTAAAATCAAAGGGGAGGTATAATCACTCTCACCTGCCTCAATAACACCGAGCTGTAGCATTTTCTTTACCTCCGCCTCCATAATATCGCTCTGGCGGGGTGACACCCGATACGCCTTGGATCCTACTGGCTCTGGGGAGGTAAGTTCTATATCATGAGTAAGTACAGAAGTCCTACCAGGCCTCTCAGAGAACAGACCTTGAAACTCTTGTAATAGCTGGTGTAGTTCGGTTTTCTGCTCGGGCGACAGCGGTGCTTTACTGATAAGGTCACTAATGACTTGACCGGTGTCTTCCCTGTTCGTCACTGAGCCTAGTCCCGGAAGCTCGACCGGAAGCTCTTCAGGAACGTTTACCATCATGCACACCACTGCTTCCCTTTGTCTATAAGGTTTGAGCAGATTACAGTGGTAAACTTGCTGTGCTTTCCGCTTTCCTGGCAGACTTACCACGTAGTTAACGTCCGACAGTTTCTGAACAATTCGCGCTGGGCCCTCCCACTGCACGTCTAGTTTGTTGTTTAGCGATGTGCGCAATATCATGACCTCATCGCCCACCTCAAAACGACGGGCCCTGGCTGTCCGATCATAATAAACCTTGGCCCTCTGCTGGGCCTTTGCCATTGCTTCACCTGACAACTCCTGTGCCCTTCTTAAGCGTTCGAGGAGCTTAAGCACGTACTCCACCACGACTGGGTCGTCGCCCCTGCCTTCCCACGATTCTCGAAGCATGCGAAGCGGAGACCGAAGCGAGCGACCGTACACCAGCTCAGCTGGCGAAAACCCCGTAGCCGCATGCGGCGCGGTCCTCAATGCAAACATCACCCCAGGCAGACACAGCTCCCAGTCAGTTTGATGTTCAAAACACAAGGCTCTCAACACGCGCTTCATGACGGAGTGGAGCTTCTCAACGGAATTCGACTGTGGGTGGTACACTGAGCTGTGTAGCAGCTTTACCCCACACCTTTCGAGAAAAGTTGTCGTCAAAGCGCTAGTAAACACTGTGCCCTGATCTGATTGGATTTCCGCAGGAAAACCAACTCGCGCAAATATGGACAGTAGTGCATTGACTATCTCAACTGAGCTGAGTTCTTTAAGCGGCACTGCTTCAGGGAACTTTGTCGCTGGGCAGATCACAGTCAAAATGTGTCTGTACCCCGTGGCTGTTACCGGCAGAGGTCCCACTGTATCAATAACGAGCCGTCTAAAAGGCTCCGTAATGATAGGTACCAATTTCAACGGCGCCCTTGATTTGTCCCCTGGTTTGCCCACCCGCTGACAGGTGTCACATGACCTTACGAAATGGTCTGCGTCCCGAAAACACCCTGGCCAATAGTACTCTTGCAAGAGACGGTCCTTAGTTTTCTTAACTCCTAGGTGTCCGGACCACGAACCCCCATGCGTCAAGCGCAACAGATCCTGACGATAGCATTGAGGCACGATCAGCTGATCGAACTCCACTCCTCTGCGGTCTAGATACTTCCGGTACAGGACTCCACCTCTTTCCACAAAACGCGCATTTTTCCTGGCGATACCTTCCTTGACATTGCAGCGTATGTTTTCTAGGCTACCATCCTTCTTTTGCTCGGCTATCAAAGCCGACCGGCTGACTTTTAGCAACCTATCAAGTCCGTCTGACGTAGGCGCGATGAGCAAATCAGTAGATAGCTCTTCTAACTTTCCCGTGTCGGGATTTTCCTCTCCGGTATCTGGTGCCTTTAACGTTACAGACTCAAGTTTATTCAGTTCGGGCGTGCTCTGAATATCGGCTTGCTGCGCCTCTGACCCTTTTTCGTTGTTTGATAACGTCGGTCCCGCAACTACCGCCTTTGCGGCGAGCTCCCGAACCTTCGATCTGGTTAAGGCCTGAACACTAGCTTCACCAAACAAAAGCCCCTTCTCGCGCAGGAGGTGATCGGACCTGTTTGAAAATAGGTACGGGTACTGGGGGGGCAGCATAGATGACACTGCCGCCTCCGTCTCAAGCGCTCCGAAAGGTCCTTCAATAAGCACTTTTGCTACCGGCAGACACACGCTATGAGCTTCCACGGCTTGCTTGATCCATGCGCACTCGCCCGTGAACATATGGGGTTCTACGTAAGACGGGTGAACTACATCCATCGTAGCTGCGGAATCGCGAAGCACCCGGCACTCTTTCCCGTTCACGAGGAGGTCTCGCATGTAAGGCTCGAGAAGCTTCATGTTCTCGTCAGTGCTGCCTATTGAAAAAAACACAACTTTTGGTGTTGTTTCCGGACACTGCGCCGAAAAGTGACCCGGCTTCTGGCACGTATAACACACGCGCGCTCGCCTCATCTCGAACCGCTTTCTGCGTTTGGCTGCCGCCGTCTCTTTACGTTTGGTCGGACTGCTTTCACTCGCATCCTCACTACGCGTGTCCCCCTTTAATCTCATGGGCGTGAACCTCGGCCTCTCAAACTTCGAGCCAAATTCACCCTTTTGACCGTCCTTAGCTCCGTGAGCCCGACGCGTCACAAACTCCTCGGCTAGCTCAGCGGCTTTAGCCACCGTACAAACGTCTGGCCTATCCAAGACCCAGTATCGCACGTTCTCCGGTAACCGACTATAAAACTGTTCTAGCCCGAAGCACTGCAGAACTTTATCGTGGTCACCAAACGCTTTCTCTTCTTTGAGCCACTCCTGCATGTTTGACATAAGCCTATACGCAAACTCTGTATATGACTCACTTCTGCCTTTCTCATTTTCCCGAAACTTCCGACGGAACGCCTCCGCAGACAGCCGGTACTTTTTTAGCAGACTCGATTTTACTTTGTCGAAATCCTCTGCCTCCTCTCTATCCAAGCGAGCGACTACGTCGGCCGCCTCGCCGGGTAACAAAGTGAGCAAGCGCTGTGGCCACGTTTCCCGAGAGAACCCCTGCTTCTCGCACGTTCGCTCAAAGTTAACCAGGAACAAACCAATGTCCTCTCCAAGCTTAAACGGCCGCATCAGGTCGGTCATTTTGAACAATACTCGTTCTCCTGCACCGTGTGCCTGACTTCCATTACGAGCGCGTTCCATCTCAATCTCGAGACGCTTCATTTCCAACGCGTGTTGACGGTCGCGCTCTTCTTTTTTCTCTTGTTGCTCTCGCTCTTTTTGTTCTTTAAGTTCGCTCTCCTGTCTTTTTGCAGTCTCCCTCTCCTCAATGGTCTCAAGGCATTCCGACAGCTCGTCATCCTCAGCTTCTAACTCAAGAATAGCCTTTAGCAGTTCTGGTTTTCTGAGTTTGTCCGAGACATCCAGACCCAACTCTCTTGCAAGCTCCAACAATTTCGGTTTGCGCAACGACTTCAAATCCATGGCTGCTCTGAATGCTGCTTTCTCTACTGCTTACTATTGTCTTGCCGCAAACTAACCCGGCAGCAACGACAACCACAATTACCAGCTCTGTTTCTGACACTAACAAAAGCCTGGCAAAGCTCAGAAGAAGAAAGTCCCGCACTCACCAAACCTCGCAGGCAGGAATTCCGCGCAGTCGTTCCGCTGCAGGCAACCAGTCGTCACACAGGGCTCGTTGCACTGCTCCCGGATCGTCGTTGAGCTGCTCAGCATACAGTCAACTGCATCTCTTCGCTGCTGGCCTCCGTTGTCGCGATCTCACCGCTGGCAGACAGTTGTTTGAAGTCGGAGGCGATCTCACCGCTGCCAACCAGATGTTTAGATCCCACCGATGGCATCGGTTGTTGGGAACTCGGCGCTGACGCCCGTGGTTGTACCTGGGTCGCAAGCCCCAAGGGTAGCGTTGGCCTGGCGGCCTGGGGTACAACTGGAAGCATCCGAAGGTCCCGGCAAAGCATGAGTCGACTGGTAACAACAAAACAACTTGTTTATTTTAACATCGCAAAGAGTTGGCGGTCAGGTTGACCGAAGTAGAGAGACGGGAGAGCACTTTACTCAACAGAAGAAATCGGAGCCCTCCTTTTGGCGTCCGGGGGCCGCTGTTTTTATACTCTCGCAGTTGAGGGCAAGAAGGAACCCCTCAATAGACGAGCACGTGATTGTACAATGGGCTAAGGTGACGCACACTGCCGCCGGTCGGGCACAAAGACTGGAAGGAGAGGGTGACCCCTGCTGTCGCATCGCCTGGTTCGGGCACAATGACTGGAAGGAGAGGGTGACCCCTGCTGTCGCATCGCCTGGTTCAGGCACAATGACTGGAAGGAGAGGGTGACCCCTGCTGTCGCATCGCCTGGTTCGGGCACAATGACTGGAAGGAGAGGGTGACCCCTGCTGTCGCATCGCCTGGTTCGGGCACAATGGCACATACACTCACACACGCACATGAAGACACGTGGCATCGGAACATGCCTGGAAACGCCTGGCGGGGAGCGTTGCGGCGACGCCGCACGGGCCAAAATGTCTGCCGCCCCGCCGCAGTCGCGCCGGCAAAACCGCGTGTCGCAGGCGAAACGCAACAATGCCCCTGCCATCCAATTACTGCGACGGACTCGAAATCCAGCGACTCAACCGCAGGATTTATCCTCCGCCTCACAAAAAGCTCAGCACTGAAGATGCCGTAGCTCTCCGGCTTATACAGACCAACACATTTCCAAACCTACACAGATACAGTAAAATGTTCCCACATATCGCGGCATCTGCCCCTGGTGCGGCGACACACGCCCTACACTCTTTCACATCTCGTGGGGGTGCGAGGGCAAACCTCAACACTTAAAGACGCCTAGCACGTCATTTGAGCGGTGGGAGGTACAGCTGACCGGCGATACCCTGGCGGGACAAGAAGCTCTCGTCCAGCAAGTACGTCGAGCAGCCATGGCCAGTGGAGTCCTGGAATGAGGACACCACCCACTCGACCTCAAGAGCAACCACCTCGATGGTCCGAATAAATGTTTTCTCTCTCTCTCTCTCTCTCTCTGCGGCCGTGGAAAACGCAACGCTGCTTGCTCGTTACGCTTCCCGGTATAGCGGCCGCGGCTTGTTTCAAGCTACTTGATCTCATCCGTGGGATTCTTATCCGTCGTCTTCAGTTGCCTGAATATTTGTGAAAACATACTCTCGTTGTTTTACCGGTTAATTTTCTCGACTGTCTTAATGCTTTCCGGACGGACCAATCAATCATTCGGCCGAACCCATGGGTGACTGACTGATTGGCTGATTCAATACAGCGGTCTTTGTACAGATTACTCGCCAATCTGACTGAAATGACACTTAAGGAACAATTAAAGTGATTAAATTGTGGGGTTTGGCGTCCTAAAAACCTCACAGTGACCCTTACAAGGGACGCCATATTGGGGGGTTGCGGATTGATTTGACCAGCTGGGTTTCTTTCTAGCATTTTAGAATTTCGCCCCCTCGGGTTGAGACCGTGGCGGTTGGCCGGAATTGAACCAGCGGTCACGTGCCCAGGAGCAAAACTTCATAACCACTGAGTCACCGCTGCGTATACTTTAGTAGCAGTAACAAACAAACAAACGAACGAACGAACGAACGAACAAACAAACAAACAAACAAACAAACAAACAAACAAACAAACAAACAAACAAACAAACAAACAAACAAACAAACAAACAAATGAAATGTAACTTTGAAATGCATGAGAGATACTTGGCGCAATAAATTACTGAAAGAACAGACTCACTATCTGCTGTTACCTGAGATCGGATACATCAAAGCACGCCATGGCTACAGGGCATGCACTTTGGCTGTGACGCAATAACACTTTCTTGCGCACTAATTAGTTCATACTTGAATTATAACCGTGATGTGTGCAGGATGCACAAGAAAAAAAATGAGGACAGGACAGAGCGCACAACAAAGTACAGTGCCTAGAATACTGCAGTTGAGGCAACGCTCCTGAGAGCCCCCGCAGACACTAGCGCCACATTTCGCTATAGGGTATTTATTGAGAAACTCTATGATTTCAATGCATGGGCCCTATGGGTAGCTTGTCTTCTAGAGTCAGTATAGTAACTCTATGTCCTGTAATGTCTAAAAAGGCCACATATAAGGGTCTACTTTCTACTTTTGATATTTCAATAAATGGCGCTCGCTGCCTCCGGATGAGTGGATGGATGGATGGTAGGAGCGTCCCCTTTGAAACAGGGTGATGGCAGTTGTCACCATGCTCAGCTTTTTATTTTGCCTTTTATTTTCGTTTACCTGTGTTGTGCGTTATTAAATTTTTCGATTTTCTTTAAATACGTCTTCCTATGCTTTCAACCTTATGTCACCTCTCTGCTTTTGAGCCACCTATCCTCCTATCGCCTTTTGCTAATTTCCACCCCATATTTATTTACTTGACTATAGTTATCTCTGAACCCTAGGGCCTCAGGAAGCGTGACTGTGGCCGCATCGACATCGGGATTGATACCATCACATTTTAGTATGAGGTGTTCCATTGTTTCCACATATTTACCACACACAGTACATGTGTCTTCTTCTTCGTTAAATTTCTTTTTATAATGAAATTATGGGGTTTTACGTGCCAAAACCACTTTCTGATTATGAGGCACGCCGTAGTGGAGGACCCCGGAAATTTCGACCACCTGGGGTTCTTTAACGTGCACCTAAATCTAAGTACACGGATGTTTTCGCATTTCGCCCGCATCGAAATGCGGCCGCCGTGGCCGTGATTCGATCCCCCGAGCTCGTGCTCAGCAGCCCAACACCATAGCCACTGAGCAACCACGGCGGGTCATAACGCGAAGGTTGCGCAATTATTAAACATAGATTTACAACGCACATAGCATGAAACACGCTCAAACATTATGGCCATAGCCTTCATAAGGGGAAATGCGTTATTGGATCGAAATTAATTCATTGATAATTAAGTAAATAAGTAACTTCGTGGCCAGCAAAAGCTTTGCCAACTTTCGTCGCCGGTTTATGCGCTACATTTTATTGTCTAATTAATACATTGTTGCGCCAAAAAAGGAAAAATAAAGCAACAAGTTCTACTCAACATTTTATTGTCATTCGAAAAATGCAAAAATGACACGAGCAAATGCAACCGCACGGACGCACACATAGACACATTGAGTAACACATTATTGTGTTGGTGCGCTTCACTGGATGGGCAACATGGCAGGTGGGTGGTGCATGGTGTGCACCACCGAGGGTGCCAGGAGGATCACGCACGTGACCTCCAGCTAGGAACCGCGCGCTATGGTGTGACAGACTCTCAAGTAACACACCGGCGTTTTCTTTCTTTCTTTCTCTCTTTCTTTCTCTCTTTCTTTCTTTCTTTCTTTCTTTCTTTCAAGTTTCAATACACTCCAAGCATTATCCCTGCAGGCATAATGTTTGATGTGTATTATATGTGTGCTCTGAAACCTGTATTGTGTATTAATGCAAGCGATGTTTTGCGGTACTTGTCCAATGCCGGGAATGTACGGGACATAAACTGCAGAATATATTTGGCTTCCGTATATACAGTGGCTTCGTCGCTCTTTCCCTTCGAGCACAACAATACGCGCTCGACAGGCGCGACACGACATTTTGGCGTACAGACTGCACGCATAGTATAAAAGCGTCCAGGAAAACAAAACAAACAGCCTCGAGTAGCGCTGCGAATTCTCAAAACCAAACTGATTTATTTGCGCGCCGTCGCTGCCAACTAACCACCGTCGATGCGGCAGCGCCGCTACGAGAGCTCCCAAATAAGTTATCTGCCATTAAAAACACAAAGTTCAGTGCAAATAAGTAAATGACCGGGGCTGCGCGGCGCACCATATAGAGCTGGGACGGATGTACTCCTTGAACGAGAGATAAGTGGACAAATAATAATAATAAAAAAGAAGGTTGCCTCGGCGGTCATGCACCTTGCCTGGTTTAACGAAATTCAAATTTTTGTTGGAACCCCGCGAGGGAACGCGTCGAGACGCTGCCTGCTCGCATAAGCTGTCGCTCCAAAGAGCGCGTTGTCGACGAGGGAAAGCATGGATCGCGGCAAGGTTGCGCGCCAACGAAGTGGGCGAGAGCGAGGTACTGGTAAAAAGGAAGGAGCTTGCGCAACCAGTGTTCTGAGAGGAGTTCCAACAAAAATAGTAATGAAGCAAAAATACGCAGATAGTGAAGCCGTACTTCATTGGCATAAATGCATGCGCGTTGGGACGGACATCCTTTCGTACGGTGAACTAAGTGAGCAGTCTCGGGCCTCTGTGCGTAAACACTCTATTTACATCGGTCGCACTAGAGAGCCCGCGAGAGAGAGAGAGAGAGAGAGAGAGAGAGGCTGCGACAGCATGTATAGATTTGGGCGGTCGCAGCTACAGGGGCCGTCATGATATCGCGTCCCTGAATCACCCGTCGTGGGGAAGGAAACCGAGCTGTCGACGCACAAAAAAACCGCGCCCAGCGCTCCCATTGCTCGTCGCGTCGAAAGCGACTTGTTTAAAACCGTGCTGCGCACGAAAGCCGAGGGCTTAATTTGCCTACGCATTGCGCACTATATACAAGAACGCTTTTTCTGAGAATCGGAGTACACGCACGCGCCGTGTCAAGCACCCAGGAGAGCACACGCATGCGTGTGCTTCGCTGGCTGGCTGACATACACTGTCTTTTCCCACGCAGTTTCAAAAGGAACGGTTACGGCATGTAAAGGGAATGAGAGTTGGGGAACAAATGTTCTGACAGATTGGTTTTCTTATAGATTAAGTTAGCCGACGACTCTGCAGCTTGCACCTGTAAGCACCAGAAAGAAGGAGTCCGCTATACAATCTGCAAGGCTTGTCCCATTGCAGTCGCAGCTTCTTTGTCTATGCTCACGAGAGAGACCCTTGTCTCTCCCGTATAACGTGCTTGGTTCTTCGAATTGTTTGGAATGACACGAGCAACTAGGGGCACTATGCACACTACAGTGAAACGCTCAGGCACTTGATGTTAGAATTGTATACAACTTTCAACAGTCGTCGCTCTGCGCTGCTGAGCAAGTTCCAGCTGTCCGATCTTTCTCTAACATAAGCTCGATGATTTCTTATTACCGAAAGTTCGAGAGTTTCAACTCGATACGAGGCTCACAAACATGTACTGGAAGTTTTTTTGTTAACTGCGGGACTCACTCTTAGTCTGTACTGCTGCTCACACTTCGTATGAGATGCGATGTGTTTATGAGTCGTCTTCCTCTTCCAATTCCCTTTCTTTTTCTCCGTTTAAAAGGCATTCCTTGCAGGAGGCAGTTGCTGGCCTGCTGCTCTTTCCGCCTGTGTATGTGTGGTGTTCATAGATATATGAGTGTGTGTGTGTGTGTGTGTGTGTGTGTGTGTGTGTGTGTGTGTGTGTGTTTGTGTGTGTGTGTGTGTGTTTGTGCGTTTGCTTACGTAACTTGTAATAATAGTGATAGTGAGGAGCCATGTTATGTTATCTGTTCATCACTCTCGAGGATAATTTCACTTTTTCTTTGGCACGACGCTTCCAACAGGGCTACGGGCGTTTTTGCCCACCTGGTCGAGGAAGCCAACACTCGCCGAAATTGATATATTACCGAAAATGTTCAATTATTCGGTTTTGTAGGCTTTGAGGGAAAGGTCACAGGCGCGACGTACAGGGATGACACAACAGAGACACTTGCGTTGTGCCCTTTCTGTTCGTCTGTGTGGTTCTGCGCCACAAATCTCTGTGGGAATTTCACACCGACAAGGCCAAACCTCCACCCTTTACCATCGATCAAGAATACGGCCAAATCGAGGTTACGCCTTCCCGCAACAACCATCGTATAGAAAAAAGAAACTGTTATACACCATATTATGGATACGTTCGAATATCCTTGACCCCCCGTTCTTCTCTCACGAAACATGCTTGTTATGGGCATACACTTGGCAAGTTTGTATTGTGCATTTCCCTTACAATGCACTTTGTTTGCTACATATTGTAGCCGCTGTAGATAACGCGCACCTTGCACATAAACTGCAGAAATGTGTACTTCGTGTTTACGATTTTTTTTCGCTTTAGTAAAAATCTGCATTTATGAGCACACACTTCTCGCGTCAGCCGGATACATCTTCACTCTTGGTTCTAAAGCGCGGTCACTGCTTGATGATAATGCTAGTGGCCTCTTGATCTGCGCACAGGCAGAGAAGTGCGCAACCACCTTAGAATTAAAAAAAGGAATGTCATTACGCATAATAAGTGCTCAACAGGATCTAGTTAATGAATGAATGCAACTGGCGCTAACATTTTGACAAGGGAGCGTGTCTTCGTTACAGGCCTGCCCCGCGAAAACAATTCCCCTTGTCGAAACTTCGGCCCCAACGACACTCCTTGTTTGACCACTCTAGATTACTGCAAGCCTTCATCTTCCAGTAAATATCTGTCCTGTTTACTTTATGCATATCAATACCGAAAGCTAGTACAGTTACTCTGTGCCTACGTTAAACTATACACACATGAGTTTATAGCGCAAACCCCTCAAATAGACTCCGAACTATGAACGGCATTGTTATCCGTGTTCTTTATACAAGCCGCCATATAATCTGGTTTGATTGTATTTTTTCTTAATGTAGCAATTGTCTATATGCGGTTTACGTACATCGAAGGTACACGATTACACGCTCTTACGGTAAGCTTGAATATATTTCTGGAAGGGCAGAGTCGGCGATATACACGGGTCGGCCCTGAGGAGCAGTGGGTGCTCGCGGAGCCGCCTTTTTCAAAAGCAACAGAAAGGTGGATGTTAAGCGAAGGCCCGCGCTGGCGCTTCGCGAGCACAGATCGATACCGCGCAGCGGCCTCACGCAGGGAGAAAAATGGCAAGCAGGCGAGGATTGCCGTTGTGGGAGGAGGGTCCTTGAAACGGCGCCAAGTGGCAGAACATCTGCCCGGCGCGAACCCTGGCGGCGACGCCTGGTGTACACCCGCGGCTCGCGAGCAGACGACAGGAGAGAAAGAGAGACGTCGAGGAAGTGGCGAAAGCGTAACTTACGAATGACGCGGCTTCGAGGCCTGGAGAAGCCATTATTGCCAGGAGTACTGTCGAAAGAAAAAAAAAATTGTGCCGCGAGAAGCCACTCGGAGGGAGAGCGGCAAGTGCCAAAGCGTTATAGCAGGCACTTATAGCGTTATAGCAGGGCGACGGCTAGGAAGGTGACAACTGCACGATGACGATGATGGCCAGAAAGCTCGACGGCTCACACGTTGCGGACATACGAATTGAATCCTGGGTGGGCATAGGTAGAACTCTTTTGGCCACTCCTGTAAAAGAAAAAAAAAGTAATATGAGTATGGTTGAGACTTGGTTGACGTTTGCATTCGGTAGGGTGGAGAGAACAGGAAATTATTTTGAAAGACCAGAAAAAGACGGAGGGAGGATTCCCAGTTTTATTAATTAAGAGGTAACGTTAATTTAACAGTAATAATCAATATTCTGGCATCGAAGAAAAATAACGGGAAGAAAAGAAGTCTGTGAAATGACTATTATATGAGCCTAAGGAGGACACGCTCAGTCGTTCAAAGGGAAACTTATTTGATGGAGGACAACGTAAATGCAGTTCATCCCAATAAATGCTGTATAAATTTTCTTAATTTTTCGCGGAAGAGCATGGAATAAGAACTACTTTCTTCTTTCTGTGTTGGTACTATATTCAGCGGGAAGAGGTAATCAATAGAGGCTTTAGTGCGGTTTTCTTTTCTACAGTTTTTACTGATCAACAAATGTGTCAGTGAGGGGTGAGTGCTGCTGCATGAAACTGACTATAGATCCGTTTTTGGCGAACAATATATAAAGGTCACTGCCCAAACAAATCGGGGGGGGGGGGGGGAGGAGGGAGGGGGTATTCTGTAGGTGTCCACCTAATGTGCATGCCCGTTTCATATGCTGCTGAAGGGCTGATTGGCTCGGGCACCTGTTTCCTTCTGACGCGTACCCCCAGCGCCCCAGCCCAGCCAATCAGAACTTCCGCAGCGAACGAAATGGATATGACCCCTGGTATATGAACATGGTACAGGACGGCGGTACACAAAAACAGAACTGCCGATGAAGCCAGGGGAATGAGTAGCTTCACCTCTATGCCTTATCACGAAACCTACACAATGGCACTGATGACATTCGGGGCTAAATTATTGCCACGGCCTACAGAACTACCGATGAAACCAAAATATAAGTCGCTTCACCTCTACGCCTTATCACGCGACCTACACAATGACACTGATGATATTCTGGGCTAAATTCTTGCCACGTCCTTGAAATCGCCGAGAACCACAACTTATTGCAGAAAAAGAAAAATGGATATTGCACACGGCGTGTGCCTTTTCACCATATGAGACGCACTATAACTTATCACCAAATGGGAATTCATTTTTAATGCGTAAGCATTCTTTGGCGATTACCCCAGCAAAATCTGCACGTCATGCGAAAAATGCAATCCCTTGTATCTGCACAAAAATGCGTAATTTGCGTAGACATTTAATACTTACAATAGTGTAAATGTATATGATGGTAGTTTTATAAGTGATGTGGAACAATTGGAGCCATTTCTCCCCCCCCCACCTCCCCCCCCCCCCAAAAAGTTTAAAAAATGATCAGAGAGAATGCTCGCATGATCAAATTTATGCGTACCCATGGGGATACATAGGGTTCCATAGAAAATGCATTGGGAAGCCTATAGTAGGGATGGGCCAACTGAAATTCGAGGGTGGGCCAACTTGAAATATGGGGGTGAGCCAAGTGAAGTTTGGGGGTATGCCAACTTGAAATTTGGTGGTGAACCAACTTTAATTTGTGGGTGGGCCAACTTAAATTTAGAAACAGGCTAACTTGAAATCTGGGGGTGGCCAAATGAAATGGGGGGGGAGGGGGCAACTTCAAATTTTAGGGTGGGCCAATTTAAATTTAGTGTTATGTTTACGCATACTTAGATAACTCCAGCGGAGTTCCTGCATGATTTTAAGAACAGTCTCAGCAGTTGCCAAAAGGCATTTTCACACGCGTGAGTTTGTCTCTATTGATCGACGGTCTCGTGTCGTGAGATTGCATAATTCATCCATTAATGATGCCATGTTACCAGCTCCTAAGAAAGAAAGCTTGCAATGCCATTTTGTGGGAAGAGCACTTGGGAAGTACAGTGCTAGCTTGTGAAAATTTCTGCAAGCGAAAACAGTTATAGGTGGTGTTTGTTAGATTAGGGGGTAGGGGGGGATGGTTTTTCAAAGGACAGGAGCTTTTGCTACGTCACAAAACCACGCAAGGGAAGAGGGAAGAAATGGCGGAAAGCGGACGACGATGCAGTGAAAGACGGGGACGCACAAATAGGGCTTCAGGTTACCTTCGAAGTCTCACGTAAATATAGCTAAATATTGAGCGAGAAGCACACATTATAGCCTTTAAAACAGACGTTACGGGTTTGAATAAGTTGTCTATATATGGCAGTAAGCAAGCGGGGCTTCGAGAGCCCCACAAGCAACTGTGGTAAGTGTCTGCCCTTGTGACCTGGTCGAGAGGTCAGCATGTAACGCACGTGGATGCAAAAAAAAAAAAAAAAGAGCAGAGCATACCGCTGTTTGAAGCGCCATCGTAGTGCGAGTTGACTTCTGACAACCACGAATCATTTTATTATAGCAAATGGAGATCGAAGGATAAGGAGTATTGGCGTGCTGCGTTGTGGGGGTGCGAAACAAAAGCATTAGGAGGTGAGCCTGACAGAACCTACACCGGTGCGCGCGTATTAGCTTTGCGCTAATGATGTATTCGCTGTCCGAAATAAATTGGATAAAGCTAAGCCTCGATAACGCTTTGAAAAAAAAAAAGTTGCCGACGATAACGATACTTCCGAATGCGAGTTTTGAGCGCAGCTGTTTGGCTACGTTGAATGCGCGATATATTGTGGCAAAGAATTAGATTCTGAATGACAGGGTCCTCTCGGCGGGGGCGCTGGGCCTCTGCTCGGGCAGCTCATTTAGCAGCAGCGGCAGACGAAGCAATTCCACCGGTTCGGTCGCTCATTGTTCAGAAAGAAAGCGTGAACACGGGAACGCGTCGCTCGCGTGGAACGCCCTTCTTTAGCGGCGGCGGTGCCGGGGAAGTGGCGCATGCGCAGTGGGTCCAAAGCCCACGCCAGCGCTTCATTTCCATATACGGTATCCGTGGACGCGCTCGCCGCATGCCTGGTCGCCGCCGTGGAGCACGTCTCGTGCGGCGCTCCGCTTTCTTCCTCACCCTTTTACCATGTTCACCTCCTCCGCTTTCCTCCTCGCGCTCTCTTCGCTATCGCCGTCTTTCATCTCGCGCTGCTCTCCGCGTTCGCTTTCATCCTTCGCTGTGCTCGTTCGCTTGGTTACGAGGTACGCTCGCAGCAAAAACGGGCGCCTAAAAGCTGCGCTCTAAAAACAAAAACAAACACATCGTCCATGCAGCGCGCAGAGGCTTCTTGCTTGAAGTGAAGGTAGGAAAACGGCGAAAGGAGGAGCAAGAAGCGGAAAAAATATCCTCGCTATTATCCTCTCTGTCTGTCATTCTACCTTCCATGTGTTGTTACTTCTTTATCAATCCTCTTTTGACTTACTGAGCCAGTGAACCAACGCGGACACGGCAGCTTCCAGCGGGAAGTTTCTGACATGCATAAGGTATAAAGGGGTGTACGTAAGAAACAGGCTGAAGAATTGGTGAGGAAGGGTTCCCGTGAAGATGCGAAGAAAATGTAGATGATATAAATTTCCCTTTACAGCAAAGTGGCAGCTTGTCGGCACACCGATACGCAAGGGAAGTCTCTAAATGTCTTGTGTGCCTGGGTGTGGCCAGGGTACCAGGGAACTGGAAATGAGTTTATGACAAACGGATTTACAAGTCCTCCAATCTTTCCATGACTGACGTCTTTCGATCGTAACACATGGCCTACTGACATAACCACCCTGTTCTCACTTAGCTATAGCCACCTTTGATAGCTGTTAGTCTACACAATAACATACCTGTATGGACTGTTGCCCCCCCCCCATATTAGGATAGAACATAAGTTCCACTTATACTCTGCCTAATCACCAGAGCAGTGACGATGGGCTCAAAAGACCATTACATGGCATCGACCCTCTTCGTCGCTGATATGGAAGGCTTGACGGGTTCGAATCCGGACGGCGGGAGCGTCGTACCGCCCGAAGGTAATGAAAACCCGCCGCCGAAGGAGTCAGTGTGAGTACCCGCGCTGTCTGAAGCGGTTTCATGTGGATGATGGACCGGGGTCGGTGGATCGGTCCCGTAACGGCCCGATGGCTGCTCGCTCGAATGCCAGCCACTCGAGCCGGAAATCGTCCGACGGGTGTGTCAAGCGCGCATGCACCGGTCGGACCCAACCGGGGCCGCTGCACCCCTGCCTGGTTGACCACCGCGTCGGCGCTCGCTTCTCCGGACGCTGCGCGGCTGGACCTGCGGGGGGCCAGTCCCCACACCACTCCTGAGCCCGCAACGGAGTTTTCACGTTACGGCACAGTTTTTTTTTTCTTCAGTAGGGCGCAAATGACTGCACCGATACAGTGTTTTCTAGGCAATCTAACCGGTACTTTCGCATTGCACTGTGGCGCTTTCCTTCTCGCGCTCTCTTCGCTCACGTCGTCTTTTATCCCTCGCTGCGCTCGTTCGCTCGGTTACGCCGAGGGACGCCGGCGCTCAACGCAGGAACGGGCGCCTAAATGCTGCGCTCTAAAACACCTTACAGATCAATATGTATATTCCACTGTTTACCGACAATGCAAAGAAATGGACGCTCACGTGCACCTGCTTTGAACTTGCACTCTAAAATAATTTACAGCTAGAAATGTGAAAAATGGTATGGATGGATCTATAGCTCACACCCTTACACCGAAAGATGCTACAGGGGTTGAGTTGTGTACAGATTTTTACACCTTTATTCACTTTAGAGTGTGTAAATTATTTTACAGTGTGAGAGGAACATGTTATACGATTTATAGCCAGCACTTAATCAGAACACAAGTGGAGGCAATTGATGAGGCCGTCCTCTCCAAATCAGCGCACTTTTTTTTTAAGTTGTTTCAATTTTAAAGTCTATAAATCAAACGCGCCTGCATTCTCCGGACTCGAGGCGATAGCCATCATGACAATGTCATTGTTGAGAGCAAAACAGCGTGACGTTAAAGACGCATGGTGGCGACGTCGCACTTGTAGAGCGGCTGCACTGTATAGCGTTCGCTGGAACACGGCCGGGAGACGAAAGTGCGCGTGGTCGAGAGAGAGAGAGAGAGAGAGAGAGAGAGAGAGAGAGAGAGAGAGAGAGAACTTTATTCAAGAACCGCGGTCCGGGTTCGACGTGGTCGCGACGACCGTGGGCGCACCGATGAGTTCGCCGTTGTCAAAGCGTTCGTGGTTCCACAGCGAGCCCGTGGCGTCGGGTATACTCACGGTTTACGTCGCTCAATGGTTATCTACCCCTGCTGGCGGGAATTTTGAAACCCTGGAACTGTGCGATAGAAATCGTTTTATATCGGATTACTGGCTGCACGATTGTGCATGTGCCGGCCGTCATTGTGGTCCCCTACATATGTCCTTCGTATATTATCCAAGAGTTAAAAAAAATAATCTTTAAAGAATTTCGTGTTTGCACTCTTTAGAGGAGTGCAGACATCAAATTGCCCAAGGATATGAAGCTATCATTGTGCTATTACGCTTCCAGCTCTGTGCAACGAGAAACTTGAGAAACAGAGTGTATGTCTTGTGATACCCGATTACGGACGCCTTTTCTATCGAGAAGAACGGATACTTCGCAGTACAACACGGTATATGAGCAAGAGGACCTACCTTACTGAAGATTGACCTTTACAAACTGAATGCGGCAAGTAAAAACGGACAAGCCACGTCGTGATTGACTGCTTGGTCGATAGTTCGTTACCAGTAATAAATAAATAAATAAATAAATAAATAAATAAATAAATAAATAAATAAATAAATAAATAAAAAAGAAACATGGTACACAGAGCAGCAATGGGTAAGAAGAAACACGTACCGCAACCTTCTCGCAGCAATGCGAGCAGCTGATCCACCAGAGTGGCACGTCGTTGATGGAATAAGGGGGAAGTGCATGTTTAGTTGAAGGAAAGATGCTAGAGCTTGAACCTGCCATCAGTTTGCAGTTGTAATTTCTGCGGCACCCGGGCAACCGCGATTATTTGATTAGATTTCACAAGCGTACACCGCGGTGCTGCTTGTCAAATCATTCTTGACAAAGGCCGGTCCTCAGCCGAAACGTCGAATAAATAATATTAAATTACTTTCTCAGCGAAACTGGACGAAGAAACTTCGTCCAGTGATCACGGTTGCCAAGATACTGCCGGCGCTTTAAGTATACTTCATGCGTGCCATCTCTCTCTCCCTCTCACACACAAACACACACACACACGCGTGCGTGCGTGTGTGTGTGCGTGCGTGCGTGCGTGCGTGCGTGTGTGTGTGTGTGTGTGTGTGTGTGTGTGTGTGTGTGTGTGTGTGTGTGTGTGTGTGTGTGTGTGTGTGTGTGTGTGTGTGTGTGTGTGTGTGTGTGTGTGTGTGTGTGTGTGTGTGTGTGTGTGTGTGTGTGTGTGTGTGTGTAAAAGCGACTACAAACGCGTGTACGGATAAGTTGCGTTCACGTCACATGGAACAGACATTTGTCTTCGAGCAGAAAATCTTGTTCGGAAGCTGAGCTCTTCAGACGACAAAAAGAAAAGGAAAGAAAAAAAAAGAAAAGACGACGAGAGATAGAAAAAGAGCACGCGAAAGCTGCCTTTCCAGACTCGCCATTAACTCTAACAGGTCCCCACCCGTCGCTCCTGTCTCCACGCGAACATCGAACATTGCTCGGAGAAGAACGCACCGCGAGAGACCAACTGAGATAATGAGAAGTCAAAAAGAAACGTGCGAAAAAAAGAAGAAAGCGAGGTAAACAATTTAAAGCCAACATAGCGGACGGAAGAAGCCGAATGAGAAACAAGTGTCTCTCTTAAAAGGCGATGAGTCATGACTCCCTTGAAAGACATTGCGGAGCGAATGTGCCCCGAACAAAGTCCCGACAATGTTTCCGACGCGTCGAGTAAAGTAAGATTGGCAAAAAAACAAAAAAAAAAGTGGGGTTATATAAGAGCGTCTCGAATCGCGGGGACCATTATAAGGGACTCAGTTGGCGACACTGGATGCTAGACGCGCCGAATAATGGGGAACAGAGAGGAGGTGGGCTGAAGGAGTCCTTCCGATGGAACAGAAAGATGGGAGAGAGTTCCCTGCCTTGATGCAATGCGCATGGTGGCGCTATTTGTGACTTAAAGAAAGGAAAGGCTGTACTAAAAAAAAAGGGGGGGGGGAAGAAAATGACACCGCGAGACCCCAGAACACTCGGGGAGAAAGCATATCAGGCATGCACTCGTTGTATTATAGAAATCAAAAGTGAAGGAGAAGATACATTTTGTACAAAAACGGCACGCGGGAGGCTCCAGGAATTACGCGATTTAAAGAAAGGAAGCGAGTGTAGAGTTTGCTTAATGAAATAAAATAAGGGAAGTCAGAGGGTTAATCAGGAATGGATGTGGTTTACTGAATCGCAAAAGGAGGAAGGGATAGAAGGATATATAAAAGCTAACAAAGGAAACTATAAAGAACCTAAATTGCAGCCTATAAACGCGAAGCCAAAAGGAACAACACTAATTAAACTCGCATCGCCATCGTCTTCACATGACGATGGTAATGATAATTTTTTGTAGTGGCACGTACCTGCAATGGAGGATTCTCCAAGAATCGGGCGGTGAGAGGACGTGCAAGAAAACAAAATATTTGAGAGAAAAAAAAAAGAGTGCATAATCGAAAATTATGGATGCGGTATTCTCCGCCTTCCCTCAAACAAATCTTCCTCTTTCTCTACCTCGCTCACTTCACCTACACAAAGCTATAGGCCGCGCATAAAGCAGGACAGCGGCACCAAACACCAGGGAGCGCAGTGGTTGCAGGAGCTGCTCTTCCAGTCGCTTCGAACGGGCTGCTACGCTGTCTGTCAGACTATACCCAACGTCCATCGTAGCTGCGGAAGAACTGCGACCTTTCTAATGTCGCGTAGCTTGACTGATACGGATGACGTCACACGCCCAAGGCGCCACCGAGACGGAGCAGTACGAAAGCAGACTGCACGAGAGACCCGCGTCAGAGTTCACTAATTGTGCATACGTGCGAGCTCAATAAACGACGTTCCAAGCGTGTCTCCCAACCATACGCTTCATGCTTCCTTTGAACGTCTGCAAGACGCAACAGAAAAAAAAATAATAAAAGAGAATGTAGCGTAAGAACGCGACAGCGAGAAGTAACACGCATCGAGAAATCAACAACAAACACGGCGAATCGGAAAGAGAGCAGCGAAAAGCGACGTAGTTCTCACGAGGGCACAAACGCGAGGCGAAGCAGCGTCCTCCGCATTTCCATTTTCTGGGAGGAGTTCAAGCAGATGTTGTTCGTCGTTTCGCACTTACGTCTCATTCAATCTGCTTACTTCGTTTTCGTAGCATCGAATCTGAAGGAATAGAGTGCAAGGAGAGAGAGAGAGAGAGAGAGTGAGAGAGGGGGGAACGTTGGCTAGTGCCAACAAAATGGCCAGACACAATGAGCCGTGCTGTCGTAGGCGTAGAAACTAGATTGAGGCCGCTGCGGGCCGCTGCGAAAACGCGCGAAGTCGTAGAAATAGGGACTCGACTGGAGGCGGTGGCGGCGTTTTTATTCGTAGACCGCGCATGCGCACTTCAAATCGCGGCCTGCGATCACTGAGTGCAGTTGGAAAAGGCGGCGAGTATAGCGCGATCCTTTTTCATGAAAGGTGGCGGTGCTGTTATTTTTTCCCTCGGTTCTTCTTAATCGAAGCCTCCGCTGTACATGTAAAAGCTTCCGGGGGAATTGAGTCACTTGGATGTATGGAGCTACAATTTTATTCCCACACACGTCGCTATTTTTTCGCAAGCCGCATGGTTCTAGTAACGCTGGTTTGACCCTGTTTCTTCTGAGGTTTTAAAGGATTGTAATCAGAGATGGTGCTTGACCTGGGTGCCGGCTGCACCACTCTGCTCCATGTGAGATTGTTATTGATAGCTGCTTGCTTGTGTTGTTGACAACTCTTGCGTGCTCTTTTGTAGCTGGCAACATGACTGTTCCTACTAAATCTTGCATTATCCCATTATTTACTTTTTTACCACTTCCTCCCACCTTGTGCGTGCTAGCTGGCGGCTGCTGTCTTGTACCACTAGGCAACAGCTTGGATTACTGGGTATGTGACACTGGCTATGTGTCGACATAGACAAATTGGGCCACCACAGGGACAAAACGAGCACAGGCGACGCGCTGTCGTTTATTCTTATTTTGTCCCTGTTTGTTTGCGTTAAAATGAATCTTGCAGTAGTGTTTTACTTGACTCCATTCAGGCTGGATAGCGTATACGCTACGTTCTGATTTACCTACAGATGGATGCTCACAAGTGTTAACAAAACCATGCTCAATGAGTTTCTGCGCTGTTCCCACTGACTATGAATTGAAAGGTTGTGACAGATAGGTGTGCAAACAGGTATGTACCACTGTGTATGTAGCCATTCTTGGCCAATGTCGCAGACCGGCTACGTGTCACAGGGTGTGTGTGCGAATTAGACGAGCAGAACGAGACGCGTACGAAGTAGTCGGCAACAGAAAAAGTGAGGAAGAAGTCGGCAACGAAGGGAGCCGGCCGACAGTGAAAACAAAGAAAGGAATTAAATGAACAAAGTGGGATCAGAGCGTCAATGGTATGAGGAGTGTGGAGCTGTACGGAGAAGCGAAGAGGTGACATGTGCCCCAACATCGAAGAAACCATCCCTTAACATCGATTGCCACATAAGCGCGGGACCCTCCCGATTTGTACTCAATGAATTGTTTACGCTGCCTCGCTCTTTACGCACTCAAGCAGCGTACCGTTGAGTACACGAGGCGGGCGTACTGCAAATATCTACCGACTTGCTCAACATTCTGTCCTTCCAAATGTTTTCGAGCCACCACCCATAGGTGCTGGCGTGAGTAGCGAGTCGGCCCTATCATTGATTACATTGATGATCAGATCGCAGACCACTTCACGCTTCACCAGCACTCACGTACAGTGTTGTGCAGCGGACACGGAGCCATTCGGACACGCTACTTGGGGTAGACTATGAGGGAAGTGCTCCGCGCGCTGGGGTAAGCTATCAACGAGGGTTTGCAGGCTTTTGAGAATGGAATGTGGTTAGCGCTGTAGTTCTGTCGGCTCTAAGGAACATTCTCGCGGACTCTTTGTTCATGAGTGTACGACCAGCAATACTATTTACGACGACACCATTCATCCTGAAACGACATTTAAAAAAAAAGGCCATTAGTGACGAAGCAGTGCGTATGCCCTGGTGCGCATCATTGCTTCAAGAGAGCCGCGCAAGCCCAGGATCGAATCTATGGCCACGCTTGCCGCCGCGCACACGGGCCTTAGACTGTCAGCGCGAGCAAGGACAATGCAATCAGATGGCACCATCGGACTCTGTCATCAAAGCCATGCTGCGACAAATATTTGCCGCTCTGCAGCGGCTGCTGTCCGGTTTAAATACGCCAGTGGCGCTAACAGCGGCAAAGATTATGAACGCTGCAGACAGTCTCCTATTAACTGCAGTAACTTCTACCTCTGCCCGCAAAGACGACTGGGCTGTGCAGTGAAGTTTACACGTATGCATTGCACAGAAACAGTATGCTGTGCAGCCCTCATCATGTTCACCATACCACCACCCTCCTTCCTCTTCACATCCTATCTCTCTTATTCCCCAAACCCCTTCCCCAGCGTGAGGTAGCAGGCTAGAGGTAGAGGCACTTCACTCAGGCCGACAGCTCCACCTTTCTGCCATTAAACATCATATATATATATATATATATATATATATATATATATATATATATATATATATATATATATATATATATATATATATATATATATATATATATATATATATATATGTGTGTGTGTGTGTGTGTGTGTGTGTGTGTGTGTGTGTGTATAGTCATATAATAAGAAGTCAACAAACACTGACACCAAGTATAACATAGGGGAAATTACTTGTGCTTAATAAACGAAATAGAGAAACGATAAATTAACCCCCGGTTAACCCCCTGTCTTCTCGTTTATTACTTAACGAGGGTCTCGAATCCGGCTACATTGATGCCTTCAGGTAGCATATGTGGGTTTATTGAGCAGTTGCCTTCACCCAAGAAGATCACGTTCTCGTGACGCCTGCCGCAAAAAGGACGTTCCACGTCCGCCGCCAAGGTATGTGAGTGGTGGCGCTGGCTAACACTCCCAGGGCTCTACTAGGACACATAAATACCCAAGAAAGTGGATGGGGAAACAGCGCCACGGTAGCTCAATTGGTAGAGCATCGCACGCGAAATGCGAAGGTTGTGGGTTGTTTTTTAATTCACTTTAATTTTCATTAATTTATCGTTTCTCTATTTCGTTTATTAAGCACAAGTAATTTCCCCTATGTTATACTTGGTGTCAGTGTTTGTTGGCTTCTTATGATATGACTAATAAAAATCGGGCCCCTCGGTTAACCCCCTTTCTTCTCGTTTATATATATATATATATATATATATATATATATATATATATATATATATATATATATATATATATATATATATGTATATATATATATATATATATATATATATATATATATATATATATATATATATATATATATATATATATATATCTGGTGCGGTACGTAGGAAAAGGCGCCCGCCAGTCATGATAGCCAGTATGATAACCACTGAGAGAATTAATTATCGAATCATTTAGCTAAACCTCCCGAACATACCCAGTGGGCTATGATGGACGCTGTAGTGGACGTCTCCAGAATAATTTTGACCACGTGGGGTCGCTTAACGAGAAGGCAAAGAACAGTACACAATTTTTGCATTCAGCCCGATGAAAGAAAGCCGGAGCAGTTATCCTGGCAATAAATGTGTCTGATATGCTGCTCTGTAGAAGCGAGTAAATAGTCATAGGGAGACTCAGATGAAATCAATAAAAAGTGGTGGTAGAGATGACGCAAAAACAATAACGGCTCTCCAGTGCGCCTTAAATAGACTGGATGACAGGCCATTTACAGAAGCAAAGATCTTGGGAGCCTGGCCTCACAGTTCATTAGCCTAGAAAGCAGTTCGAGCGCTTCTTCACTACCTGAAGTTGAGTGCCCGACTATAAACATCCTACACCTAACTTAGTGCATGTGAAAGTGCGGTTTTGACTCATGTTCTCTCTCTCTCTCGCACTACCCCGTGTAGGGTAGCAAACGGGACTCCGTCTAGTTAACCTCCCTAGATTTCCTTCTTCCCTTCGCTCTCTCTCTCTCTTTCTCAATAAAGGTGCTACAATACATGGTGAAGCACGTGAAGGCGATTACAGTCTTTCGGGCAATCTGGCCTCTCTCACGGAGCTCAGAAACTTGGAACGCCTTCTAGAATTTGTTGGCTGTCGTCATCACTATACGTGACATTTGATTGCTCGAGGTGCTTGCGCATGTTAAAGTTATGTGGAATTCAATGAACTTCACAAACGCGCGGCTTTATTCCCAAGATCCCCATGTATACAGCACTGCCTTAGTCAGACCTGAAACGGCACGACTAGACTTTTTTTTAATCGTTTTTTATCGTCTTTGAAATGGAGTGGAACTTTCGAGAGCATACTCCTTTCGCGTCGGAACTGGAGCATAAATTTAAACGCGAACAGGAGAAAACTGATCAGAACGCCTGTGACGCGCAACTCCATGGAAATGCGACGCGTAATCACTCCGTAATCGGTTTCTAACCACGGCGTATACAGGCTCAAGTATACGTTTTGGATTCTGAATGAAGTCGCTGTTACAAATGAAGGGGAACCTAGGAATGAAACAACGAACTAACAGACTCTTCCAACTTGTTTGAATTTGAATTTATGGTGATAGTTCAAAAATCACTCCCCATCACGCCAGACAAGCAGGACAGCCGACCACTGTGATGAGTTGTAATTTTCTAGACCAACCAGAGGACCAGGCAGGATTCCATAAAGGCTACTCAACAATAGACCATATTGACACTCAATCAGGTGATGGAGAAATGTGCGGAATATAACTAACCCTTATATATAGCTTTCATTGATTACGAGAAAGCGTTTGATTCAGTCGAAACCTCAGTAGTCATGGAGGCATTACGGAATCAGGGTGTAGAAGAGCCGTATGTGAAAGTACTGAAAGATATCTGTAGCGGCTGCACAGCCACTGTAGTCCTCCATAAAGAAAGCAACAAAATCCCAATAAAGAAAGGCATCAGGCAGGGAGATACGATCTCTCCAATGCTATTCACAGCGTGTTTACAGGAGGTATTCTGAGACCTGGATTGGGAAGAATCGGGGATAAGAGTTAATGGAGAATACCTTAGTAACTTGCGATTCGCTGATGATATTTCCTTGCTTAGTAACTCAGGGGACCAATTGCAATGCATGCTCACTGACCTGGAGAGTCAAAGCAGAAGGGTGGGTCTAAAATGTAATCTGCAGAAAACTAAAGTAATGTTTAACAGTCTCGGAAGAGAACAGCAGTTTACGATAGGCAGCGACGCGCTGGAAGTGGTAAGGGAATACGTCTACTTAGGACAGGTGGTGACCGCGGATCCGGATCATGAGACTGAAATAATCAGAATAATAAGAATGGGCTGGGGTGCGTTTGGTAAGCATTCTCAGATCATGAACAGCGGGTTGCCATTATCCCTCAAGAGAAAAGTGTATAACCGCTGTGTCTTACCGTGTACTCACGTACAGGGCAGAAACCTGGAGGCTTACGAAAAGGGTTCTACTTAAATTGAGGGCGACGTAACGAGCTATGGAAAGAAGAATGATGGGTGTAACGTTAAGGGGTAAGAAAAGAGCAGATTGGGTGAGGGAACAAACGCGAGTTAATGACATATAAGTTGAAATCAAGAAAAAGAAATGGGGGGGGGGGGGGGCATGGGGAGGACATGTAATGAGGAGGGAAGAAAACCGATGGTGATTAAGGATTATGGACTGGATTCCGAGGGAAGGGAAGCGTAGCAGGGGACGGCAGAAAGTTAGGTGGGCGGATGAGATTAAGAAGTTTTCAGGGACAACATGGCCACAATTAGTACATGACCGGGGTAGTTGGGGAAGTATGGGAGAGGCGTTTGCCCTGCATTGGGCGTAACCAGGCTGATGATGATGACGAATTTTCTAGAGACTGAGAGCATAAACAAGCCAGATTGAATGCCGCTCGAAAAAGAAGATCTTGTCACTCGCCGCACAACTAAAGTGAACACCGCTGTCGATGCATGCAGCACTGAATTGAATTATTCTCGAGTGTCTGCTCGAAGTGACTCCCCAGACCTTCTATTTACTGCCCTCCTCGAACGTTGTCTAGCTTTTGCGTTAGGGTCACCCATCATTCTTCTTTCCATAGCTCGTTACGTCGCCCTCAATTTAAGTAGAACCCTTTTCGTAAGCCTCCAGGTTTCTGCCCTGTACGTGAGTACACGGTAAGACACAGCGGTTATACACTTTTCTCTTGAGGGATAATGGCAACCCGCTGTTCATGATCTGAGAATGCTTACCAAACGCACCCCAGCCCATTCTTATTCTCCTGATTATTTCAGTCTCATGATCCTGATCCGCAGTCACTACCTGCCCTAAGTAGATGTATTCCCTTACCACGTCTAGTGCCTCACTTCCTATCGTAAACTGCTGTTTTCTTCCGAGACTGTTAAACATTACTTTAGTTTTCTGCAGATTAATTTTTAGACCCACCCTCCGGCTTTGCCTCTCCAGGTCAGTGAGCATGCATTGCAGTTGGTCCCCTGAGTTACTAAGCAAGGTAATATCTTCAGCGAATCGCAAGTTACTAAGATATTCTTCATTAACTCTTTTCCCCAATTCTTCCCAATCCAGGTCTCTGAATACCTCCTGTAAACACTCTGTGAATAGCATTGGTGAGATCGTATCTCCCTGCCTGACGCCTTTCTTTATTGGGATTTTGTTGCTTTCTTTATGGAGGACTACGGTAACTGTGGGGCCGCTATAGATATCTTTCACTATTTTTACATACGGCTCGTCTACACCCTGATTCCGCAATGCCTCCATGACTGCTGAGGTTTCGACTGAATCAAACGCTTTCTCGTAATCAATGAAAGCTACATATAAAGGTTGGTTATATTCTGCAAATTTTTCTATCACCTGATTGATAGTACAAATATGGTCTATTGTTGAGTATCCTTTACGGAATCCTGCCTGGTCCTTTGGTTGACGGAAGTCTAAGGTGTTCCTGATTCTATTTGCAATTACCTTAGTAAATACTAAGGTTACCTTACCGTCCATTTATTCGGGACGCTGCTAAACCACTCTTCGGTCGCAACAGCTTCGTATACCGTTTCGCTTCTCGTCGTCTCCTGAGCTGTTCTCCTGACAGCGCAATGCTCTTTCTCTCGTCGCTTTCTTTTTTTTTTTTTGCGTTGTTAAGTGACTTGTCGCTAAATACCTTCGCGCGACCAACAGCCGTGGTACGTCAGCTCTTCCTGGCACAGTTCGTGCTCTGAGACGCTGAGCGAAATGGGTCAGGCAGCTGCAGGAGAACGACGACCAAGTTGCAAACTCGAAATACCGACATGCCGCGGTTACAGATAAACGTTTCCAACGTTTCTTTCCCTCTCCCAACATGTTACCCCTCTGAAGGAGAGAAAGGAAGAATTTTGGAGCTGGGCTGCTTGGATCCCTCTCTCAAGAAAAAGACAAAGCGCGCACTCGAAGACAAGTGAAAAAGGGAGACACCGAGACAATAAATTAAATTTGCTTTCGAAGACATAGCGCACATAAACATGCAGGGCTTGTGCATGAGCATAGGAATTAAGAACGGGTCGAGCCCGTTTGTGGGGCTGATATGATAGTTGCCTCTCGTGCTCACGTAAATGCTAGCCGTTCGGACTGAGCGGGCGTCGAGTCGGTTTGAGCCAGCCCGACACGACTGCACGGGGCATAGTTGTCCCCGTGCGACCCATTTTAAGCCCACATGTTAACTCGGACGGGTCGGGTCGGCTGTTCGCCGCCAGCAGCGATTAACCGGAGGCGTTGCCTTATCACTGCACTCGATGTAGGCTGTCACAAAACTGAACCACGTCAGGTGTACAAGTTCATGTAAACACTGGTTCATGTCAATCAATCAATCAATCAATCAATCAATCAATCAATCAATCAATCAATCAATCAATCAATCAATTTTTATTATTTCACAAAATACAGTCATCTAACCATAGTCTCACGGCTGCGCTGCACGACAGAGGTGTCACTACACTGGTTAATTTTTTTTTCGTATACGTCAAGCAGTCCCATCGTAGTACGCGCACGTGTGTAGCACTGATACCCTGAATTCAGCTACTATACAGAAAGCATCGAACACCCGGCGCTGTTGGGGAAGGACGATCTTAGTGTGTTTCATCAATGATCCCTGCGCCACTTTTATCAGCAAGTCAGGCGTTGTTTCCCCACAATTGAAACGAGGGGCTGGGTGAAGGTGCGCCTAACGTGGCGGTAATCCCATAGCGTGTAACCGTTATCAAGGTAGCCGCCGTAAAGTAAGTACTTAAAAAGTTAATGAGTGTAAATGTGTTAATTATGCAATTAAGCATTCTTATTTCTCGTACAAGTAATGGCCGCCTCATCGAGTAATTTAGATCAAGGTCTAAAATAGGCAGTTTTCTGAAAATTTGGTGCTGTCAAAGAAAAGGTACTCTATAGGGCAGATTTGCTTGAGTGCGACACCATAGCTTGTTGTCCCGGAGATTACGTGTCGGATAATGCAGTATAGTATATATGAAGCAGTTGTAGCGGCGTTGACCTGGCCGTAGAGTTTCTTACAAAAGTAGCTAGAAAGACCTCCGGCACTCTATAGCTTTTGCGAAAGTTGCAAGTATTGCCGTCCAGCCGGCATGAGAATGATGGAAAGTACGTGTATTAGCATAAAATTCAACTTTATGGCTTGCTTTGCAAATGGGTTATCTTCAACAAAGTATTAGGTTATAATTATAACAATTCGCGATGATTACGCATGCAGCGCAGATGCTTATTGCACTGCGCTGCTTAGAGAACTATGACTGTTCTTGAAATTTTAAACGATAAGGCGTGAGAAATGACGCCAGAAGAACGTCTGAAGCTACAGGCACATAGATCAAACAAATCTGTGAAGGCTATTTTTCATCGTTTCCAGGTTATAATCGAACCATTTCAGCCCCGTGGTTTCCTGTGTAGTGGCTTTTGTTGGAATTTAACTCTATGGCTCTGGCTGGGCGACATGTCCTCTCTGCTCGAGAGTCTCATGGTGATATGCGTGGCTGTATATGGTGCGCCATTTTTGGGCTGATACTTAGTGCGCGGGACTGGAAACAGACAACGCACAAAGAAAGAAAAAGAAGACAGCTTGATCGCAAAGCATTCTTGCGCTCAAGAGATTGCGCGAAAGCTTTGTTCATGTTCCTTCTCTTTGGTGTTGGCTGTTCCCCGTCTCGCGCATGAATTATTAGTCCCTAATGATGAACCATACTTAAGCCCGGAAATTGTTCGGCTCGGCTAAGGAAATGGACACAAAGAGCATCGAGTGCAGCGTACTGATGAGCAAGACAAATTAGGTCCCGCGGCGGCATTATAAGCATTCTGAAATCAGAGAGAGAAAGAGAGAGAGAGAGAGAGAGAGAGAAAGCGCAGAACGTGCACCGTTTTGTTGCTGTTAAGTGTTTATTTTCTGTATTGACTGTTTAGGCACGTTTCTGGAACGTGCTTCACCACCGGAACGCTTTTCCAAATCTTCTCGAATTATCTTCGTTTGGTGATTTAAAAATTAAAATTTCATGACTTTTTGTTTAGGGTGACGAGATGAATGATAAAGCAGGAAATTCTTCCTTCGATTTGTTTGTTCGCGGATTCTTTCTTTTTAACTTTCTTTCTTTTCATCTATCTATCTATCTATCTATCTATCTATCTATCTATCTATCTATCTATCTATCTATCTATCTATCTATCTATCTATCTATCTATCTATCTATCTATCTATCTATCTATCTATCTATCTATCGTTCTTAATGTGCCACGGAGCGCTATCTTTCTTTCTTTAATTTGCAGGTCAGCTAAACCTACGTCAGATACCGCGCGGTCCTACCGACCACGATACGCAGTGTGCACATAAGTAAACGCCAGCCTCTGGTTTGCGGTGGGCGGACAGACTAGCACCCACGTGGGCGGATGTGTCGGCGACGCTTCGTGGGCGCCGTGCAACGACCCAATCGACAGCGCGAGACGAGCAAGAGACGCACGCGCCGTCTAGTCGCAGTTGCGTGCAACGCATGTGGAAGCTGCACAGTTTCGAGACTTTACCTCGGAGGACCCAGCCTCTCGGATCTTGCAGCGCTTCGCTTACACGATTATACAGAGGGGGTCCGAAATACTTGGTTTGGACGATGGACCGGTGACTAGATGATGGAGTGACGTCATCGAGACCGCCATAGTGCCGTGCAGTCAGCATGGGGTGACCTGGACTTTGACGAATTCTGCGATCTTGTCGAATTCGCCATCTTGTCGCCATCTTGTCAGCTCTCATTGTCCCATGATTGGCTCAAAGTGATGCCATTATAAATCTTTATAATATGTTACGGGGATGTTGGCAGTATAAGACTGTATTTACAATGTATACGCAAGCAGAGTCAACGAGGTTAAGATGGCTGACTAGCAACAACACGCTGCAGCCAGCGTCTCGCGATCTTCCTCTCTCTTCTATTATCCTTCCGTAACAATATGGCGGAATTCGACGATGTACAGAATAGCACCTACGGTAAACAGCTACGATTTGCGTCGATTCTCTGGTCTCCGGCAGTAAAGGGGATGCTGTGAATAGAGTAATTAACAACGTGGCCTAGGTGACGTCATGTGAATGCTTCCTATGTTATCACGTACAATGCGAAGCATTTCGAACGCGGTATACAGCGCGAACAAATCATGTGGGTGCGAGCCCTCTTTATTCACACTATATATGCTTACATACCATTCCACGTCAAGAGAAATTAGAACAAGTTGATCACTATTATCTCTGACCATGGATAGTTTATCCGTTACGAAACAAAAACTAGATATAATTTGAGTTAATAATTATATCATCATCATTATAACAATAAACTTTTATATCCACGCGTGAAACTTAGCCCCAGTATGTAAAAAACGCAGCTATGGGTTTTGCTTTAAGTATCCCACCCTTAAACCAGCCAGGACGTATTTTTAGGATAGTTGGTTCACATCCGTGGTAAAACAGCCCCAGAGAACACAAGGAACCAAACGAAGAAGAACAACACGCACACAGGATGCTGTGTACGTGTCGTTCTTCTTCCCTTGTATTCCCTTCCCTGGTCCCTTGTATTCTCTGGCTCTGTTTTACAACTTAAACCAGCCTTTTTGAGACACCAGACCAAGCGTAACAAGTTTGATACGGTGGGCTTCGCTGGGGTAAAGATCATTTATGTACAATCAAATCAGTTGACACCACTGGCCGATCACGAGGGGCGCCTTGAGTGTCCGGCCGCTCCCATCTACATTCCCTAAAAGTAAGCAACAACTTACGGCGAGCGACTTGCATGTCAAATTGAAATAAACTCAGTGGAAAATCACCACAAATGGGACATGATAAATGCAAATTTCTGCTCTGTTAAAGTATTGTGCCTCTCAGGGTTCGTACACCGCATTTGAATCGAAATTCAAGGACTATTCAAGGGTTTCAAGGATTCTGAAGGCCAAAATTCAAGGGCGAGGAGGGAGAAACAAATCTTATTCGTAAACATACACTGAAAAATAGTGAAATCTACTTTTTCATAGGAGCGATTTCTTGCAGATAAGAAGTTGCCGAGTTGGACACAAGCTTCAAACTCTGCAGGTCTCTTTCTAAATTGACTTTCCCATTTTAATTACTTCAGTCGCTTGGCACCATGGTTAGTGGTGTCTCACTTCAGTCAAATATACTCATCGTGTTAAAGCCAAATGGCTGAAACAAACTTTCCGCCAAGCATTTCTAGAGCCTACGGCTCTAAAACGGACCCATGATGGCTGCGGTGTGAACCAATTAAGAAAGCAATAAAATGGCGGCACGACTTGGTCACTTGATCTGGCTTTGTCTATAGCTTCATGATGGCAACGGTGGTTTGAAAAGAAAAAGCCTTTCACTGGTGGCTGAGGACACATAACATTGCAACCATTTAGCGACATTCTCAAAGGAAAAGATCTAGAATTGTTTGCCGATAGACAGTTTGTTGGGGTGTGTCGCTCCAATGGTTCAAAAGCCGTCCCCAGTCCCAGCTTCAGGAAAGGAAAGGAGCACATGTATATTCAAGGAGTTTTAGAGACCCCTGAATCTCTTTTTTCACATTCAAGGGTTTTCAAGGGCTTCCAAGGAGGTGTACGAACCCTGGTGCTTCTAACTTAATGGACCATTGCCGTATGCCTGCCAAACCTACGACACACGAAAACTTTGAATTCCAAGTTACGTGCTTGGGCGCCTCATGGCAGTTGGATATTTTTCTTCGCAAAATTTGTGACCAACTGTATCGAGAGTTTCAGTTTGCACTCAACGATGCTGCACGCAATCAGGGAGAACGATCTCGCGCTATAGCGCACCCTTTTACGCGAGGAAGCGATGCGGTGCCCAGGAAGAGCTCGTAAAGCTGTCACAAAACCCGCGTCTCGACGACGCTGCTCTTCCCTTTGGCACTGCTCGTTTCTCTGCTAGAGAGAGAAGTGGCGTTGCACCAACAACGCCCCCCTTCTGCGTGGGGCAATAATACCCGACCAGAGCTGCGGGCAAAAGACGGCGCGATCTGCCGACATCCGTGTTGTTAGGGCGGGCGGCGACCACGTGGGCGCGAGGTTTGGACCGCGGTCCAGTTGACGCTGGTATAATAAACCGGAATCAGAGTGAACGGGAAGACTGCACCGACAGTGAGGACAAAGAAATAAACAACTATATACAGGACAAAGCGGATTGCAAAGACGAAGTATATGAACGAAAGTGGCAGTTTTTAAGATCTCTCGGCGAACATTTCGTATCTTCGAGAGACGTCGTTGTGTCAAACTCCCGAAGAAAAACAGTCAAACGAAAATTAAAAATTAAATTATGGGGTTTTACGTGCCAAAACCACTTTCTGATTATGAGGCACGCCGTAGTGAAGGACTCCGGAAATTTCGACCAACTGGGGTTCTTTAACGTGCATCTAAATACGTACACGGTTGTTTTCGCATTTCGCCCCCATCGGAATGCGGCCACTGTGGCCGGGATATCAAATAAAATCAACTTAATAAAACATAACTACGCAACGTATGATTGCGAACGATATCCAAGAGAGCGGGAAGCATTCGCGCTCTACTGGAATCATAAACTTAACCAAGTGATCCACACTGCAGTCGTAAGCGAATGCATATATATAACCTGGCGAGCCATAAAACAATACCGAAAAATACGTGAATGGCAGTCTGAGCTTGGCGAATAATGTCTATGTGATGAACCCTCGTCACATAATGGGGGTTCCTGGAGCATGCGTTTCGACAAGGGCTCTATAGTTTTCGACAAGTTTCCTGGTCGAAATGTTGTCTGCGGCGACATTCGTTGTTCTACGCCTGTTAATCACTTCAGTTCTCCATCTTCATGTCAGTTTCTGTCATGAACAAATTGTTTATGTGGGAGATGAAATGATCTTCGAAATTCGCATTGTTTTCTGTCAGTGTTATTCTATTTACTGTACTGGTTTGCTGCATCTCGGATAATATCGACAGTGATCGAATCAAGTTGTTCATTGGTTCTTTAGTTATGACGCAATACCTCTGCGGGATTAAAAAAAAGAGAGAGAGAGAAATTTATTTACAGAAAGGCAGAGAGGTCGGCCTGAGCTATAACTTGCTCTGGCCTGCTACTCTACTCTGGGGAAAAGGGACGGGGAGGGAAAGGGCTGATGAATGATGATGGTATAAGGAAGAGATGCGTATATACAAATTCACAGAGTTGTGGTATCTCTAAAGGCGTGCGTCCAGCCCAGTGGCTTGGAGAAAAGCTACAGCGGCTCTTGTTACCAGGGCTGCGCTGGTTGCATTAGGCCAAGGACCTAAAAGAAACTCGTCCGATAGCGGTCTCTCATGGATGTTTGCTATGGAAGAGACAAGTTGCTGTCGTTCTTGCGCGTACGCGGGACACACGCAAAATATATGTTCAAGTGTTTCTGGCACCTCACAGCATTCACATCCGGTGCACCATGCTCGTGTGGTTTCTATTGAACTTGTGAGGCATACGAAATCTCATTTCTTGGTCCCATTTGTGTAAATGCTTGTGTCGTCGATCTGGTTGGGCCCAGTGTTCCAACGTAGAGTTGCGGTTTACGCGACGAAGTAGGTCGTTTGTGTCTGTTCGTGAGAACGGAATGCGTACTTCACAAGCATTATCTAAAGCAGTTTTTGCTTCAGCGTCTGCCTGTTCGTTCCCTATCACGCCACAGTGTGATGGTATCCACTGAAAGGTGACATTGTGGCCATTTCTTGTTGCGTGGTCGAGATACTCTGTAATTTCTATAGCCATAGAATAATACCTAGAAAAATAAATAACCGACGATTGCGATACTCCCTAATGCGAAATTTGAGCGCAGCTTTATGCGTGTTTTCATTTCGCGATACATTGGCTGGCGCAGGCAACGGTCGTATACCGATCCGCGAGGAAACACAGCGATGCCGACTGCTTGTCACGCGCTCCAGTCGAGACAACTGTGTCAGAAGAAGAGGATTTCCCGTTCTTTGGCATTGTTGACGCGTTACAAATCGCTCAACAACAACGAGACGACCCGGAATTGCTTCCACTTATACAGCGCCTGGAGGGACTCGACGTTCAACTCACGCGTATTTTCTCTAGAGGGCTATCTTCGTTCTGCCTGCGAGGAAGTGTCCTCTACAAGAGAAACTTCGAGAACAGCGAGACAAAGTTTTTACTTGTCGTGCCCACAGCTATGCGAGAAGAAATTTTGCATGCATGTCACGATGAACCGGCATCTGGACACATGAGCGTGAGCCGTACATTCGCCAGGATTCGTATGAAATACTACTGGCCTAAGTTATTAGCATCAGTGCAGCACTACGTCAAGACTTGTCGCGAGTGTCAAAGGCGCAAGACTCCATCCGTAAAACCGGTAGGCCTCCTCCAGCCAATAAAGCCACCAAAAGCCCCATTCCAACGAGTCGGTATGGACCTCCTTGGACCCTTCTCGACATCATCTTTAGCCAAAAGAGGATAGTTGTGGCCACGGACTATCTGACCCGTTATGTAGAAACTGATTCCCTGTACAGTGCAACGGCTGTTGAAATTGCAAAATTCTTTGTCAACAATATCGTGCTCAGGCATGGAGCTCCCACAGTTCTTATTACCGATTGTGGAACAGCCTTTACTGCGGACCTAATGAAATGCTTGTTGCAAATGACGCATACTGTTCATAGGAGAACTACGGCGTACCACCCTCAGACAAACGGTTTAACTGAACGCCTCGACAGAACACTGGCTGGCATGCTTTCTATGTATGTCGATGTTGAACATAGGCGGTGGGACGAAATTTTGCCGTACATCACCTCCGCATATAATACGGCCGTTCAAGAAACAACACGAGTCGCCCCGTTTGAACTTGTATTCGGCCGAGCAGTAACCACAACTTTGGATGCTATGTTGCCGTTAGATGAAGAAAACAATAACTCATCTGACCTAGATGATTTCGTGCAAAGAGCCGAGGAGGCATGACAGATGGCAAGGTACCGAATACGCCGCCAACAACGCATCGACTCCAGCCGGTATACAACCAGCAACGTAGTGAAGCTCATTATCAGCCCGGTGACAAGGTGCGGGTATGGACCCCAGTGCGGCGCCGTGGACTGTCGGAAAAGCTTTTCTGACGACACAGCGGCCCTAACGAAATTCTTCGTCGTATAAACGACGTCACTAACGAAGTGAAATCCGCTGGACACGAGAGCCCAAGACGGCGCAACTACACGGAAGTTGCGCATGTTGTCCGCATGAAAGCCTACCACGAGAGGTCATGAAAAAAAGAAAGTGAGAACCTACAGGAACCCCTATACTACCTCTCACGCATCAGTCCGATGCGGTAAGGAGGGGGATAATGCCGCGACAACGAGGTCACATTCAAGTTGCGCGCCCTTCGTATTGGACACTGTGCACGCCGTACCGCGGTGTCGTTCAGCAACAACAGGCAGCGATCTTCGTGGCACGAGTAGCCGGTTGGACCTGGCTCGCATGCGCCACGCGCACGAGGGATCACGCGAGAAGATAGAAGAGGAAGGTTCGACGCCAGTTTGAGAACGCGTCTGCCGGGGATTGTTCACGGCCGCAGTGACTTTTAGTTGTGGACACAGGTTCGCCCTTAATAAATATCGTTGCTTTGTTAACCTGTATTTCTCAACATCGTTACAATATAGATGCCATATATACGACATGCCATCTCGTTGTGGCAAAGAATTGTGGCCGCCGTGGAGCAATTTTCTCGCTATCTTAGTCCAATCAGAAATGCCGTTGCCAAACCCCTGCTTCCTCCAAGCTCTGCCCCCAAGCAGGATTTATCTCCTACCAAAAGTACATAACGAAAGTAATCCGGGCCGATCCATTGTCTCGGGAATTGGAACTATGGCAGAAAACACTACCGAGTTACGTAGATGGCCCGATTAGACGATTTACACCTTCATTCGCTTCTTACATTAAACACACCGCTCACTTCCTATCCGAAATAATTGACCTTTTTGTCCCCATAGGCAATCTCATAGGGACTCTAGACGTTGTATCCCTGTATACAAATATACCACATGTGCACGCGAATGGCATTTGCTCAGGTGTACATGGTTTTTTTTTTTCAGAGTTTTTTAAGACTGCCCGCTCAAACCAATGTTTTGCAAAGGGTTTATAGGCGACGTATTCCTAATCTGGACCCACGTTGAGGAAGAAGAGTTGTTGAAGTCCATTTCTCAGTTCAGTGCAGTCCATCCAATGATCGAATTCTGCCACAGATATTAGGCTTCCGCAGTCACCTTTCTGTATGTTTATGCAAGTGCGCACAACAAAAAGCTTGTCACATCAGGTTATAAAAAACCAACCGATAAGCGCCAATACTTACATTTTCATAGTAGCCAAGTAAAGCATTGTAAAACAGCAATTCCGCGTGGCCAAGCTCTTCGTTTCAAGTGCGTACGCACTAAAAAAGAGGACTTTGCATCGAACTGTGAACTCCGTAGCGACTTACTACGCCAGCGTTATCCTGCCTGTCTTATCAGCGACGCGACTCAAAAAGCTGACAACCTTGATCGTCATGCGCTCCATCAACAGCAAACCCCAGATTCACACACTAACCTTATCCTCGGGTATTCAGCATCAACTCCTAACATAAATCGTATCCTCCGGGAACATCATAATACACTCTTACAGAGCGAGGAAATGCTCCAAATTATTCCTGAACCTCCGCGGGTGATATACAAAGGGGTCACCAACCTCAGAAGTGTCACGTCCTCCTAAATTACCTCGGCTAACTTCAATGGCTGCGCACCATGCGGAAAACTTCGGTGCAAACTCTGACCCATGACGAGTACCACTACTGTTGCCAAGAGCACTAAAACTGGATTTTAATTCAAAATTCCAAAGGATTACAACTGCGACACTTGTAAAGTTGGATATCTCCTCAAGTGCACAATTTTTCGCGCACAATACGTCGGAAAAAGCGGAAGGCCATTTCAGGCTGCCGTTTAACAATCACCAATCCCACAGAAGATCTATGTCGCAGATCCCCCTCTCCAAAAATGTGAGCTCTCTAGGCCACCCTTTCGAAAAATTTAAGGCCGCTATTTTGAAGTCAGGATTTTAATTCCGCTCAATATATAGACAGAGAAGCTCGCGAGTCATTTCTAATACACAAGTTCAGCACACTTTCTAGGGGAATTGATGAAAGCATAGATGACGTGTATGCCCAATTACCAAGAGACGTGTTTCCAAGACTGTCTACATGTTCGGCGCACGATTGAATATTATCCCGGTCTGTTACTAACGGCTATATATGCTATATGATATATAGCACGTTTATGAAGCTATATGTACATTTCTACATCGTTTATTAGAGATTCTTCTCGCAGTTCTGTTATGTGACTGGAAGTGCAGAACCCAGAGCTTTAAGACCCATTCAAATCGGAGTCCTAAGGAATAAAAGTTCAAGGAGCAATTAGTTATCGGTGTTCGTCACAAGATGCACACAATGCAAGGTTGTGAGTTCGACACCCATCAAAGGTCGCGGGCTCGAGTGTCTTAATTAAGTCTACCTTAATTAACTGTGTCTTAATTAACTTCTCTTTAATTAAGACCAAAGTTCGTGGGTTCGACTCCTACCAAATATCGAGGGTTCGTAGCCTTTTTCGACCATGGCTTAGTCACGCCATGGTCCAAAAACGCCAACGCTGGATTTCTCGCCTCGTGAGTCACATAATGCTTTCGCATTAAAAAAATAACATGCATTTTGTGAGCACACTGAGAATCCTGTGAAGGCGTTGCTTTATCATGGTCACAGAGCCCACGCAACATGCAGCCAATATAGGCCCCTGACATGCTGCTACCCGCCGTGGTTGCTCAGTGGCTATGGTGTTGGGCTGCTGAGCACGAGGTCGCGGGATCGAATCCCGGCCACGGCGGCCGCATTTCGATGGGGGCGAAATGCGCAAACACCCGTGTGCTTAGATTTAGGCGCACGTTAAAGAACACCAGGTGGTCAAAATTTCCGGAGTCCTCCACTACGGCGTGCCTCATAATCAGAAAGTGGTTTTGGCACGTAAAACCCCAAATATTAATATGACATGCTGCTTTTGAATAATAAAGTGGATTCTAGAAAGCTGTTTTCGGAGCAACTTCGCTATCTTCGAAGTCGCTAAAATGTCCGCAACTGTTCCGTCACGTTGCTAAAGAAAATTGGCGGACTCGAAATGAAAAAAAATTGTCGCTAAACAAACGAGAAAGTGACTAAACCTAGCGATAAAATATATAAGACGGCAACACTGTCTGTGGTGCATGTTGTAGGCAAGTGCGATGCCGTTGTGTTGCTGTTGTTCCCTTGTGAAATGCCACAATCATCTCGCATAGTGATCACGTGATTCTGTACCACTTGGTTTAGGCTCTTACCGGCGGCAAGCTGTCTTTTCGTCCAGTTTCAATCTAAAGACCACACAACGATAACGAGCTTTACTGAGCACGTTTTCAATGGCTTGTTTGATTCCTACTAAACTTCAAACGTGATTCTGTGTGAGAGTAACTATTTGTCTTATCAGTGGTGATGCCGCAAGCGTTATCCGATGTTACGGTTTCCCGCATCCCGTTTCCCATTCCCGGAAGCGGAAGCTGTATGCCGAGGCTCTTGCGCATGCGCAAGAGCCTCACCTCAGTCTTTGGCTTGTCTTTCTTGTCACAGGTATAACTTGAAAGTGAGTGGCGTTTTAGTGAACCTTGTGATGCATGCATTCGGCTGTCAGTGCTCGAGCCTCCAAACCAGCGGCTAGAATGAAGGAATGAATGAATTAATTAAAATAATGATGCATAAATATATGAAATACAATTCGCAATGGCAGAAAATTTAAAGTTATCAGCTTTAGGTGTTTCAATATAAACTTTCACATCCCTTAAAGGAAGAAAGCAGGTCAGCAAACACACTCATAAGTCGACTCACTCAGACCTCCGTGACTCAGGCTCAACCGTGAGTACTGGTCACCTGTGAGTGCTTCAGGGGGGCTGGTGAGCCCTAGTGGGGTGAGTCTTAGTGAGTTGAAGGCAGTTTGTGTAAATGGCAGTCCCAGTGAATCGGGGCTTGCGTGAGTCTGCGCGAGTTCAACTAAGCCCGAATCACATGACTAGAATCGTTTTTGAGCCCATGAGACATACATGCAATGCTGAGTTCGAATGATCCCGAGCGAATTTTACTTCGGATTCGTGCTTCCAGAGAAGATAAACAGCTTTCTTTAAAAAAGTTATAATCAACGGCTGTCATTGTAGCTGAATTGACATGGTATCATAACCGTTATACGGAAGTTGTGGGTTCGTCTCCCATCGGCCAGCAAGTTGCATTTTCTTCCACTTCAGTTTTCATTTTCCGTTTCTGAGAATGTGAAGGTTATCGCCAATTCAATACGCAGATATTTATTTATTTATTTATTTATTTATTTATTTATTTATTTATTGCGCGAAACAAAAAAGCTGCAACAAGCTACCTTGGCCGAGGCCATAAATAAAATAACTTAAAGCGTACTTGAAATGCCATATCAATACACGCAGAGTCAAACGCTGATAATTCACGCGGATGGGCCTCTCTTTAGCGCACGTTTATTTGTATCCTGGAATTAAACTTTTAGGAAACAGAAATTTCAATAAACAGATCGATGCAAGAAACCTACGGTAATCAGATAATTATCAGAAACACTGCGTAGTTTATGTAACTTATCCTCAATTTAGCCGCAACGAACAGGCAGTCGAATTTGTGGCGGCCGCAATACGGCGGCTATATATGGCCGCGCGCGACGCTCCTCCGACGTGTTGTATAAAAGGAGAGACGGTTAGCACTCCCCTTGATAAGGACGGAATGGCCTCTGGGCCTCAACACACATACGGTTAAGGCACAGCCGCCTACTTCGCGGCACTTAACCACATTTTTTTTTTTTTGCAACTTCTGCCGAAATGCATGCGCTCATTGGCCAACTGCTCTGCACATAATGCCGGCTCCCTCGGAGTCAGGAAGAAGACAAGAATAGGGCGTGACGTCAGACACCTAGCCTCGACAAGGCAACTTCGTCTGAGGCCGCCCCGCATTTCCTTGGAGGCCCTTGAGCGCATTCACTCTTGGGAAATGGGCTCTGAATGGTTTCTGGATATTCCAAGGCATTGTGTTGCGCGCGGTAGCACTTAGTGACGCCGCCATCTATCCGCGCGCTCGGTGGCTAGAAATTACCGCTTACCTGTACCGTAGTGAGGGCTTATTTCCCACGAGCCCTTGATTCACGTTTTGTACGTTTAGGCTTCAAAACTGTACTTAACGCTTCCCCTAAGTCTTTTATTTTCTCCATACACTCTCTACTATTAAGTTAGCGTGGCTGTGTTGCCGCTAATTATGAACGAACGGAGAATTACGAGCCAGAACCGCAGCTAATTTTGGCAATGGTAATATTGCAAACATGGCATCGGTAGCCATGCTTTGATGGCGCCCAAACTTGGATTTAGACTTGCTCCCATGAAAAAAGAAAAGAAAGAAAGAAAGAAACGAAAAGACCTACTGCATGCGCGGATAGCGTGCACGCTTTGATGACACAATGTGCATTTCGGGCATTTCATCGATAATTCAAATCGTCCGACAGGAACCGAAAGCTTCCCAAGAAAACAGGAGTCTGTAAATCTTACTAACTGCAGAAAATTTTGGCCGCCCGTTTCAAGCTCCCTGTTAAGATGCAAGCGAAACGTAAAAATGCCATCACTATATATACGTAGTATATATAGTGATGGCATAGTGAATAGTATACGTACTAAAGTTGTCGCAAGGAGAAAAAAAAAAGGCAGACGAGTGAGCTTTTGAAAGCAGGTTTTAATTTGGACTCTCAAAATGTTTACACAAAAATTACGCGAATGAAACAAAAAAGAATAATAAAATAGCGTCTACTGCAGCGTTTTCCAATTCCACAACAAAGACTAGCTGATGCCGAAATTACGCGATTAGGTAGCGCGCAATTTTGTGAATTGGATGCTTGCAAAGCTCACGAGTTAGAATATGAAATTAAAGTGTAGGGCCACAAATTAAATTGCTGATTTTATCCTATTTACATATTCTGTAATAGCTACCCGTTGAAAAGTTGTATTAATTTGTTTTGCGCTGTTACAAAGGTAAACGCTTCTATATTTCTTAAACATCTGACAGCCTAATTAAGAAGTATATGTTTTCCAAAGTGTCACCAGAATGTTAGTGTTTTATGTTAAATGCAACATATATTGTTCAAACAACGGTTGCTTTACGAGAGCATTTACGTGTGTATCAAGCGTGTTTCAACGAGTCTATTGACTCGAGGTTAAGCTTGGACGTGAAGTTTCGTAATGACCGGTTGCACAGCTCTTGACCAGGTGCCGTAATCGTCATTTTCTTTAGTAACACACAAGTGGCAGCTAGCTTGTATACCGTTAACTTTTGGCGTAGCCATGGGTAGGGCTATCGCTGGTTCCCGTGTAACTTCCCGTGTAACTGGTTCCCGTGTCGAGTTGCCTCGACGCCTGCAACTTGTCAAGACACTACCACTGTGGTACGACCGACATAGCAGAACGCCTGTGGCATCGCTTACTTAAAATGCAAGCGTTGCCGCAAATGCGCTTTTGTATCGCTCAGCTTTTGTGCGTGTGTGCGCGCGTACGTTTCATTTCTCATTTTGAGTCATGCGATGCAGTCTCTGCGCTCATGTGACATACCATGGCGGCAAGCCGCTACAGGTCCTGTCAAAGGCTGTCACCTATGGCTGCCACTGCCCTTGACGGTGGCGTTGGCCTCGAGGCACCCAATCTCCGCAATGAAGATTAGTAAGAGGCGATTGGAAGATTGTTGGAAGGAGGGAAACGGCAAAAAACGGAGACGTACAAAGACAAAGTTCACCATATATAGGGGGTCAGACAATTTGGTAATGGGAATTCATCGGGTTTTTTTTTTCTTCTTTTTTCCCCTTTTTTAACCTGAAGACAAAGTTCACAATAGGGGGTCAGAAAATTTGGTTATGGGAATTCATCGGGGTTTTTTTTTTTTTCCTTTTTAACCTAGGTAGGTCATAAGGCAGTATAATAGCAAGAGCTTGGTGGCGCAACCCACCGCTCCGTTCCAAAGGGGACGCTCATAACATCCATCCATCTATTCATCCATGTGAGCGAGAAGGCCCAGACGTAATTGTCTTATTCCTATATCCGAGGTCATTGTCAGCCGCGCAAACACTTTTCCGCTGTTTACATTGTGCAGTGAAAACTCGTGTCCGTTGGACCGCTGCACACAAGTAAAGGAGGACACTCGCATTGGCAGTCATTTGTTTTTTTCATTAGTCTCCGACAGGTATCTCTACAAGCTGCACTCTCTATCGCGGAAAATTAAAACAAAGTTTGCGGCGAAACTATGTAAGCAAAGTGACTGAAACAGCCATCAATTGTGCTCGTTAGTTATTCCATTGGAAGGGCATTGAATGCGTGTGCATACAAGATAGGACGGATAATGATCTTCGACTACAGTTGACAGACATAAATCAGCCTGATAATAATCCGCGCCCTTTGTCTCCTCGTCAAGAGACGGGTACCAGTTGACTGTCTTTGTGGTTCCCTCCATGGGAGCGCGCAGGTCTGCATGCAACACAATGGAAGTAAAAGAAAGTGCCGAACAAACGTTGCCGCATGGGTATGCGCTGTCCTTGGGTTACGCCCACGTAAGCGTGCCGAACACCGACGGCTGATCGCCTCTCTCGATTCAAGAGGCATAAAGACGACCCGGTCTTCTTGAACATTACACAAAACTGACACGCTTCGCTGCTCCTTGTGTGCAGTACGAAACTACCGAGTAAGAATCGCGTTTCTGCACATCTTTTTTTTTTCTTCTAGACGATGCATGCCTTCCCTGGCGAGTATCACCACTTTCTCGTAACGGATATGTCCATTTCTAACCCTTTTCTCGCCACTTTCGTGGGCCGAACCCGAAGATAGCGCAGTCTAAATATAAGTGTAACTGAGGCTACTGCATAGGTAACGTGCCACAATATATGGACCCTTGGGGTTGCTGGGCATGTCCCACTTGGGTATGTAGTCCTATGGTTACTGAGTATGTGCGACTGGGGTAATTGAGTATGTGGTGACTATAATGATGATGACGATGATGAAATCAAATAAAATCGGTTTATTCAAACATACTGAGATGCTTAGGGGCACGGACAAAAAGCCATGAAAAGATGATGACGACAGTGATGGCGTTGATGCTTATGATGACGACGATGATTGTGATGATGATAACTGATGAATAACACTTGGAAAGCGATTCGACTTCAAATAGTTGATGTCGATCAAATGCTGACACTCCAGTGCGGCTCTGACGACTAATTAAGTGGCTCGTGCACCCAATTCTGCCCGTAGGCTCGCCCAGGAAGACATTGTCTTTTATCGACTTTTCTATAAAGTTCACTCTCTCTCTCTTTCATCGACTTCAGCTAGACGTTGAAACCCCTCCCAACTTTTACTACACTCTTGAAACCTACATTTACTTTCCCTGTTCAACCCATTTATCAGTGCAAACTCGAATGGCAGCCGCAAAATATAATAAGCCTTCGCCTTGTCACTGGACGACATTGTACCTAAACAGTTAATCTCTTCAGCCGCTCATCACGACGCTTGAGCAGGTTAACCTGGATTCGTAAATTCATGCGTAGTTTTTTTGCAACGACTTATGTAACACTGATGAGCCGTCTCATGCTTGGAAAACGTAGCCCCGCACAGGTAGTGTTCATCTTGCAGGAATGTGGATATCTTGCACATCGATGCATACGTTGCACACATCGCTGAATATAGCATGAAAGCAAGTTTGGACATTCTCATTCTCCCAACAGTGAACAAACAGTTTACAAACAGTTCAAAGTCTAAATGAAGTAACTTTATTTCGATAAAAGAATTCAGGTAATTAGAGGTTAGCCTAAACCCGACCGTAAGCGGAACAAATAACGAGGCAGTAAATAGTAGTGCTGTCTAATAAGAGTAATGATTTTGGCGCTAGAATTTAAACAGAATAAATTCAGCAGAGGGGGCACATATAACATGGTTATTTAGTTTTCAGACGGAGACGCCGTGGTCACACGTTACTATAATACAAGAACTCTCGCATATCTTGCGAACGCGAGCGCATTCCCGTATCTGTTCAAGTGGCTCTCCTCTAGCTCGCTGTGCACTTGTACTACTGGCAATACATACCTGCCAACTCACCCGAATTTTTCTCATAAAATTTGCGAATTCGGGCCACTTTTACGATATTAAGAATCTCGCGTCGAGATTTACGAAAAAAAAAAAAATATCAATGCTGTATGCGAAAATGTATCGCGCCTCCGTCTCCGCGCACGCGAACCTTCCGTTGCAAGAAAGTTTCCTTTTTTTTTTTTTGATGGTGAACTTATGCTCGAAGGACACTTGTTTCGAGCAAGCTTATACAAAAAAGTTGTTGAAGCAGGTGAAATTGGCAACGGCGAAGTCGCTAAAGAAAGCCCATGTGATCTAGAAACAGTTTGTTGCTAGTTGCTATTAAGTATTACCAGTTTGTTGCTGGTTGGTGTGGGGCGTCTAAACTTAAAGCATCGTTACTCAAGTCCGTACGTAACCCTGAAAGGCATGCGCTAAGGGCAAGTTCAGGGAAGTTAAGAAAACATTGCGCGCTTTCGTTCCACTTTCCGCTTTTTGTTCCACTTTCGTCCCTAATCTCGCCTCCCGCGGAATGTCACGAATTGTAACATTCGCAAGCTGGCAGGTATGATTATGTCGCAGTCGAGAGTAACTCTGCGATGGACAATTGTTTCGAGCTTGTCTACAGCATACCGCAAATATTTTTTTAGAAACGAAATAAAAGAATAAAAAAAGAAACAGCTGTCAAGGCGGGAAGGCGAAGCAGCGTGTTGCTACAGCCCGTGTCCGTAATGACAGCGTTCACCCCGTCCATTTCATTATTTCATTGTTTGTGCAATGCATTCTTTACTTGCCAATATAAAAAAAAAATGAATTTATGAAACGCTTTCCTTTTGCAGCTGTCGTAGGCACACTGTGCTCAAATATGCAGCCAGCTTTTCTCCTAAGTTTCGAGTTATAGAGCACGGTTATTAGACATGCTCTTAAGACCTCGCGTGATATGCAGTGCGCGATTTAGTGACATTTAAGAAATAAAAGCATGCCACGATTTCTTTTTTGTTTTAACAAGGCGTCCTGGTGTCGTCGTATATAACACCGTTTCACCAGACGTGGCCGAAACGAGACGGGCATCGGTCACTGCGGGTTCCTGACTGTTCGTCGTCTGTTTGTCGCAGCCCCGGCCATGCTTGTGCTGCAGACGCGTCCCAGCCGTCTGCTGGGCGGCGGCTTCTCCCGAGTGCTCCGCAACTCCATCACCATCAAGATGGTGCTGGGCATCGTGCTGTTCTTTGCCGGCATGAGCAGCCTGTACGTAAACCACCGGCTGGGACTGTCCCTCGCCGGCGTCGGCCTCGTGCTGGTCTTCGTGCCCGCCGAATTCCTCTTCGGCCTATGCATCGACTTCAAAGGTGACCGCTACTGTATGCATGCAAGCACGTAGAACTTACGTAGTGGAGGAACGAATCTGTAGTGCACAATAACGTGCGTTGCCTTTTGGCGTGAGGCAGCGCGCACATCCCCGGTTTCAAATGTCAATCGAAGAATAGCCACTGACGCAACCTGCGTCAGAGTGCTGACCTTCTGCCTTTAAAAGTAACGATAAATAATCGTAATATAAAAGTTGCCTTGCGTATACAACACTCGAATAAACAACAACTTCATAGCTCGTTTTTTTATGCAGCAATTAATAATTACGTACTGTTTCTCGTGCCCCGCTTAGCCGGCTCCATTTACGAGGTTAGATAGCATAATTTGTATGGCTGGGGGCGGTGAAACTACGGTAAACTGGTCATACAATCAAGACTTTCTTCCCTGTTATAACTTCATTTTGTTTCGCGTAGTAGATTACACCATGAGAAGTATGAATCAACTGTAGCTAGCAATAAGTGGTATTTATTATCTACCAGTGAAGTACTATTCAGACTCCGTAGTTAACAGCTATAAAAAAGAATTCACTCGCCATCCCGCCCGCGCAAATGTGGATGTCCAGCGAAGCAGTTGAATACCACCAATACAACTGCTAAGCAGTGCTTTATTGCTTTAGAGTAATGGTAGTATTGGTAATTTTGACTGCACGCCGCCGCTGGTGGTATTGCCGTGGTATTTACCTTTGCCGCTCCCCGTTTCAAGCTCCTCCTCGGAAGTCCTAACTATGCGTCGCCTACACGTAGCGGTGCTGCAACAACAAAATCAGTTGCTAGGCTGGTTCTTTTATATACGAAAGGCTAGTGACGTCACTCCCACGTCGCAAGCTGCCATCGCCGCGGCAGCTTGCGCAACGGTAATATTTACCAGGAAATGTATGCCGGGAGCGGTACGTGCTTCGCATAGTTATCAGGAGCGCTTTTTAATCAATTACGTGTTCGGTAGCTTGTTTTGTACCTGTTCTTTATTGAAACGCATGCTGTTCTGTATGTTGTAATCGTGCTCCCAGAGAATGTATGCACTTTTGGCTTTATTTTGCTGAGTGCTTCAAGCCTGCTTCACCTCCGCCACGGGTCGTCCCGGTATTGCGCAACCTCCGGGATCAGCCCACATTTTTGCCCGCGGACATGGACATGAAAAATACTGACCAACGAGAGGCTAACAGCTTCACTGTAAAAGTCTTTGCAGATTTATGCCAATCTCAACAACTGATGCACCAAAGACAGGAAGCTACACAAGCGAATTCCGCACCTTAATTCTTCATAAGTACTAGGGGCCTGCTTGCTGGTTCTGGCCATACGCCTTGGGGCTTCCACGCAGGCTGCGTTGTTGTAAGACACCGTCACATTTCCCCTAAAAACAAAGCTTTTCTTTGCGAACGAGTGCTGCGGTCTGGCTGTTCTCTTGCCGAGTAGGCCAACCAATCACAGCGGAGCACTAGCGCCGCTGGGTTTCTTAGACTTCTACTAGATGGCGCTTGCCTCCACCCGATAGTGGCAGCGGCGGCCCCACCGGTCGTGCGGGGGAAAGAAAAAGAACCAGAAAGCTCGCCTTCACGCATCCGCGGCAGCACGGTAATGATGAAGTAAACGCTTCTTGCGGATAGAATGGATTCGAATGGCGCTACTTACGTATGCTCATGCCGCCTCTGAAATCATGATGCGTTCAAGGCGTTCGTAGTACTCGCTAGTAGTCGGCAACTCCGCTTAACAAGAGACCCGGTATAATTTGTGTGCGCCCGCCCACGCGCGCGCGCGCGCGCGTTTGTGTGTGTGTGTGTTTGTGTGCGTGCGTGCGTGCGTGCGTGTGTGCGTGCCATGCGTGTACTTGTATTTCGACTCTTTATGCACTCACACAAAGCTTCGCTGTATATAGATTCCAACTCGTTGGATCTGCCGCATTTCTTTCCTGTCCTATTCGCGCTTCATTTTGCTTGGCGTCCCATTGCATCATAATAAAAATACAGCTTGCAACAATGGCGATGCGGAGTAAGTGGTGATTAGAGGTGTGTAAAGCAACCACGAGAAACGCATACAGTTCGTGACCGGTCCCTCCACGCAGGTCACAAGGAGAACGGCAGGTGTTCGCGGTCCGGCAGCACCAAGTCCGACTACCGACCCACGGAAGTGGTGGTCGAGGACAACGGCGGCAACGGCACCGTGGTCTCCGTTGTTTCCGGCGACGAGGCTTCCACATTTCCGCCGGAAGTGGTCCGGGAAGAGGCCGGAAGCGGGGACGCCGGCTCGTCGCACAACGACGGGAGCTCCTCCGGCGGCGACAGCAGACGGACGTCCTCACCTCGGTGCACGTGTCCAGTAAAGAACTCGCCGCCGGATGTGTACGTGCTGCTCCCTCATCGTTTCACCCGCCCACTCTGCCTCCGCGTAGATCTTGACCCACGTGAGACAGCAAATCGTAAATGAAATTTCCATACGCGAAAGCGAGAGAAAGCAGGAACTTAATGAGAGCAGCATTCCGGGTAAGTTGGTCATCCATTACTCAAGTGTTATTGCGCAACAAAAAAGGACACGGACGTAAGAGTGGCCTGGTGTGTCTTCTTCTCTTACGTCCGTGTCTTTTTTGTTGCGCAATAATAGTTGAGAAATCGGGAACATAGAGGGGCTCGATATTTTAGCAAGAAATAGGGATGTTCGAATTTGAGGTGTGCAAGGGTTCCGGGTGACCCGAAAGCCAGACACGGCCCACGGGCTGCGCTAGGGCAGCCCAACGTCGTGTGGACTGGGCCAGGGCTGGGTCACTATTTTTCTGTCGGGCAGGCCGGGCCACGTACGGAGCCTAGCACATGGGTGATGAGGCGTAACGGTCCTTGAGGGTGACATGCAGAATTTGTTCGAAGAATTTGAAATATTTGCGTGAAGCTCCAGTCATAGGACAATTTGATTTTCTTGCGTGAGAACTTATGATGTGTGTGTGTGTTTTGCTAATATCGTAGGCGTTGTATTTTAATGCGAAAGCATTACATGCCCCATTGAGCGCAATTCCATCGTAGTCGGCGTGAATGGAAGAGGGCACCAAAAATGGGCGACGGCGCGAGGAGAAAAACCCTTCAAGAAATGCTCGGTATGACGCCAAATTCCTCAGGGAGGTTCCTGTAAACAAAGTAACTTAATGACTTTGAAAAGAAAATTTGGCACATTTCGGTCTGGGTGGGAGTCGAACCCGGGCCTCCGGGTCGCGAGACAAGTGCGCTTGCCCGACGCCACGGCGCGCCTCCGCAGTTGTGGCTGACTAAAGGTGCGTCTATGTGCGTGCGTCATCGCACACGTCACGTCGCAGCCATCTGGCTGACTAAACACGTGGCCTAGTACGGCACGGCCAATGGGGAGGAGGTGGCGCCGCGTCATGAGTGTATAAAATGAGCGCGTTCACGACGTTCCGAGGTCTACAAACGGTATACAATGCTTTCGCATCTCCAGACGTAAGTAGTCATAAGTGTTTCTGCAGAATTTTTAAACTAGCTTTTAATTCAACATGGTAAATAAAATGTCATGCGTGTGAAAAAAAAAAGAATATTTTGCCACCGTAACAGCCCCGACAGTGGTGTGCTCGGCTGGGCTCGGGCTCCTTGTTTGTTGACGTCGGGCTCGGCGGGTTGTGAAACCAACATGTCAATGAACGAACGAATGTAACCTCTCGATTTTGTCTCTCTTGTGTACACTCTTGTCCACCATTTGAGGAGCGCTTTGCCAAATATAGCAAAAAAGAAGAACGCTAGCAAATTTAATTAATTGTTTTATTTAAGTGTATAAATATTTGCGCATAGCAGTACTGGCAAACTAAGCTGTCGGCTGAGTCGGTACAGAAATTAAACCACAAATGTTTACGGGACATGGGATTTGCGAAAAGGCTGAACTCCTGCGAAAACTAGCATCTAACGGTAGTATAGCCTTTGTGACCTACACAGTGAGCTATTTACGAGCACCATGCCCTAACAAAGAAGAAATTCTCGTTTGTGGTGGTATTTATGTGCCGTAAACTCCTGTGACCAGATGTACACGCCCATAAGTAGGAAAGAACACACCACGAAAACGAAACGAATACAAGAAAGACGACAGGAGGAATTTGCGTCATTTGGCCTTGTTACTTGTCTCGTTTGATGCTTTATTTTTTCCTCTTTTTTTTTTCGAGTCAGTACGGAGGTTTAGAAGTAGCGCCTCCAAGTGGCTCGAAAACCCAAACTTCTTCCCATGCACCTTTTCGGTTCATTAGCTTTACGTTCTCTTGCACACTTCGCCAAAAGAGTCAACATCTCCCTAGTGTCACATGTAGATCAGGGAAAAAAACGATGTGACTTTACGTTCGGGGCATATGGCCTCTCTGTTCCGACATGGGACTAGCCAACGGCTGGGTAGGGACCTGTAGGCCCCCGCTTAGATCCTCAGGAGCCCAATAAAGTCTTTTACTACTACTACTACTACTTTACGTTCGGTAGCTTTGGGCGAACAAGCTATGTACAACATTTTTTTTTACGCGTGGCTGGTGCATTCTCTGCAAGCTGCCTTCTCGTTGTCGCGCCCCAGGGCCGTGCAGCTGCACCGGACACGGAGCGACGTCCTCAGGGCGGGGCCCGGCTCGGCGGTGGACCTCAGGAGCGAGGTCGAGGCCTCGCAGACACTGGCCGCAGACGGCGGTCCGCAGGACGTGGCCGCCAAGGCGGAGGCGACGCCGTCTCCGACTTGCAAGTTCCACCGCACGCGGTCGGCCGTGCTTCGCGCCGAGGACCTGCCCAAGTACGCACCGCCACAGGTCAGATGGCGCTGCGGGCATTTTCCTTTAACGGAGGAAGCGGGCGTATTGCGTTGACGCTTGCTGCTCCTCGCCGCTGAGTGAATGAAAAAAAAGCGCCATTGAAGAGTGTCCAAGAATCCCCTTTTATTTATTCCTTTATCTTACTCGGTTTGGCAGGTTTCTTTTTGTTGTCGTTGTAGTCCCTTTTGATTGAAACAGAAATCATAACGTCCGCGTCTTACTGTCAAATCACGCTCCCTGTTTCCTACTCTTCTTCGTTTCATTTATTGAGTTTTAAAAGTCTGTTCAATTAAATAATTTTTGCTTGCGCCATAGTTTGATCGTCGTCATCGTAATCTTCATGGTCCACCAGCACCACGCGTACATGCAAAATGATTTGATCAATTTTTTTTTTTTGTTCTCAATGCTATGAAGAACGTAGTACCGGAGCGCTTCAGGTTAATTTCGAAAAACCTAGAGTTTGCTAACGCGCGCGGAAATCTCAGTCGCGGGGCACTTTAGCGTTTGACCCCCATCGGGAAGTCGTCGCCACCTTCTCGGTAAAAACCGAACACCAGCTACTTGGCGCACAGGTGCATGACGCCTGAGCCGCCGAGTCACGGCTTCACGGTCCGGTTCGAAGTTAGCTGCCATATCGTCACATCTGTAACATGGCGGCTGGCACTGAAGGTGGAGGCGAAATGAGGATGAAGCCTTTGTGTATCTATATACAGAGGCCTGCGTCCTTCTCTTAAAATCACGCGCACGCACGCACGCACGCACGCACGCACGCACGCACGCACGCACGCACGCACGCACGCAGGTTTTTCTGCGCTTACTGTTGCTCTTGCTTGCTCAAATTTCCGAACAAGATTGTATTCTAGGATCCGGATCCTTCAATACCACACTTCGCCATATTACTTGCCTGCATTGTAATAAAAAAACCTAAATTTTCCTGCGTCCATTGCAGCGAGTGATGTTTAAAACATGACGGATATGTTCCTTCCGCCTTCCGCATTGCGGAAAAGCATAGTCTTCGAGATTGGTTTTCATTAATCACTAAGTTGGGGGAGGAGGGGGTGCGAGGAAAGCTTAGACGAAGGCAAATAGGCACTGCTTTTTTTTTTTTTACCGACAAAAAGGCAAGTGACAGTTCCAAGTGTTATATTGAACAATCCAGACCATAACATGCGATCTTTCTGCAAAATTTTAGCAAGAACACAGCAGCAGCACGCGTGGGAAAAAATGTTTTGTAAAGGAACAGCGCAGGTCTGTAGTGCCTGCATGTGGCAGCGAGACAAAAGTGGGATATGTCCTTCGGCTGTGTGCTCCACAGGTGGTTCGCTTCAACGTCGGCGCCGACGACCCCGCTGCTGCCGCCGCCACCAGCGGCGCCACCGCCTCGAGAACCCTGTCCGGCGGAGGACGGGCCAGGGGTGCGGGCCCGTCGCCCAGCGCGAGGGCCGCTCTCGTCCGAGGCGTGAGCTTCGAACAGACCACGTTCCACCGGAGCAAGTCCGCCGTCATGCACCGAGGCAGCCTGTCGGGAGACGAGGCGACGACCGCCGCGCCGGTGTCGTCCTCGTCGGCCAAGTGTTCGCCGACCAGGTCTCCGAGGGGTCAGGGTGCCAACGCCTCGCCCTTCAAGGAACGCCCACTGGCCCCCGCGGTGGCCAGGGTTCAGCAGCTGCAGCAGATACCCGCGGCGCGAAGTCAGAGGTCGGACTGCGTTTGACCTTTATGCGCCTTTGTTGATTTTACGAACGTTTAAGCGATACTTCGTTACTCCTCATTGACAGTTGACCGTCGTACTTTTTGAAAGAGCGCAGGGCGACGTCTTAATTGGACCATGTGCACGTGACGTTTCAGGGAAAAATGACAAAAAATAATATGCCATGAACGGCAGGCTACATGTCGCGTTTTTTACGTCATTTGAATGACATCGAAGTGAATGACATCTTTAGTACGCGTTACCAAGTGCTGTGATCCCAAGATGTGGACCATCTGTTTCTGTGATAACGTAATTTATGCACGCAATGACGTAGATGTGTTATACGTGTTGACACACATGGGCACAAATGAAGTGGTTCACTTCTGAGCAATGATCCCCTCTTATAGGGACCATCTAAGTGGCAATAAATTCCTTACAACTACAATATCCTCTCGACCACGTCACAAGAAAAGCTACCCACATGGGGCATTAGGCAGACACCATGCGTACTAAAATAATCTACGGGCTTTCATCGCATATCTCAGCTGTAATTGATCGCAGGATACAAATTAGGGGCTCCCTTTAACAGGATACGATACTGAACATATGAAATTAAGTGCTTTGGTAAGGTGGTTTAAAGGAATCATTGCATGGGCATGCTGCTCTCGTGGATATGTGTTCCGAGGTTTACCGTGAGCAGCATACGCCTCCTAATTTCTTTAATATCACACGTTGCAGTGAGACCTTTGACTAGTTAAAGTAGTCTAGTCCGTTGAATTTGCGGTTCTAAATAGAACAGCTTAACCAGTTAGTTCATGTTTCGTAGAAGATCTGAACTGCACTGAGCCCCATTACGATGCACGTAAGCTTCCGAGAAGCTTCGAAAAGTACTTTTGCCTCCACATGTGCACGACCGCTGACGGGCGAATGTTACACCGTGTATCTTGTGCATACGTCTCGCTCGCTCGGTTCATTCTTTAGCCTGACCGACCCGTGCTTGCAGCTCCAAGAGTGCCGCCGCAGCGGGAAGCGACCCTCGAGCGACCACGATGGCAGTGCAGCTGTACGAGCCGCCCTTTGCGAGGCCGCCAATCTCGGATCTCAGCAACGAGAATTACACGCGATTCCACCGCATTAGAGCTGTGCAACAGCAGCAGCAGGCAGCCGCCGTCAGTGCTCCAGGGGTCCCGGCCCGCAGGAAAGAGGCAACAACGTCGCAGAACCTACTCCTGAGGTAACTTGTGCTCTCTGTCTCTTTATTTCCTTGTTACCTTACTACTTCCACCCCGTACACCTGTATAGGGTAGCTAACCGTAATTTTTGCTCTGGATGCAAGCGCCTTACCTTTCTCCTTTCTTTCGCCTCTCTCTATATTGCTCTTGATTGAGGCAAGGTGCGAACGATTATCGTGCGAGAAAGTTATCGTTTTCATCGCCTACTTTTTCTAAAATTTATTTGTACTTGTTCATTTGCAACTGAGTACGATAGTGTGCGCGGTTTTATCTAAAAATAGAATGCCAGTGGACGGCTTCTGAATGGCAGGGCATGGCTCGCGGCACCGTGCAGTTGCAAACATACTTTGGAAATTCGTGCGAAATGTTTTAAGCTTTGAAAGAAGAAGAACGTAAAAATACCCTATTTTTCTATTTATTAGGTTACTTAGCGAATAATACGACGCTTGCCTACGAGTTCGGGTACTCAGTACGGTTGCGTGCAGAGCGTACGCAACGATGCGGGAGATGTAAATAACCACTACAGGTACAGCGCGAGGAAAACAGGATGGACAGATGTAGACACGCATGCAGCACTGCGTGCTTCTATATAAGCTGTGCGTCCATGTCTTCTTCGCGCTGTACCTATAGCCATGAACCACCAACGAGCCTAAGCGAATCACGATTTCATGCATTCAGACCATCGCAAGGTCACCCAATGTCTTCGCAAGTTTTGGCGCGCCAAGGTCAGGAAAACTCGTGCCGTTACCACGTCAGCATTATTTGTCATTACACGCAGGACAAGGTCGATGACTACTTCCCGATCCTCGACAAACCTCACTCAGCCGCAGCAGCAGGAGGGCGCGAAGACGAGTGGCAAGCCGAACAGGGACAAGAACGCGTCCGCTAGCCAAGACGCCAAAGGAGCCGCTTCACCGACCGACGCCGGTCAAAGACTCGCGGCGGAAGCGACGCCAAAGCTCCGAAGGACGTCGTCGGGGCCGTCCAGGAGACCGGCCCGGACAGCGAAGGAGCCGGTGCCGTGGACGTCGCTGGCTGTTCAGACAGCCGCCGGCGTGATCGCGCTCCTGTGCAAGCCACAGGAGGGCGAATCCGTGAGCCTGCTGCCGCCAAAGCCGCTGCAGGCCAAGCTGGGCGCACCGCCGGTCCGGGAGACCAGGGTTCCGTGCCTCGTCAAAGTGAGCGTCAGCGACGAGGACTCGAGCGCGGACCGCGAGGACAGTGCATCGTCCGGACAACGGGACTCCTCTTCTAGTCTTGCTCAACCTTCTTCGTAGTTGGGGTTCTGTCGTAGAAAAATACGAAAGGAGGTGGGGTGGCCGAGCAGATGCCGCTCAAATAGAATTGCTGGAGCTGCACGCGGGTGCGCCGTGCACGGAACGCAGTCTCCGTCGGGTTGCCGATACGGATGTCACCACCTGGGTGCCCTCGCTGATGCAGGGCGCCAGAGTCTACGCCCGGACACCCGCTAGAGCCACGTCGAGACTGCAGTCTGTACGTGCGAGAGCTGAGCTGTAAGCGAGTGACATCATTAACGTGCGCCTGCAGTAGCTTGGATCACTGTCTAGGGACCGCCTTGGCGGTAAACCGTGGATGGGCAGAGGTTACTACTTTCAGTGCGACATACGGTGTTGAAATGGATACACGAAAGAACCGCTAATCCGCTACATCGCTAAGAGATAGAGAGAGAGAGATCAAGAGAGTGTTTGTGAAGAGGAAAAGGCGCTATTCTCCGCGACAATTTTTAGGGAGCCTGGCTCAGCACCTCATCGCTAAGTGACAGCGTAATATCCAGAGAGAGAGAGAGAGAGAGAGATGCAATAAGGGTAAGGCAGGGTTGTAACCAGACTGAGTCCGTTTGACTACACTGCTCTGGGGAAAGGGGGATGTGGATAAAAAAATGAGAAGGAGCGTAAAAATTTCACAGCAAGCACGCACAAAGATAAATGCTGAAGCGTTCATACGGGCTTCCTGTTAAGCGGGATAGTTACATACGGACTGCACTGTATCCAACAAGCTGAAAGTACTGCCAGTGACCCAATGTGGTGTATGCGGCTCTATGCAGGGATGTCAAGGTAGGGAAGGGAACGTTGTGAAAAATGTGTTCCCTCCGGAAAAGCCCATCTCCGTACACGCGCACGAGCAATAACGACCACTACGGTTTATTTCGTTAGGAACGAATGCCCGGAGATGTGGTAAGAGACGTTTAAGGATTTCGAATGAGTGTCCGGTGGAAAGCTCCGGGAATGACAGCAGTGCGATCTATGATAGCAGCTAGTCTCTACCTTTACCGATCTTCGGCTTCGCCAGTCGACTTAGAAGGTGCATTCTCTTTCTTGTTTCGGACTTCTGAGTCGCCGATTGCGCATTCTTGCACATAATTTTAGCAAGAAAAGAAACATCGAGCAAAGTGTGGCGCGGTTTACTCTCCAAGGTCTTGTCCTGGGGAGGTATTGCGTAAGAGTCCACCTAGTGGACACGCCCCTTTCGTCAACTGCTGAAGTGCTGATTGGCTGTGGCGCCTGTCTGCTGTGCACGTGCCGCCCACCCCAACCAATGAGCACTTCAGAAGCTGAAGAAATGGGCATGTCCACTAGTGGACTCTTACAGAATGCCTCCCCTGTAAAGACCGTTGGAAATCGTGTCAAGATAAATTATTATTTGCCAGCTTTATGCACCGATGTTTGTTTCTTATTGATCTATAGTATTTCTTTTCAAGCCTATATGTACCGTATTGCTGGCTATTTTCTTGTTACTTTATGCTACCTGTATCGGAGCCTTCAGAATGAAGCTAACCAAGTGGCTGTTAGAAAGTTCAATTGCCCATCTTTTATTTATTATATCTCCTAAGGGCTGCCATGAGTTCAGTTTACACCATGCGCGCTATGTTACAATAAAAGCCGCAAGAAACACTGTATTTGTTTATTTATAACAAAAACTTATACCAGATGTAGGGCATTATAATTGAGAGTTAATTATTCGCCCTAGAAATAAGAATATGACAAAAAGAAAACACTAGTGCAAAGGCGAAATGCAAATAAAGAAAGAGAAAATATGAAAGTGAAATGACAACAGAAACCACCTGGTGGCCAAAATTAGCAACAACGAGAAAGGGAAAAATAATAAATAACCAGCGACAAAAGCAGGAATCTCCTTGGTGCAACATGAATAAATCGGTGCCCGTTCTTGCCACATTCAGGATTCTCCTTTGAAGTGTTTGACAAACGTTATAAACGCGCGCACTGATAAGTTGCATTGTCTAACTGACGTCTAATGTCACCATCTTCTAAAAACGGAGCGTTCCGCCAGTGAGAAGAACACTCGAAATTCAACGCGATAATACACAGCTCTGAACTTCACTTTTTCGAAATACTCGTAGCGCAAATTCTACGGGCAGTCCCCTGTAACACCCCCAACGCTGATCACCGCAGTTCTCGCGTATATATTTCATACGTCAAAAATCATCTCGCTAGAGAAACGAGCAACAAACGAGGTTGGTTAAGCGAATAAATTCCGGCAGAAACCATCTCAGGGTGACTGTCGACGTTAATTCGATTAGCATTGAAGCAATGTAGCGACGCAGCGGGCTGCCACCGCCGAGACGCGTCATGCATGAGGCGCATGCTGCAGCCGGGCGCTCCGGTCTCGCGCTTTCCTCTGGACAAGCTGCGCCATCTAGCGGTGCCGCCGCGAAGTCCACGCGTGGCGTGTACAGAGAAAACATGGCAGCAAGGGTTCCAAGTGCATAGCGTGTCCTTCTACGTTTGAACCAACGTGCAATGAGGTGATATATTTCTATGCTGCAAAACTAATTTATTTCATTTATTTATTTGAAATAGTCTCAAGACCTGAAGGCGTTTCAAAGAGAAACGGTAAATAAAGAAAAAGAAAGCACAGACAAAAAATACATACTGAATTTAACAGAAAACAATGGTAGACAGCAGATTTGAAGTTGTTACAAACCGGGATGCGAGTGACGGAAGTATAGAAGACGGTTGCAGTCGATGCTTGTGGACGAGATTCCCCAAGCAAGTCCGTATGGCAATCAGACAATCCCATACGTTAAATCTGTGGTGCGGCCTATATTAAATGTAGTTAGAGAGAGACAAAAAAAAAGTCTCTTTCACAGAACACCGCTCGCCTCGTAGAATGCATTACGGCGCTTGTGGACGACTGGCGAAGAAAGGCGTGTTTTACAGGGTAATCAAGGATACTGAACGGTCGATTCCTGGCTGCGTCTGATGGGGGTACCTATGCCACAGTCCACTGCATCGCTTTACTGAACGGTAGCCCTGCAACGTTCGTATTTTTTTTCTGCCGGCTTATTGCACTTCGTGGGGCGCAAGAATCACGCAGTATGGGTCGCTGTGGTGATAATCCATTCGAGTGAGCATTCTGGGCCGTACAGCGACCCCGATCAGCCGACCATAAAGGCTCGTGTAAAGGTAAGATCGTGCTCCAAACGCACACAATCCCCAAGAAAAACACGCGTATCTCGATCCCGGTCCGTTAGCCGAGCGTGACCGAGCTCAAGAAAAAAACAAATAAACAAATAAAACGTATCACGCCTCTGCGGGCACCGGACTGCCCCTTAAACGGTGCTGTGGTTTTCCAGTGTTGCGGAATTTTTGAAAAGCTGCCATGGAAAGCAAATGAAGAGAGAAAAAGAAAGACCCTATCAAACTGGGAGCGAAAAACAACGCTGGAATGTTTGTGATATGCTTATGTTCAGGTTTAGGTTTTATTGAAGCTTTCTTTTTCTTTCTCTTTAAGAAAACGTCGCTTCACATACGTTATTACAGAGGCCCCAGAGACATGCTGTCTGGGTGACTTCCTGTTAACGTGCAAAGAACATACAAATGTAGGCAGCCAGAAACAGAGCAGCAAATTAGAAACCGGAAATGACAAACAACAATCAAATGCGATCAAATCAAAGTGCGCACCAGTAAGAGCGCTCATAAAGAAAGTTTCACACTCTAATTAGCGCTAATTTCAACCGGCGAAGAGAAGTAACACGTAAAAATTTTACAGCAGCAAAATAAGACAAAACACAACACTGAGCGTTAAATTTTCGTTTTATTCTCCCGCTTTTCTATTGCGTGTTTGTGCGAAATGCGAAACCACTGCACGTGGCAGCTACGCTGGTTCAGTATCTTTACCAAAAACGCGAGAGCATTGTCAAAATTTTCCGGCCTATACTTGGAGCAGTAATTGACCAGAGTAATTGACTTCTTCCTCCCAGAGTTATTTGCTTCTGTTGCCGTCATTTTATGTATTACGCATACCAGACGGCAAGCAGATTAAGACAGTGCAGCCAACAATGAACCTCCTCATACGCATACAAAAAAAAAAAAAGAAAGCGAAAAGGCGAGGGAAGCAAGACGAGTCTCTTTAGTGTGACTACAAGCCTTCCTACAGATATATTCAGCAGCGCTGCGTTTGTAATGTAAACTCTGCTTTGATTCACCAAACTCATAAACGTGCAATATCTGCGGTAGTGTCTGCGAGACCACGTTAACTTGCTAACACGACTGTCTTTTTTTTTTCTCGCGCATCCAATTGCGGCATCATAGCGACGAGGCGTCATTGTGTATCAGCAGTAACAAAGAAAGAAGCTCACAAGGCGAACGACGAAACTCATTCTGGGCTAAAAATAAAGCTGACCTTTTGTTTACTTCGAGCCGAACATGAATGCGCTCGTTGGCAACTTGGAACGCCCTGCAGAATGGGAGCAACGGCTGGGCAAAGCGCGAGCGCATTAACTTCACTGGCAAGGCTCGCGCAGCGACTTAAGTGGCTGAAAAGCGCCACGAGAGAGAAGGGTGAAAGAGCTGCTAACAACGGGGATAATAAGAGCGAGCTCTACTTTGGCCGGCTAAAACCGTTCAGCGAGGGAGCAAAGTATATGGAGCCGTTATCCTGGACCATGGCCGCTCGCGATGAAGTGGCCGTGTCTGAACCCTGTCACCTTGCGCCATATCGTAGAATTTCGCAATGTTCGCGTTTTGGGCCTATCAAAGAGGGCCGTAGTAGCCCTACGGGCCAGTCGGAGGTGAGACAACCGGTGGTGAATCCGACAACATGCAGATAGATAGATAGATAGATAGATAGATAGATAGATAGATAGATAGATAGATAGATAGATAGATAGATAGATAGATAGATAGATAGATAGATAGATAGATAGATAGATAGATAGATATGAAATAGAGGAAAAGCAGGGAGGCTAGCTAGGAAATAAAGAAACGGTTTTCTATTCCCCACTGGAGAGGGGTAGGGGGTGTGTGAGAGGACGTAGCAAGATAAGAAGGAAATAGAGGAAACGGAGCACACACACACAAAATCACTGCTGTTCACAGCACAATAGTAGCAACACTTTTCAGTGCTATAGGGTCACTCGTACAGGTTTGTTGTTCGTAAGAACTGCAACAGCGCATTCGTACAGCACTCTGCTGCGACGGCTTGTGAGATGGGTATTCTAAGATGACTAGCTCTGACAATGGTCTGTCAACATGGCGGAATCTTGATAATGTCCAGATTAGAACCCCCGGAACAGAATTCGAGAGCTGATCAAGCTTAGGAACAAGCCGCGATTTGCCGGTGCATAGACTCTCGGTCGTATCGTCCATCATCAGCTCAGATGGATCAATCTAATGCCAGTTACAGGCTTTGAAAGCGCATCCACAGTGAAGCTGAAGCCAGCTCTGCCTTCCGTGGAACTGCACGGTTTTGCAGAGGCAAAGTGTAAGGAAGCGCCACCGCCTTTCGGAAACGAATCGCAAGTTCGTCACGGCTGCGTGCTTGCGGAGAACGCGGACAGGCTGGGCAAGCAAAAAGATGTCTCCCCAGCACAAGTTATCTACGCTTGGTTCGCCAAAACAAACGCAACAGGGAACATGGTGTCGAAGAAAGAGGGCGAGAAAGAAACGCGATCGGGTAGTCGGCGTTAGAGTAAAACAAGTGAGGAGCGAGATCATTAAAAAAAAACCGGAGCAGGCACGTACGGCGCCAACAGCAAATCGTCCTTCCGCTGCGCTCTCGCTGTGCCCCCCGAGACTCGAGCGTTACACCGGGACGAACAATGGTCCCAGGAGAGGAGATTGCCACTGCAGAAAAGGAGAGAGCAGCCCTCCCAGAACCAAGACGGCGATCTGGGCGAACGCGGACACGCATTCTAAACAAAGGAGAGTCACCGCCCTCTCCCCCCTCCCCCACTCATAGGCGGCAAAACTTGTACGACAGGCGAAACGCGTGGCGGCACACCAACGGAGGGAGGATATCCGGTGGCGACGCTAGGCAGCGCTACAGCTGGACGCTAAGAGAGAATGGGAGCGACAAGCGACAATGCATCTTCCCTCCCCCTGGCGGACGACATAGAAACTGTAAAGAGAGGGCCCGCGTGGAGGATGAATGCACGAGTGTAGAGGAGGCACGGCCCCGCAACTCCTCGTCACGCTCGGCTGGGAGCGCGCGAAGCCCGCGGCTGCGTGTGTGTTTGTGTCTGCACCAGGCCGAGCGAAGCGAAAGAAGGCGGGGTCCCACTTCTCCAGCGTCCAACGGCGAACGCCTCATTCAATTGCGCTTCGGCCTTCTACGGTGCTGCCAGTTATACTACGACGTCGACGGATACCACACGTCTCGCGCGAGGAGTATATGTGTGGGGGATCACCGGAGCAGTGCGCCCGTTTTCAGGTTCACGGTCCCCATATTCTCCGACTACTGCAGGGCGGTGAGCTAGCTCCCAGAACGCTTCGTCGGTTGCCTCGGTAGCGTTCAGACGTCATCCGCTCAGCAAGCAACCTGCGTGCGTCTTTCACGAACGTACACAGGGACGCGTCGTTCCTCGGGATAGCGCCAATCAGAGCATTCAGAGCATGTGCCGGCGAAAAGGCCACTAGATGACACCAGGGAGATGAGACGGAGCTCGCTCAGCTGTGGCTTCGATCTTGTGACGTTCTTCCCGATGTGCCGGTTATGAAAGACTGGAGTGGACGATTGGATTGTACAGGTGAGTCGGCTTCTATAGCTGCCACGTGCGGCGCGAGCGAGCCTCATAAACTAAAGTTCAACAAAATAACATTTCTCGGCCGCCGTGACGAACCTAAGTGCTTGGGCTTCGAAATTCGTCGGCGATGACCTGTGTCACTGGACACATTAAATGTTACTGCCGTAAGGCTCGTCAACTGGTTCGGCCGTTTCACATGATCTGTGCGCACAAAATTTCAGTACCAACCTCTGCCGAACATTTCCAGGTTAAGTGATCCTCAAAAGTTTTCGTCCCATACCACGCCTGACTTCAGCTGTAGCTGGGTCATTGAAACGTGCCTTTCGATATAACTCCGAATATATGCGTAATAAGAACGAAGGTTTCTCACCCTTACGATGAGCACCTTCAACAGCCCTCCTTGAGGTCGTCGGTGCTTGATGAGCGCTCACTATCCAAGATAAACCCTATTCAGACAAGAAAGCTTGACTATAGATAGTTAAGTACGGTACTATGCTTCATGATTTAACCATTGCGAAAATACACGGGACACAGGAAACCAAATATGCACACTGAAGGGACACAACTTCATGCGACTTCCTCTGCAGAAAAGGCTACATTGCAAAGGAATATACGCCGTTGGGACACAGCCACCATATAGTCCGCGGGTGAGGATTGTCTTCCAGGGAAACCGCAGCTTTGTCGCCGAGAGCGACTGCCTGAACTATTTCGCGGCCCATGAGGAGCCATCGGAGCCAGTCATTGTTAGTCATTGTTGAACACTCACGCATTACACTCCGGGATACTTTGGCGTGCCACGGCGTCCGGCCTGACACCTCACTTGAGCGACGGGCATTCTAATGCCACTCTTAGCCAATCAACATTATCTGAAAGCGATGTCGCCCAAAAGTGGTCGACACAAAAGATGGCCACTGCACTATGCGCGTGCAAGTGTTCTCCGCCACAGTGGCTAGCCGAACTCAATCCTGCTTTGCTTCGCACTAACTGCGGTTGTAGGCGCGCAGAGAGGATTTGCCGGGACAATGCATGCGTCGAGGCACCACACGCATCGTGGCCTCTGAGATCGCGCGGACGTACCTTGTGCCATTGTATCTCGGAGGCCACGATGCACGTGCGTAGAGTTTCCTACAAAAGTTAGCAGCGGAAACTCTAGCGCTAGTGTCTGCGGGAGCTGCAAGTATGCCGGTTCGGCCTGAACGTGAACGATGGGCAAGTATACATTGGATTTGCCTAAACTTCGCCCTTCTAGAGCTTCAAACGGGACTTGGAAAATCCGTCGTTTTCAACAAAATTTTGAGTTACAAATGTCGCAATTCGTAATGCATATGCGCGTGCGCAAGGACTCATTATCTTTGTGTTAAAAAAATGCGATTTCTTGGAAATTTAGAAAGCACAAGAGCAATAATTAATGTCACAAGAAATCCCGAAGTCGGAAGACTAGGCACATCTATGAATGCTGGACAGATAATTCTTTTAAAGAGTTACTAAATGAACGCTATAGTAATACCCGCGTGCACCGCCCGCAGAGACCATTCACAAGAGATTCGTTGGTTACGATCACGGGCGCACGTTTAGCAATGCTTTCGGAGTCTCCAGCAGCTTTTAGAGATTGTGTCATCCGTTAAAGGACCCTGCACGGCCTACAAATGATCTTAGCCGTCGTCTTCTTTCAACCCCATAAAAAAAAAAGAGAGAGAAACAAAGAAAACGAAGAGTAAGCAGTTGCATACAATTCACGCATGGTCGTTCGCACTGCACCGTGGTGGCGTCACGACTATCTGCTATCGTAACGGCGCACGGATCTTCTGCATGCTCGACCGCTGTCGTCTTGCTTGAGATCACATCAAGGCTATTCGCACAGGTGTCCTCATTAAGGCTGCAGGAGACTAAGCGAAAAACAATGCCTATCGCGCCTTAAGCTCGCACCTTGCCAACGTGTGAACATTAAAATTCGTAAGAATGCCGTGGACATGACCAGGAAGGAGGGAATTATGTGGCACACATTTTTGAAAAGTTTTCCCTCAGCACACACTTTCTGAGGGATACACGCGCATTTTAGTTACGATCATTACCTTTTTAGCCTCAGCGCATAAGTAGCAGAAGACTTGCAACAAAGAAAAGGAACACATAGTTTTTTTTTTATCATGGTGACTTTTCAGTGACTTTACCTTTGCCGATTTCGCCTACTTCAGGAACTTGTCTTAATAAATTTGTTCGCTGAAAATACCCCTCTGGCTTCTTGCGTTGCCAGAAGAGGATGGCGCCGGCACCATCATAATAAACTTTTCTGTGCGTTCTTTCTTTTTTGCACTCTTTCCCAACCCCGTCTTTCAATAAACTTTAAACTTTTCCGAAGAAAAATTTTAGAACCAGCGTCAGTTCGTAAACTTCACAAAAAAAAAATCGGGAGTGTTGGCAGGTATGAAAGCTTCAGGGCCTAGTGATACCTATACGTCTGTAAATTAATTAAAGATTATATATTATAATGGAAATGGTAGTGGTGACACTCTTCCACAAAGTATGACCGCGACCGTTTGCTCGTCAAGCAAGTTAAGGTCAGAAAATATTAAATGGCAGAAGAAAGCGCGCTGTAGGTACTTCATTGGAAATTAAAATTGTGCTATATACAACTCGTTTAGCAGTTTAGCATAAGTACGGCTCATATACTATCAACATGAAACAACAGTTTCTTCCCACATCATATCTATTCTCCGCAAAAACATACAACTTGATTATTATTTTAGAAGAGTGAGCTGCTGGGCTAGTTGGTTATCCGACATAATAAACGAGTTTTGCGCCAAGACCACACACCTTGTCTCCTTTGTTGTGTGTGCGTGTGTGCGTGTGTGTGTGTGTGTGTGTGTGCGCGCGCGTGCGTGCGTGTGCGTGCGTGCGTGTGCGTGCGTGCGTGCGTGTGTGTGTGTGTGTGTGTGTGTGTGTGTGTGTGTGTGTGTGTGTGTGTGTGTGTGTGTGTGTGTGTGTGTGTGTGTGTGTGTGTGTGTGTGTGTGTGTGTGTGCGGTCTTGGCGCAAAACTCGTGACCAAGACGCAGTTACAGATTAAAGAACGTTGACAGCAGCTTCCCTAAGACGTGATGTCTTGGAATCGAATAGAATTGTGCAAGTCATTAGGGAAAAGTTGTGAATTTTAAATAGGAGCTGTATGGGAGCTTTTTTTCTTTTCATTTGACATTACATTAAAACACCAGAGCGTAAGCTGTACGTCAGCCCATGGACTGCTATCTGCCTAGATTAGATTACCACATGCTAATTTTTCTGTGTCTCTTCAAATAAATTGTATATACAGGTTATATCAGCTTGACGTTCATGTGATTTTGAAAATAAAGGACAACTACGCACAAACGCAATCTCATTACATAAAATTATTTAATTACTACATGTCTCTCTTTAGTCGAAACATTTATTACCCCTGCATACTTAACCATGCAAAACTTATTGATCAACTTTGAAGCTATGTGCGTCTAGTAAAAGACGTGTTAAATGTAAAATTTTAATAGGTGGTGAACAACAGCAAAACCGTGTTTCTTACACGCGCTTTTGTGTAGGTCCTACTTTAAAGTAGCAACCTTTTCAATCGGCATGTCTGTATTGTTTGGTCCTGCAATTTATGTTTTTTTTTTTTCGCACAAGTTTCTTTACGTTTACACGCACTGAAATCAATGTTCGCGACGAATGAAATCCTGGTGGAACAGACAAGCGCTAACCACACGCATTGCGTTTCGTTCACCCCTAGGACTGCTGGTTATTTTTTTAGAACACGCGAAAATTTAGTTGGAACAACCTGCCCATCCCTTCGCGCACGATGGCCAAGCCTTGCGATTATTAAAAATTTTGTTCAGAGCGTTGGAACACTATATGTAGCATCAGTGCGGTCATGACCGCTTCACGCCAGGACTGTGACGACAAAGTCTCAGACATATTGGCTACGTAAACGAGAGGCAATGAATAGCGCAAAACGCCTTCTTTTTGTCCTATTGTTACTTTCCTTCTGGTGCAGGCGCTACAAACAAATGCCGTATACTAGATTTAAGAACGCATCCTTTATATTTCAAGCTACGTGTGCGCATGGCAATGATGAAGAAGTAAACAGCCATCTCTTACACCAGAGATCAGCGTCCCTAGGGGACACCTTGTGACTTAAACAGACGCAGCTGTTCAGAGCAATGGAGGACGGGTTACCTTCATCAGCCGGACACACCCCGGTTTCAGGACGCTCGCATTTACGTGGCCGAAGCAACATATTTTTCGTTACTTGAGCTGCAGGCTATCCACGATGCGATCACAGCTGTTCGCAACACGACAAACAATTGACGCCGTTGAGATCCATGCTGATTTGCTCACTGCCTTGAAGTAGTTGAAACAAGTTAAAGAAAAAAAAATGTGTATATGTGAAGAGATTGACGCCATTGAGATCCATGCGGACTTGCTCACTGCCTTGAAGTAGTTGAAACAAGTTAAATAAAAAATATGTATATGTGAAGAGAATCACAGGCCTCGCATGTCATCGCATTTCACCGTTGAAGTCCACTGGATGCAGGGTCACTGCCACAGCCTCTATAGCCACAGCCGTCTAGATCAGCCATTCTCATTCTTCGCCTGACGGCCCACCTACTTCCCTTCCCTTCGATCCACACTCCATATTCGTAGCCCGAAAATCTTTTTCTCCGATGGGACACACGAACTTTAATCGTGCCGAGTGTTGCTCCCTTCCTCGTAACCTAACTCTGGTGAAGGAAGCCTCTTACCGGAGACTTCGTGCTGGGGCGGCCCTTACCCCTTCCGTAACCTGGGGGCATAGGGCCGAGAAATTGAAGACTCTGTGAAATGCCCGAACTGCTTTGCCCCCTCGTCTGCAACTGATGTTGGACATCTATGGCAAATACCACAAGAGAAAAACCTGCGTAGAGGTGCCGGGATACAAACAGCTAGCCCAATAGACTACGAGCGGTTAATTCCGGGGAGATAAGTTACGCGGGCCACTTACGCAGCTTCTGAGCGAGGAAAGACTGCACGCATTTATAGAGTGCTATGCCAAATGGAAAATCGTGCGTTTAAGAACAAAGGAATGACAGGAGCACACCAACGTTTTCTGACAGGATACTTTACTAACACTATAGGCAGGACTTACAACTCCATGTAGTGGGAACAAAAAAAAAACTGTGTCCGAATATATCAGGTATTATCTATACATGGTACTCCAAACAAATCTTCCATATACTAGATTGACGACTATATATTCAAAGCTACGCGCATGCACATGAATGAAGGGAAGAAACAGTTTAACGTCTTCTGATAGGACACTTTACTAACGATGGACAACCCTTACAACTGCTATAATGAGCGCAAAAAAGTCCGAAAACGAAGCCAGCCAGGAAACCATCTATCAGTCAAAGCAAAACAAACGGCTTTCTGGGAATCAAACACAGCCTCGAACTTGCACACAGAAACAGTAGTTCATGGTTCCGATGGTTCGCTGAGCGCTCCGCAGCTCATGATCCAAGGAGGCAAGAAGCTCGATCATGGCGACTTCCCCGTCAACGCGGTGTCGCGGGCAGAGCCGCCGCCTTCCTTCAGAGCGCCGTAGAAGGGTCGGAACAGGCAACCCGCGGGCCACAACTCGGCCCTCAGGAGACCGTCGAAATCGGGCTCGTCCACAGCCACGTGGAACGAGGAGTAGGTGTCGTGCTTGGACGGCAACTTCGTGCACGCGCACGGTCGCGCACCGCCCGTCACGCTGTCGACGTAGTCGGAGACGCTCTCGGACGTCGTCGACGGGTGCAGGCGGGAGACGAAGAGCGCCCGACGAGGGGAGCGCTTGGGAGCTGCGGACAGCAGCTCGCTGTTGGGGCACGTTCCCACGCAAGACTGCAACTTGCGGCCGCGTCGAGCTGCAGCTGCAAGACCGCCGGGCTTCCTGAAGGGAGCGTTCTGTGCGGCGGATCCCGAAGACGACTGACGACGAGGAGGAGGCAGAGCCTTTCGCAAGGCGGGAGAATCGCGGCGGCTCTCTTCGTGCGAACGCTCCGCGTCGCGCAGTTTGGGCGTGAGCTGCTCCTTGGCGGTCGAAGAAGGCCTCTCGGTAACCGTTCCTCCGACACAATGGCGGGCGTCGCCTCGCAAGGCGGCCGCGTATGTTTTCGGGCACGCCGCAGCGATCGGAAGCGAGGGCGGCCGTTTTTCCTCCAAGCCGAGCGCGATCTTTCCCAGCACTTCCGTGGTTCTGGCGAGGTGCAACCGGAATAACTCACTTTCGCTGTTGAGCAGGCGCACGTCGCTCGTTAGCGCGTCGACGTCTCGGCGGAGAAGAGCTACTTGTTGATGCAGTTCACGATCGCCCCGCGGCAGGCTCTCTCCCTGCCCCACGCAGACCACGCCCTTGCCAGCGCGTGGAACGGGCAGTTGCGGGTCCTCTGTGTTTTTCCTAGCGAGTTGGCAACAAAGAACTTCGCTCCTGCCACTGAACGAACGCAGCTCCGCGGCTGCCGAGTCAATTTTTCGACAGAGGAGGCCCTTCTTGCTTTGGGCACAAACAGGCTGGTCTTCTGCATTCTTCCCGACAAGCTGCCCGCGGAGGAACGCGTTGTCATCCTTCAGCGAACGCACGTCAGCGGCTATCGCGTCGATCTTTCGACACAGAAGACGAACCGCCTGCAGCAGGTCGGACTCACCGGCCGGCGCCGCGACGACTTCGGGCGGAGGAGGCCCGCGGGGGGCGACCGCCTCGCCGGCGCCGCCGCCCAGGACAGCGGCGCGCTCGGGGTCGTGGCGCCTCGTGCAGGAGAAGCACTTGAAGGTGCCGACGACCAGGTCGTGGTCCTCGTCCTTGACGCCGACGCACTTGCAGTGGAACTGCCTCAGGCACCGGCCGCAGCTCACGACGAACGGCTGGCGCGCGGCGGGCTCGGAGCACGCCGCGCACACGTCCGGACTTCGCGGCATGCTCGCTCCTGTCGAGTGCGCTGCGCATAGCGGGCGCAGAAAAACACAGCCAGCAGGTAGATGATATAAACGGCTCGGCGGAGCGAGCTTGCATCCGGTGTTGCGGGCGTACGCGTTATGCAAGACGAGTCGGGGCGAGCTATAGCGGCGTTTTCCCGGATGGCGTCGAGCACGTGGTCGCCGCCACGGACAATTAAGGCAACGGTTTCTGAAGCACCGCTCGTCCTTGGCAGAGAGCGACCCACCGAGGCGGCGGGGACGTGAATATTAAGGGAGACGGTGTATACAGATATCGAGGTCTGCTGCCTCACGCATACTGAAATGGGCCTCGCGAGACTCGAGGAGGCTGAGAAACCAGAGCGAATCTCTTTGTTAGTGTAGTAACCGTGTGAGAATCACTGCTCTTTTATGACATATATACCAGGCAGTAGTACAACTGCGCGGTAATGCATTCTTCTCTAACTAAATGAGCCGGAGCGGAGCACTGACAAACACCGCACGAACTGACAGGCCCTTCTTCATAAGGCGGTGCACCGAGAAAACACGCGGGACATAAGCCAGTGACAAAAGTTTGAAAGTTTAATGCATGAGCGGGCGCAAGATATCTCTATGTTTCAAAATATCAAGACTCTCAACGGTCGACCAAGTCCCACTCCACGCTGTTAACGCAGTCGAGATTACAAAACGTGCCTGTTCAGCGGCGTCTTAGAATCGATGTGTGGCTGCTCGAGCAGGCACGTCGTCGCCCGGCAAAGCAAATTCCTACTATATTAGCTCATAACTTGTATGTTGAACTTGTGGTCAACGCAAAAAAAAAAAAAATGTTATGAGGTGCGAGGAGGATATGTCTTTCTTTGAGTCATGGCTTTGGGTCAGGACCGCGAAATGCGCGCAAACCTGGCATTTTTCTCACTTGGCATGCTGGTTGAGGATGTCGTATAATGACAAAATATTACACAGAGCTAAGTTCAGATTCAATTGCATCGCAGCAGAAATTCACAATTACATCTCATTTGAGAGCAACAAACACGCTATAGAAACGCAACAGAATTTCTATAAACATTTTGTAAAAGATACGCTTCAATTTGAAGAAAGACTACGAGCGCTAGGGTACCTAACGAAATGAATCAAATTACTTGAATTCAAATGAGTGGGGATGGCTGCGGCAAGCGGATGCGATTTATTTAGGATTCATGGGGTTTCAACTAAAGTTGGGCGAATATCACGTTTTACGAATACGGATCGAATAAGAATAGTCAGGATCGGATATCGAATAATCATACGCAGACGCATATACATATTTACAGCAGAAATATTTATTTCTGTATAATTAGGTGCGACGCGTATACTGACTAGTTGAAGAAGAGACGGTCAACTATCAGGTACAAAAAATAAGCTTTAAACAGAAGGTCACCAATTGTCATTAAAACGCTATACACGAATAGCTTCTCGTCATCTTTAGAACCTGGTGTCAAACAAGCTTTGCAAGAATGAATGGCTGCTGTATGGAATGGAGATTTAACAAAAGCGCTAAATAAATGATTGCCAAAATACAATCAAAAGTTGTGAAAAAGAAAAGCCGGTGATGGAATTCTATGACGCAAACGCATGTAAAAGGTCCCAATGCAAGGAAGACATCACTGGTCGTAGTGTAAAAGATATGACTGCACTACCAGAAACACTAAATGACAGACTACAAGTAAACCTCACAGATTATCATGTAGGCCTGTCATGTAGCAATGTTTGAGAGATTCTCATTTTATACGTGTTAATGCTCACTATATCGAATCGCCTTTTGCATCACAACAAAACGCTGCTAAAGTCACCGTGTAGGATTGCACTGGTGAAACGCTTCAATGTGTAATGTGTAACGGGAGTTGGCCTCGGTCACCTATATTTCTACAGCACACATTGGCAAATAGTTTAGTCAGACATAATTAGTTTTGAACACACAACGTATTTACCACTTCTGCCTCTACGCATGGGGAACCCCGGTGTCGTTAAAGGGCAGGCGGTCTGCCGAGCAAAACGAGACATTCATTCCATTCAGAAGCGTGTGCTTGGAGGCGAGCAGAATATCATCTTGCGAAAATGCCTGATTGCTTGATATGAGGACATCGACCAAGCTCAAGTCTCAAGGCTCAAGTCTTTTAGGACTATGTGTATTGATCAACTCGATTCACTGAAACCTTCCTGTATGTTCTGCGCTATAAGTCACTGATATGTGCACCAGAGATTCGGTGATAATCGAGACATGAATCTCTAACTATACTGATCCGAGCTATACTGATCCGAGACGGGAATCGTTACAACGCTCATATACGAGTGCATCACAACAAAAAATCCGCTGAATGCAGCAAAAACTGATTCGAAATGCAACAGAACCCCTTTAAGGAGTTTTGCAGCTGGTAGCACGCACCGCTAATTAAAAAGGTGAAGCAGCCAAGGCGCACGAGCGTTGTCTCGTAGGAGATGAAGGTCAAAGCGACACACGCTATTGCACCCAAGGATTAATTTCGTCAACGTCACGAGAACACAAGGGAACGATCGTATGCAAAGCAAAAAACAACCATGCAAGACACAGAGCGCTTGGCGCGCACAAAAGCAGCAACTCGCGCGTTCACGCTCTCGGTAGCTGCATCGCTCAACGACGACGACCACGACCATTGTGCGCGTCGAAACACCAACGCCGCATCCTTTCTCTGCGAACACAAGCGGGCGGGACGCAGGCACAATGTCTCGCACACACACACATTCAAATGAAGTGCGTGGTCCCGGTTTGTCAGCATAGCAGCAGGTCGACGGCCTTTCGCGCGGGGCCCGCCAACAAAGCCGCGATGAGAGCAGAAGCTGTTATCGTGCCACGCTCATCTGATCTCTGACGAATGGCAGGGCGCTCAGCTGTGTGCGCGCACGCGCAAGCAATGGGGGGAGAGGGTTGACTCTCTATGCGCATGCGCGTACGGCCATGGAGGACACGCGCGTGGCATCGTGGTCCGCATGGCGCATTTCCGCGCTATGAGCTTTCTGTTTTAACCGCTGTAGAACGCATGCCTGACAGTTAACGCGCGTAGTTTGTTTCAAAGGCGAACGAAATACGGAAGCAATACACCGCTTTATTCGAATTATCGCTTCATACAATGTCTTTTTTTGCGACCAAGCAGAATGGCGGTGGCCTACGCTTGGTGCATGCGAGACAATTGAAGGGGGTAAATTGCGCAATTTCCTTTTTAGTACCACGCCTACGACAATGAAACTGTTGCGCGCACTGCCAAACGTTTGCCGAGAATAGGTACAAAAATATGATTATATTGTATACATTTTTCACCTACATCCACTTATAAATAAATATTTATATTTATTTCCTCCTATAAAGGTGGTATAAATGATATGCAATATTTTTACTGTTGCGTTGTCGCAAGTGTCATTTTGACTTCTGCTATCGTTATTACTATTTTCGCTATCGTTGTTTGTTGTTGTACCGTGCTTTGCATACTGCCCTTCCTGCTTGGGCCATGTGGCCTACAGCATTTCTATGAATAAAAGAAAAAGCACATGTGCAATAAAAATCCCATATATAAATCTAGCGCGGGAAGGCGTGCAGCGCTTGGACACGCTACAGTTCTTCCGCGTTGCTATGAACGGTCCGTATGTAGGCCACCATGTTACCTTTTCCTGCCCCCGACAGCTTGTGGGGGGTTGTGAAAAGCGAACGAAACGATGTTCTCAGAATCATGACATTTACGTCCAATGCATGCCTAACAAGGGAAAAATTAAGTTGTCTAGACGTGCAGGCAAGCTTTTGCTGGATAGCAGCCCTGTACTTAAAAGTATTGCATTGCCCCTTGGTTGTTTGGTGGTTTTCACTCAAATGTAAACACCCATGGCGAACGGCGTACTTGAACTGCTTGTGAGGAGCAGATCGCTACGGAAGGACAGAATGACGAGTTCTTCATGATATCCTTTTTTTTTTCTTTTTGGTTTCAACACCGAGTCCGTCAACCTTTAAACACCACTACCGTCAACACCTAAACTGGAGGGCAAAAAAAAATAATAATAATAAAGGCAAAGGAAGGACAGGGAGGTAAACCAGAGGATATCTGCGGTTGGCTAACCTGTACTGCTCCTCGCGCTTCCCGGCAACTGCAGCTTATGTAATCGTAATACGTACCGGGAAACGCTGGCGGCGAACGCTATGTTGTACGAAGGCTCTGGTGGTGGTGGCTCTGTTTTGGTAGAAACGCGGCCTCTTGCGTGGGCCGCGAAAGCGCGGAGGTGAGCGCCATCTGGATGGTGTTGCAATTAATCGAGCTGGGTGCGCCGCTCTACGAATGACATAGAGACGCTAGAAAAGGGGATTGTCTCCGAGTTTCCGCGTAACAGAATTATGTTTTCTCGTATATTCAAATTACAATCCGACGCTCTCATCCCTATAGGTTGTGTGTAAGTAGTACCTTACGATTTTCCTGACGCATTTTATTTCGAATATTCAATTCAATTAGTTCCTTAACGCCTCTGCGCTACACGGAGGGCCTGCGTGGTTCGGTACGCGTGGTCCAGAATGATTTTTCGCTCCCGAAACGGTCGGCGCCGGACGCCGACAACAGGAAGGAAGGAAAGGAAGGAAAAGGTGGAGAAGGAAAGGCAGGGAGGTTAACCAGTTTAGCTCAACCGGTTTGCCACCCTACACATGGGAGCGGGATGGGGGGATGAAAGATGGGGAGGAGAGCACATAGCGCAGCATACACATCGTCAGTTACAATCCGTCACTCTTGCGTGGTACGTGACATCACTGTGACAGCCGCTCGTCCAAGCCCGTCTTTCGCAAAAACCGAAGCAGCTATTCCTTTCGTCGCCTTCAGCTGCGATGTCTTCTGTCAGAGACATGTGAAAATCGTTTCAACAATGGTTTATTGTCAAGGTGCGCCAGAACGGACTCCGGGGACACGCCGACGACAGATTTTCTGCTGCACAAGGCCCCTAACGCTATCGCGTTCAAAAGGGATCTTCGCCATTGTAGAGCGGCACATTTCCAGTGGAACATACCTAGACACCAAAGGTGGCGTCAAAGGCGCTCATTAAAGAGCGGCAATCACCTACTGGCACATACCCTGCGACACAAGTAAGTATTAAAGAGATTCATTATATGCCTGCAGAGAGCGAGTGGCACATAGGGAGTGCTCGGAGTCGACATCAAACAGTTTCCTTCGAACTGCGGCACATACACAGTCCCGCGTCTATACAGCGACTAATATCGGCGTGAAAGACGTTCGCTGGAGAGCGGCACGTATTTTCACACCGCCACATGCTCATTGGCCCAAGTTGGTCCGATGGTTGGGTTCGAACCCTGTTACCTCAGCACAGCAGCACGACGCGCCATCCATTGGATCACGAACTTCCCAGTGACCCAGGTAGGCGGGAAAACGCTTGGATACAAACGTACATTGATACATAGGACCCGGAAAGTACGCCAGGTAGCCTAGTAATGCTAACGCATTGAATCACGGCGTAGGACAAAATCATAAGATCTCTGGTGTATGGTCGTCAGATCTGTGACAACCGAATCAACACCGTATAAGTTCTATAATTGTATCTTGTACCGTGTTTTCTATATTGGTTTTCTTTCACGTTGAGCAGCTTGGCTAACGTTAGTTGGAATCCACGGCATAGTGACCGCGGAATAATGTCTATAGCCGTATTCTTCGTACCCCGCAGAAGTATCGTCGTCTATTACCCTGACCTTACACTAGGTGCCCGCTGTATGCGCAGGTATATATGCTACGTTTATCGCCTGTACAATCACCAGAGCAGTGACGATGGGGTCAGATTTGCATGACATATAGCATCGATCCTCTTCGTCGCTGATATGGAAGGCTTGACGGGTTCGAATCCGGATGGCGGGCGCGTCGTACCGCCCGAAGGTAATGGAAACCCGCCGCCGATGGAGTCGGTGTGAGTACCCGCGCTGTCTGAAGCGGTTTCATGTGGATGATGGACCGGGGTCGGTGGATCGGTCCCGTGACGGCCCGATGGCTGCTCGCTCGAATGCCAGCCACTGGAGCCGGAAACCGTCCGACGGGTGTTTCAAGCGCGCATTCACCGGTCGGACCCAACCGGGGCCGTTGCACCCCTGCCTGGGGAGGCGTCCCCACACCACTCCTGCGCTACCAACGGCAATGCCAGAGCGCCTGCCAGCAGTCTCACGTCATATAGACTGCGAGAACGTTTTCAACTTTCGCATTTGTCGAGGGTGACACCGCCGTGCGTAACAATAAATTCATATCAATGCGATTTTTTTTCTTTTGTGAACAGCCGGTGACCACGTTCACTTTCGTTGCCAAAGTGTGGCACCAGCCACACTTTGGCGACATCATACAACCCTGCAGTGATGCAGGGTTTTCGAACTTAATTAATTCCCGCGAGTGCACGGGCACCATCATTCATGGGAACGTACTTACAACGAGCAGCGTCTGAAACGTTCCTTGCTCGTCAAATGCCAGACGAAGAACTATCGTGATCTGCAAAGACCGCTCGACTGTGAGCGTATATGCGTTGTGCTGAGAAGCGCGATCTGTGGTGGCAGTTGCCGGTTTGTGCGGTGGCAATGTGCTGTTGTGCCGTAGTGAAACGGCACAATCCTATTTCGCTGCGATTATGTGATTCTCTACCACTTGGGTTCGGTTCTTACCGGCGGCAAGCTCTATTTTCGTTCAGTTTTAATCTAACCACCAGGTAGCGATAACGACCTTTACTGAGAGGATTTTCAAAAGTTTAGTTGCTTCCTGTTTAACTTCAAATTGATTCTCGGTGTGACACTAGCTTTCGTTTTTTCTTATTAGTGGGCATGACGCATTCGTTATCGGATGATACGTTTTTCTGGATCATACGTCTTTTCCATTCATCTCCAGAAAACAATCTACTGTAGTTTTGTACTTGTTTTACCCATAAAAAGTTCTAAAAGACACGGAACAGAGTATGTGCCCTTCGATGTCCTAATTGTTTGTGTCTGCAATTTTGCGCTCTTTTGATTCATTCCTCATTAAGCAAGTCTACGGCCCATTGATAGTCGCCGTCTAGTTTGTCCTTGAGCTGAATTATTCAGAGGCATACATTACTTGCATGAGAAATTTAAACACATATTCAACTTCACCCCAAACAATTATTCAACTAATTAACAAAAATCACTAATTAACGTCCCAATTATGTGCTTTACGGCAAATATTGCGATTTACGAATTGTAGCCAGTGAATTTGCAATCCATTTGGAATGAATTTCCAGAATGACACCAGTTTGGAGACATGTGCCGTCAAACTCGCCGTAAAAAATGCTCTGTTGCACCGCTTACATTTCTTTAACGAAACGCTCTTTTATGCACTGAAGCACAAAGCAACTGGAACGCCCATGTATTTCGTCGCGCACTTTAAGAAATCAATGTCGAAACTGGTGCGATCCTGGTAAACAATATCAAGCGGGTACGTCTTGCAGACCTAACCATTCGTAAACTGCAATATGTGCAGTAAAGTAATTAACTAATAAGTTGATGAGTACATTTATGTTAATTACTCAATATGTGTTTCGATTTCTCCTGCAAGTAACGTCCGCCTCTCCAGATAATCCAGCTCAACGACAAGAACTATGCTATCTGCTGCAGGCAATTTTTTTTAAAAAATTCACTAAAACTTAAATATTATCACCCCGTATATAGGCAAGCAGCCTGATTCGCCAGGCACGAAAGACAGCATCGCGCCTCTAAGCACTCTCCGCGGGCCGAGAGGTGGTGGTGCTTGTGTGCGTGCGATAGCGGGTGCAAAGCTGGTTGACGTTCACGAAGAGCGTTCGGTGTATACTGCAGTTTAATTGGGTTATAGCGAACAGGCTCATGCGCTAACAATATTTCTATATAACAGGTAATTCGACATACCCCATTCTTTCCTTTAACAAACCTAAACGAACCTTTACCATGAGTTGATTATAAAAGACCGATTTGTTATGTTCAGAAGGGAAGGGAAACAGCCAAGGAATCAATATTTTTTTTAAACAAGTCTTACGCGTAGTGTAGGCAGTAATTTTTGCCTGTTTGAACTGTTCCTCAGCGTCACTAAAAATGGCGACATGATAAGGTCTCGCTTCGACAGGTTTGCAGTGCAGTTTTTATACGCTTCCGATACGCTTCTGTTTTTCCTTGCGAGCCCGCATGCTCGCAAGGAAAAACATGACAAAAAAATGTAAATAAAAGAAAAGTAGCTTTCCTGAACGCTGTGTTCGCGGCATGCAAGCGACCTTATGGCGCTGGCAGCGGGCACCCCGAGTTCGTTATATCGAATGTCCAGTTCGTTATGAGTGAGTAATTTTGCATGAGTACTCGTCAGCGCGTTTGACGTGTTCAATATAGAGAATTATTCACTTTCTATTGGTTCATTATATCTGGCTTCCACTGTAACTGATAGACTATAATTTTTAGTAATGGACTGTAAATTATAGCCTGTAGATGTATAAAATGTAATCTATTCGACTGTAACTGAAGCATGAACGGGCATGCCCGCGCGAGTCCGTGTCTGTGTGTTGCGCCAGTGTGCGAAGCCTTATTATCTGAATCACGATGAGTGTGGAAGTGTCGAAAAACGGTTGACGTTCTACGCCAGTCTGTCTACGCGAAACGATTCGCGCATATTCCCGCCTGAACATGCGCCGATCACGCAGGCTCGCATCGACGACTACCTCTCCCTCTTAATTGGGCGAGGGTGTTTCTGGGAAGCGGCGCTCGTCATTTGTCGGACATAACCTTCGCCTTCGCTTTTCGTTACGAGCATCTTTCTAAGCTGAGCGCTCTTCACGTAGCGATGTAATTAAAAGCTTTGTTTTTCGTCCTATATACATCGCCTCACCTCTATGCTGAGGCCCTTTCCTCTGATCGACCTGGTCAAGCTCCAAGCAACTGGACCAGCGCTACGAGTGGGACTGGATAACCCCTTTGCAATACTTTATACTGCTTGCGTTGTGGAGGTCATGTGCAAATGCGTCTCATTTAAATATAACAGCTCACTTTTAAAGCAAAGCACACCGTCCATATCGTCTTTCCTATGGTGCCGCACCAACTATAGTCTGCTCTTTGAATGACAGAAAGCCGAGCTATAGTTGACAAGGATTCATTATGCAAAAAAGTTGACGCGCAGAGACAGGACACAAGAGAAGCTGACAACACGAACGCCGTTCGTGTTCTCTTGTGTCCTGTCTGCACGCCTCACCTTTTCTTTTTTTGCATAATAGTCTGCTCTCATAACAGCAGACTGTATACTTGGCCAGAATATAGTCGCAACTAGTCGGACCAATTATTATGTTCTCCAGAGGCCCCGATCTGCTCCTTCCTCCGCTCTTTCGCAGGATTCTGGAGCGGGAGAGGCGTCCTGAAAAGACGACCGTCGGACGTAGCGGCCCCTCTTGACGTCGTCGCCGGTTGGCGACGTCGCGGCCGGCGTCGCGACGGTGGCGGACCCGGTGCTTCGGCAGGCGGTGCTGGGTCTGGTGGTGCCGGGCCTGCTCTTCCTGATCGCCGGCACGGTGTGCGCCTTCTACGCGTTCCTCGTGGGGGTCTCGCTCGTGGCGTTCGGCGCGTTCCTGCTCCTGCTGCCGGCGGCCGTGTGCCGCATACTCAAGTCGCTGCCTGGTCGGGAGAGCCCCGAACATGGAAGCAGGTCGGCCCTCCAGACTGTATACTCTCGATAAATCCTGTGCGTCTCTGTCCCATGCGCACTTGCGTTCCCAATTTGAAGCGAGGGAACAGATTCAACGCCAGCGAACATTCATCTTCCCGCATTCGCGTTTCGATCGAGCACAAATCCTTCCTTGCGTCTCTTCCAGATGCTGCTTACCTTTGTTCACCTGTCACTCCCGTTGTGTTTTCGACATTCTTTCTTTCTTTCTTTCTTTCTTTCTTTCTTTCTTTCTTTCTTTCTTTCTTTCTTTCTTTCTTTCTTTCTTTCTTTCTTTCTTTCTTTTTTGAGCAACATCACTGGGTTGATAGAGGCTGCGGATCTAACCCTAACATTATCCGGAGCCTCCGCTTTTTCCTCAGTGAGGTCAAAATTTCTCACTTGACACAGCCGCTAGAAAAAGAAACCTAAAAGCAGGAGACACGCGGTAAGTTATGTAAAATTTGGATCAACGAGAGGCGCATAGTAAACATGGCCGCTGCAACCGTTGCAACTTGTTGAAAAACTTGATGGTACGTCTATTCGTACGTAGGATAACATGATAAAGCGCACTCTGCTTCTCCTGCCTAGAGGGACAATAAAACGACCCTGCGACCATTTTATGCCCGTCAAGTTCTGCATCACAACGCGTTCCTTGGGTTATCCCGATAAAAACTAACGCGGCCAAACAGGAGTTATTCAACTTACCAAATCAAGATGAAAGCAGGCAACAGAAACAGTCATACCCTTTCGCATTTCGCTCGCCCAGCGAGTAACTCACCCCTCACCCCCAGCGTAGGGTAGCAAACCGGGTGCTCGTCTGGTTGACCTCCCTGCCTTTCCTCTCCTTGCTCTCTCTCTCTCTCTCTCTCTCTCTCTCTCTCTCTCTCTCTCCCAGCGAGTATCTATGCTGCTTCGAAACAAAACGCGGCTTACATCCCGCTGTACCGGAAGTTTCCTCCCATCGTTGTTGCCTCAAAACATGGCTTGTACCCACAGGGGGGATTGGCCACACTACGTTGATTGAAGAAAGCATCTAACAGAATACCAAAAGGAGTAAAGCAACCATTTAAAACGAACCACTGGGCAACTAAATGCTAAAACAAACTTCTACAGGGCCTGTACATAAATTTAGAATAAAACGAAAATAAAGTGCCCCCAGTAGGTACCCTTGCAGCCAAGCCTTCCTGACACTTCAATGAACTTCTGTATAGCAGTAATCATTGAGCCATGGCTTGTGTCTAATCGACAGGCGCCAGAGGACAAGATCTTTGGTGTAGTAAGCGTTAAACCCAGCTTACTAGTTGGAAGTACGAAGAACAAATTCTCTGGGTGGTGGAGAAGCGACAGCAAGAAATGGTCCATAGTTTCCGGTTCATTGCAAAAAGAGCAGAGGTTATTTATGGATAAACGAGATCTATGAAGGTAAAAAATGTAAGAGAGAAACTCTACATCGGAAACTTGATAAGATTACATCGCATCGACGTGAAAGGCGTGGACCCAGGCCCTCCATGTGGCGCAAGGAACTTAATGAACTAATTGTATTTTGCAAGCTGAAATACGTAGAAAAATCGTAAAGTACGACTTGCACACAACCTATAGACATGGTAGCCTTCGGATTGCAATTTGAATATACGAGAAAACATAATTCTGTTACGGGAAAACTCAAACAAACCTTTTTTCCAGCGTTTCTACAGTTCCTAGACCGCCGACGGCGTCCACCATTTGCACGCGCCGGCGCGTGAATATCTCAGAGTCCACGTAGCGGGGCGCTCACTTCCTTGAAACACTTCCAGATGGCGCTCGTCTCCGCCGCATCATCGCCCACGCAAGAGGCCGCGTTTCTGCCAGAGAGCCCGCCTTCATGCATAGCATTCGCCGCGAGCGTTTCCCATTAAACCTTACGGTTACATACACTGCAGTTGCCTGGATGTGTGAGAAGCAGTCAGGAATCTTTGAACGCTATCGCGTTCCACTCTTAAGAGGAAGCTTTAGCTCGGGCCCAACTGCGACGCGGCCTATTCAAATACATGTAAAACGCAAAAACGTTTTTATGAGATAACCCCTGGACCGATTTTGATGAAATTTGGCGCATTTGAAAGAGAAAGTTAAATTCTAGTGACTGTTGGAAGCGGAATTTCGATTTAGGGCTTGAATTTTCTTAAAACGATTTTCAAATATTTGACCGTTTGAAAAAAATAGAAGCACGAAGTTTATAAATTCATAGCTCTGCATCAAGAGCCGATATCGCGGTTCTGTAAACGGCATCCATTAGATCATTCAAAGCGGACAAATTCAATTTGCCATTTTACATCTTACGTGAATTTGTTACGTTGGTTACAACGGTTTTGCAAAAGTTGTATTTCTCTATGATTAAATTTTTTTATATTCATGTGTAACATATCAATTTTGTCCGCTTTAGATGTACTATTAGATGCAATTCACAGAATTGTATTATCATTTTTAGTGGTTAAGTTACAGAGTTGTAAACTTGATAGTTTCGTTTTTAGGATATTTTCGATTTTTGCCAATTTTTAATAAAAAATTGACGATCTAACTCAAAAATTCGAAACCAACAGTCACTAGATTTTAAGTTTGTCTTTTAAATGCAACAAACCTCGTCAAATTTGGTGCAGTGGTTGCCGAGAAAAACGAATTCTCCTTTTACATGTATTTAGATAGGAGCACTTGAGCTAAAGCTTCCTCTTAAAGGCGAAGCTTAAGCGACCTCCAAATTATTGCTGCAGCAGACGCACGTCCGCTGCAGCAAAAAACTTGCTGTGACATGTTTCTGTCCTTTAGCAACCAGCTCGGGCCTCAAATAGCAAGGCGCTTTGCAAATAGCACTGCCCTTTGTGTTATTGCACTTATTTTCCCTTCTGATTACTGTATTGCCTTTCTTGTAAATCGCCATGGTCTTCTTGTTTCCATGCATTGGCATCCAATTTACTGTCTCTGTACTCTCACATTAATTCTTTAATGGGTCCTGGTTGTCTATTTACACTCAATTGCCCTGCTCTTGGTTGCCAAGTTCTTCGACCTCTTCCTCCATTTTGTGTCCACACTTTTGAGGCACCGATATCTGTGCACTTGCTCATGAGAGAAAGTGGCGCCCTCTGTCGTTGCAGTAAAAAGGAGAGGCGGCGCAACATCGCACGCGATTCCCGGCCAACCTACGGATCCCGGTACTCCGCCGCCTACGTGAATCCCGCGTTCGAGCCCAAGGAGACGATGGGGGACGACTCGTCGGGCTACGCTCGTGTCAGCTCCATCAGCTGCAGCAGCAGCAGCAGCCTCCAGGGCCTGCACAAGCCGTCGTCGCAGAAGCCGCCCTGCCACCTAAGCAGCGCACCACGGAAGTACGCCAGCACCAACAGCCTCGCCGCGGAGTTGCACGAAGCCTGCCGCTACCAGCACAGCACCAAAGAACCGACCAGACCAGCCAGCCACGGTTTCCGGCACATAGAGTTTGACCCCGAGTCGGCTCGCTTCGGCGAGCAGCCGCCGAGGTACTCGACCGTGGTCAGAGAGAGTCCTCTGATATAGCACTGCAGACACGACCACGGGTGCACACAAGAGAGGGAGGGGACAGGCAGGTTAAAGCGGTATTGACGTGACATTTGTGACTTCTCGTTATTGTTTTTTTTTTTCATACATCTCCTGAGAAACGAAACCGTAAGTTGTCCGTATACCATAGTAAGCTTTTCATGGCGCTTTGAGGCTTGCCAGTATTTCTTCTAAGGCTTCGAGGTCCAGGCCCTTCATTTAATGCAACGAAAAGTCGTAAATGTCACTTTAGTACTCCTTTGAGACCTTTAGAAGGCGTTTAAGGGGGAAATGTTTGTGTTGGCATGCGGCCTGCCTAGCCCCCTCTGCCTTCTTCGCCTTATCCGCCCCAGTCTGGAGCGGGTATACGGTGAAACATTTCTGGCTATGCCACTGTATAGAGCATCCTGATGACTCCCGCAGAACTTGTTGACACATGTAGCACAGAAAAAACGCACGCGTTGCTAACGTGTTTATATTGAAACAGCACGCTGGTACACATGAAAGACAAGAGCGAGTGCCCCAACCTCTTCGCCTCGTCCGAGACATCACGCACTGTTTCACCCCGAACGCGATAGGCGACTGAAAAAAAAGTGATAGCAAATTTTTTTTAACTGCTACGCGTCTTTGGCTTTGTTTACATGAAGTCGACGGCAGCGGATCGAGTATAAGAACTCCGGGATGACCTAGCTCGACCCGACTGCGTTTGCATGCATCTTACCAAGCGGCTTGGGCGAATCGACCCACTCCTTTCAGGCGGGTTTGACTGAGCTTGCCTCGACGCTTGTCCGGCCTGGCCTGCTAGCGTTTACATAAACCCAACGTGCGATTTTCGTCCTGAGAAAAACCGACTAGACTCGACTTTACCTGGTTCATGTAAACGTATCTGTGGCGACTATACGACAGGAAAACGCAAAAAATAAAAGGGGCGATGAGCCGTTCATTCGATGGTGTTTCCAACACGGCCTACCCCAGCCGCCCCCGTGGGTGCGAGAGAGGTTGGCTTCGTGTGTTGGTTCCGTGCGCCTGAATGCACGCAAAACAAGATATGCGATACACCAAGTGTTAGCTGCACCTGTAGTACGTCACACTCTGTCGCAGTCACATAATGTCCCAGATGAATTGCTAGAGGCAACACTAAAGGAGTGTGATTGTTCCACTAGCATGGGAAATAATGATACAACACGGATTTGTCTAATTTTCGTGCCTACGGCTTCAAACGTTCTGCCAATATATCGTGTAAATTGATCAATTTGATACGTTTGAAGCCAGAAGGCCGAAGTTCAGGCAAATCTATGTAAACTGCCTGTTGTTTCCCTGTTGGCCAGACCGCCATCTTCGAAGCTGCAGTAGACACAAGCGCCACAATTCCCTCTGGTAATTCTTGCAGGAAACTATACGGCCGCAGCGTGTCCTCCGAGATCGCGCCGGCATAGAAGTGCGCCTTCGCAATCTCGCAGGCCACGGGCCACAGCTATACTGCAATTGAGACGGAAAACACAAGCGCGATAGAAGCAAGGACGAGATGAGTACACAGGACTGGCGCTTACTTCAAATTTCTGTATTACGAACAAATTTTCGTCTATGTTCTACTATGCTGCAAGTTCACAGTGCACGTCCGCAAACATGGTTAGCGAAATAAAAGCACGGTGATGCGGGATTGCACAAAATGGCACGGTAACAAGGCCATCGAAACGGCGCTATGTAAAGAAGCATTGTCCATTCTTCGCCTTCATAAAGCACTCTTTGCAAACATTTCGTCATCAGTTCATTGATTTTTTGTCGTATATATATATGCCTCACGCATGAGAATGAGCCATTGGAATAAAATGCAAGATGGACCCTGCAGTGCGCACCGATTTGAATATTCTGTTGTAACACGGAACGGCGCGCAAGTACAGCTGACGATATAACCCCCTGAATGCTTTAACCAACGAACGATTTTCTAACATATGGTAGCTCCTGAAGAATTTTGATGAGAGTTTCAAAAGAAAAAAACAGAAGAAGATGATCATTTTCGGACAATGATGACGCATATCCACAACAGAAGATTAACCAAGAAGCAGGTGGTACATTTAATAAATAAATAAATAAATAAATAAATAAATAAATAAATAAATAAATAAATAAATAAATAAGTAAATAAATAAATGTCGGCAATAAAGGTAAAGAAAAGAAACAGAAATCATGTGGGATTGCTTGACGGTGATTGCAATAAAACTCAGAATTTAATGAAAAATTTCGAGAAAACGCGAAATATTGTTTGCTTGCTTCTAATACCACGGCGCTTACCCATTACGAGGGATCGACTGGCCAAGAAGCCGGCGGTTATTGGGAGGCAGAGTACGGTGGAAGTTCTAGAAATAATATTAACATTGACAGACTTTACTCATTCTTCTTTTTTTTTTAGAGAAAAAGGTGCAATTTATAAACGGTAACAAATTTTGAGGCAATAGATGTAATTCTCATTCGGTACCGCGCTAGTTTCGTTAAGGATCAAATGACCAATTCAGAAAATTAACCAGATATTCTTGCATCGCAGAGGCATACGCAAATTGTCATGCCATGCTGCTAAAGCGCAATGCAGGTGCCACGGAGAACAGAATATTCTGATCATCTCAAGGAATACCAAACTGCAGGAATGAATTTTCTTTGTTCTCTGCATTGTACTGCGACGGCAGGTTACATGCGCGAAGGCAGTCCTCTCGTTGTTGTTTTTTTCATCTCGCTTACTTGTTTCTTGGCTTATAAAACGACGTGCGGCCTGTTATATGTGCGAAGGCTGTTTTCTTTTTTCTTTTTGTCTCACATACTTTCATGACAGCGCATGTGAAATTACCTTTCTCAATGTTCAAGCTGCAGCTACGTGGTGGGACACCTCCACCGCGACACACGCGAACAAATCGTCTCGTTACGTATAGCACTAACAGCAAACTCCATTCCATTAGCATTTCCGTTTGAGCTGCAGCTGTCGCCTTGGTCCAAGGGAGGCGAAAGAAGAAGAAAGGAAAAAAAAAAAAGAAAAAAAATGGACTTGCTTTCGTATCGGAGTACGAAGCAGCGAGAACGATATCATGCTCTTTGCTACGATTTACTTTATTTCTCCGAATATTATTAGCAGAAGACGGCGTATACGAGCAGTGTTGTTTTAGAGAACAATTGCTTCTTAATCTTTCCCGTCCCGCCTTCCACGTCTCACCAGTTTCAATTGACTCTTTTCACGAAACCGGCTACAAAACGATCTGCCCGTCGCAATGTCATGTGAGTACGCGTGCCAGGAGTTCTGATCGGTTATTTCCTGTTGGCGTTTCAATTTATAGTTGTGTATGGTATGTGCGTTTCTCTTGTTGTCGCGTGCGCGCGCGTGTTGTTCCTTAGTATTGTTGTATCGGTGTGCCCATGGCCGTGCTGGATAAAGCAGCAGTAATTAGTTTTTTTGTTTAATGAATAAATAAATAATAAATAACTCACAGAGGGGTAACTGGAGATCGCTGGGAGAGGCCTTCGTCTTGGCAGTGGACATAAATATGGGATGATGATGATGATGGTGATGATGATGAAATAACTGAATAAAATGGAGAGGAAGAAAATTTACTGTTGACCGCACCGTACACTGTTTAGCGCAGCTTGCTGGCATCTGAACGGCGGTCATAAGTGTATATGTGTGTGGGGGGGGGGGGGGGGGAGGGGCTGCGGAGGGTTAACTAAAAGGACCAGGAGAGAGGATAGCAGAGAGGCAATAGCAAAGAAGAGAACTATTTACGTTTATACAACAACGCGACTAAATCAGAGTTACCCTGTACTTAGATTGTGAAGCGACTCGCCCGAGATGGTTTGTCACCACACTAACATCGCAAGCTGGGCGAGTTGGTGACTGAACAAATTCCTATAGGGGTGGGCAGTGCAACTCGGACGAAGGACGAAAGAAAGTGCACGATATGAGCGCAGACTAACAACTTGTTTACCTTTTCAAACAAGTGATTAAATATGCAGAGAATGTGATCATGTGATGAAGTGACGCGTACAAGTGGTGAAAGGGTGTCAGCCTATCTTGCCATTCAAAAACTCCGTTTCTTTATGTTACTTTATGTTACTTTGTGTTACTTTGTGCTACTGCCCATCTTTTGAAAATGAAAGACATGACCTCTGCACAGCTCTCAATCAGTTAGACACACAACCGTTCACCTTGAACAAGATCTTGGGACCATGGCCTCGCATATCCCATCTACAAAAGGCCACAAAAGCGCTGTTGCGATATTTCAAAGCTACCGGATTGAGTCGCGTCTGTGATCCGGCCTGAGTGACCCGAACGATATCCCGAGTGGACTTTCTCTTCTTCTTTTAATCTTTCCACCCCCTTTTCCCTTCTTCCAGTGTAGGGTAGCCAACCGGGCTCAGTCCTGGTTAACCTCCCTACCTGTCATTTATCTTTTTTTTTTCATTTGCTCTCTGTCTCTCTCTCTCTCTCTCTCTCTCTCTCCGTTTCTTTATCATGCAGAGAGATAGATGTCTGGCTGACGCATGCGCCCGAGTTGACATGCATGAAGTAGGCTTCCACAATCTCGCGGTTGATTCGATTTCCATTTTTATACAACATTTCGGGTTCTTTTTCGAACAAAGGTTTGCACGGGCAATTTGGACAATGCGCGGTTGCAGATTGGAGCCTGTTGCATTCCCGATCGCTGCTGCGTTCGTGTCGTTCACTTCCTTTTGTCTTTCGTCCGGGTTGCGCTGCCCACCTCGTAGGAATTCGTTACCGCACGCCTGCACCGTTAGCACCGCAGACATGCGCCGTTAGGTAATACTTAAGAGCAGCGGGGTGGCGAGGCGCTGCTCGATGAAGTCGCACGACGCTCCGTGAGCCGCCTGCCGAGAGAGAGAGAGCGACCGCTCGGCCAACGTAGGAGTGCCCGACGCGCTGCAAGTGATGCCTCGAGAGCCCATAACAAAGAGCATCGACCCGACTCCTCCTCGATGCCTGCGATGCTCGATGCACCCCGCCACAATGGCCGACAGCGTGCGAGACAAAAAATAACAAACGGTGGTGGCCGCGGCGGCACGTCAGAACGACGTCGCCGTGATCCAGCGAACAAAGAGCGTCGTGCCGCGACGCTGCTGGAGCGTGAATAATTGGAGAACGAACGGCACGACGCGAGAGAGAGAGAGAGAGAGAGAGAGAGAGAGAGAGAGAGAGAGAGAGAAAGCACGCGCTGTAGATAAGTGGGACGAGAAGCTGCACGAGCGTGCTCCTCTCGAAGGACGGTACGTGTATAACGCTCCGCAACTACCGCGCCGGTAAAAATAAACAAACAGGCCGGTAAATAAACGGTTCTCGAGACCCTCCAAGACATGCCCACGCGTACTGGTGAGTATTCCCCCACGTCGTCGCTTCCACGTAGGCACGTTTATGGCGCGACGGTTTTCTTTCTCTTAAAACGAAATCATTTTTTTTTTTGTCCACAAACAGAATTTTCCTTTCGGCGTTTTCGTCTGTCACCAAAACAAAGGTAAGCATACGGACAATAACTGCAACAGTCATCTACTTATTTTTTTTTTTAAAGAAAAAACTAGAAAAAACATTTTCGCCAAGTTCTCCCTATTTGGTCAATTATTAGAAGAGAAAATGAAAGTGAAGTTACCTTGTCTTGTTTTTTTTTTTCTTAGTGACGGGTCGAAACCCCGTCTCTGGTACGTCGGTGTGGCGTCAGGGATTTCAAAGCGTTGTTGTTGTTGTTGTTGTTGTCCTGAGTGGCCGTGGCACATACCCACAGTGGGGGATTGTCAAAGCGTTTCTCTTTTTCCCTTTTCTTTTCTTTTCCTTCTTTTCTTGTATCTGAGCCTTTGTGGGTTGGGGTTCCCTCCCTTTCATCCTTTTCTCAGGTTAACTGGCGATGGTGGAGCGCCCTTCAACCGTCAGTGCCCCACGCTGCGTTGTCGTCCGGATAAAAGGTGCGGTGGTTTGACACGAGGCAAAACGTTCAATTAACTGCGCTTCTTAATACGTTGTTGGGGTTCCCTTCCTTTCATCCTTTGCTCAGGTTTCCAGGCAATGGTGGCGTGTGCGCTTTTAGTCGTTGTCCACGCCACATTGACGTCTGGATAGGAGGTGCGGTGGTTTGGCACGTGGCAAAACGTTCAATTAACACCCTTGGTGGTGTTGAGACGTAACGGGGTATAGCAAACGTTCTCGAAACTTGCTTAACCGATCGAAATTGACTAGGTCATTGAACAATCGAAATTCATGACGACTCGGCGGGATGGTGGGGGAACATTACGGCGGCTTCGTTACAAGTTGAAACTAAGCGCGAAGTGGCACCAACTATACACCAGAGAGGTACACTGGGAAGCGCTGTCCGTGATCTCTCTCGTGTAGTTCGTGCTGTTGCACGCTGTCAATAGTTACAGTAGGGTACGCCAACATGCCCACCGTACCGTCCTTTTGTCGTTGTTGTTGTCCTGAGTGGGCGTGGCACATACCCACAGTGGGGGATTGGCCGAGAATCGGGTGGTTCAGTTAGGTGCATAAAAATAATAATGATAACAAGGGAGTTAACAATTTGGGCGGTGGAGTTTAAAAGCAAACGTTTTGTTTTTGGAGAAAAATAAAAGAAATAATCAGATCAAAACCGGGTATAACATAATAATAATAATAATAATAATAATAATAATAATAATAATAATAATAATAATAATAATAATAATAATATATAAGAAATAAAAGAAAGCTATGGTTGGGAGGGAGAACGATCAATCTAACATGGAAATCGATTGGTCTCAATGATACCAGTCTTTCGTTCTTGCGTTTTTTTTTCCTTTACCAATCCTCTTCCCGCGGTAAGAATGGATTTCTTTGTAGTGTATCGTATACGTGCATCCACTCAACACTCCACCTAGACTCCGTGATGATGATGATGACGATGATGATGATGACGACGACGACGACGACGATGATGATGATGATGATGATGATGATGATGATGATGATGATGATGATGATGATGATGATGATGCTGCTTTATGGACATCCCCTTTGAAACGGGGACTATTCATAATCTAGCCTGCTTGAGTTACTCAGGTATGCTATCAATGATTTTCCTTCTTGCATTCTTGCATAAACCTCCTTAATCTTCTCTACCTCGTACCGCTGCCTTATGCCGGTGATGGATCCAATCGTATCAGTCTCTTCCCTGCGTTTTTTCTTCCAATACTCTAAATGTCTCTTGCTTACCTCGACTGCTGACCGGCTGACACTTCCGTCTACGTTAAATCTAAGCGCTTCTGGAAGTCGTACGTTACGTACTGGTCTCGCTGGGCGAACCCCTTCGCATTCTGTTAGTATGTGCCGAGTGGTCTCCGGATGTTCGCTGCAGCATACACGCGCCTGATCTAATTGCGAATATTTGCTCCGGTACGTTTTCGTTCGTAGGCAACCAGCTCGAACCTCAAATGGCAAGGCACTTCCCTTCCTGTTATCGCACAAATTTTCCCTTCTAATTTCTTCTTTATTCTCGTTCCAGTAAATCTCCACAATCTATATCGTTCCATTCGAGAAAGTGGATAGCAGCGCCTCTCCTCGACAGAAGTAGTCACTGCGCTTCAACGGCTCCACGGCAATTCTCCAGAAAAAATTAACGCTTTGCTGCCCTTTGCGAAGGAGGCAGGCATCCTTCCTTTCACCTGATCCTTTACCCCTATCTTAGGCCACGGGCCATCCCTTCTAATAAACGTTTCAATCAATCAATCAATCAATCAATCAATCAATCAATCAATCAATCAATCAATCAATCAATCAATCAATCAATCAATCCGGCAATTCTCGCTAAGCGTAGCGCCTTCTTCAGCCGAGGGGTGGTGCTACGCTCAACACGGTGGCGTGAAGGAAGAGCTTCGAGTCGAGGATCGTCTTGGGAATACAGGAGTAAATATTTGATGCAGCTTAAAATTTTTTTTTCTTTCGTGTCCCTATATCAGCTATCGACATCGCTATCGAGACAATTGGTGCGTGGTTCGTCCTTTCATCCACGCTGAAGCTCGCTACTTGCGCGTGATTGTTTTGCTGTTTAATCCTCCAAGCATACGGCTGAAACGGGAGATAATTCAAGCATATGTGCACATCCTAGTCGACGCTTAGGTTAAAACAAGAAAAAGGTCGCAGACTTGCGAATCATTTACTGGTTGTCTTGGCTAAAACGGCAAAGAAGGCAACTCGTGCACGGCTTTGTGCGCAGGCATGAACGATATCGCGGAAAGTAAGGCAGAAATGTTACAAAAGCAAATTACAAAGATAAGACAAAAAACGCAACAACAGCGTTAACAAGGGAGGGGGCGGCGGGTGTCAGGGCACCCGCGAGAGGACGCAGCCGACGAAAAGCAGCAGCGGCGACAAAAGGACAGGTCTGGTCGCTCGGCCCCCCTTGTCCTCGATAATTTCACCGAGAGGCTTGTCCTCCTCGCCAGCATTGGTCACCGATATCTTCCAGCCAAGGAAGTAGTGCGTGAAACACTGCACGCACGGCGGCAAAGCGATGCCGACGTTATCATAGCATCACGCATGTACACGAAAGAAAAAGAAGTTATGCAGATAACATCGAAGATGATTACAGTCAAAGTAAGCGAATAGATTTCGGAAACCGCCGATCTGCGAAAATTTTTGGCGCAACGTTTGTTCCTGTTTCTTTGCGGTCACGGCAGCCTGCCATTGATGACGAGCCTCGAGTTGCTTTCAGAGCGCAGCTCTTTTAGGCGTCCGTCCCTGCGGCGAGCGTCGGCGTCAGCGTCGTCTCTCGGCGTCCTCGTAACCGAGCGAACGAGCACAGCGAAAGATGAAAGAGCGAACGCGGTACGCGGATGAGACACGGCGACAGCGAAGAGATCGCGAGGAGGAAAGCGGAGGAGGAGGGTATGGCGAAAGCATAAGAAGAAAAGCGCAGTACTGCGCAAGACTTTCTCTGCGGCGACGACAGCTACGAGATGGCGCTAGAGTGGCGCGCGTCGTCGCGCCACACTTCGCTTCGTTTGCAACGTGCCGCACGAGACAGAATGTCCGCGCGGCAAGCAACATTTGTCCTGGTCTGGGACTCAAACGAGGGACCACCGCCTTTCCGGGGCAGCCGCTCTACCATCTGAGCTAACCAGGCCGCTAGCAGGTGGCAGGGCGAATCGAAGCTTTTCTTTCGAGGAACCCGTATGGGTCTCCTTTGTAGTATAGGGCTACGTTTGGGTGGATGTGTCATTTTCCCTTTATTTACTTCTCTCCACCTTGCGTGTTTCCGCAGAACTATTACGTCTAGCCTTTGCTTCCAGTTGGTATACTCGACTTCGCCCTGCCATCTGCTAGCCGCCTGGTTAGCTCAGATGGTAGAACGGCTGCCCCGGAAAGGCGATGGTCCTGAGTTCGAGTCCCGCACCAGAACCAATTTTCCTTCAACTGCGAGGCTTTTCTTTCGAGGAACCCGTATGGGTTTCTTTCGTAGTAATTGCTACGTTTCGATGGAAGTCTCATCTTCTCTTCATTGATGAATATAGTCCGGCTGCCGGCTATGAAAACGGCCATCGAGAGAACTAAGGAAAGCTAGTCGCTTTAAACATCTTTGGAAAAGGCGGGCGCCTGTCCGTGTATTAATTTGCGCTAAACTCCTTAATTATTATGCCGATTTCTAGAGTCGGGCTACAGGTAAAGAAACGAAAGCAAATGAGTGAGCATATTAACGTGGAATTACCAGAAAGAAACAGAAATATCACCAAGTGGGAAGCTGCTGTAGAGGTTTTGCTTGAGCTAGCTGGTCAAACAGTGATGCAAGTGTTACGGCGCCGGAAAAAAAGAAAGAGGACAAACCCAGTGGCGTAGCAAAGGGGGTGGCCGGGGGGCCATGGGCCCCGGGTGCACGGGGCCAGTAGGGGGCGGGGGGGTTGTCATATACGTCTGAAGACGCCCGAAAATTGTCGATATCCTTGCCTTCCTCAACTACAGCCGGGGGGGGGGGGGTGACAGAAGAGCTAAGGGCCCCGGGTGCCAGACGACCTAGCTACGCCACTGGACAAAACACACACATCGGTAGGGCGGGCACCAAGGTGAGGTTATGATGCATGAGCTGTGTACGGCGATGCTTGAGGTGCACGATGATCAGGCGATGGGCGCCAAGTGCGACCGTGTTTGCGATTAGCCAGCACCAACACGTCAGCGCGGTCCGCAAGGACACAGAAAGACGACCAAAAGCATGTGACCACAACTGTGGCAGAAAATATCTAATCGCACCGTCACTGAATAACAGCTGTGGTTCGAAAAAGGAATGTCGCCGGAGCCAATATTTCGACAAACGAACTTGTCCTCGCAAGGGCTGAAACTGCCCTGACCAAGACAAGTCCCCTTGCCGGAACGTTGGCCCCAGCGACATTCCCTGTTCTATGCCAGCGTTATTCAATTCAGGCCTCTGTATTTTTTTTAACCTTCCGTCTTGTTAGGATAGCACCGTTAGGACCCTCCCCCCCGTAAGGATAATAAGGACGGACACTGCCGGTGTTATAACGCTTGGTCTTCCTCTCGCCACGGCATCAGCCATCTACGGGCACGCGATATTGTTACTGTCCGTCCTGCAGTGCCTTGCGCGTGCGCTGTAGCGTGGAACTTCTGCTTTCGATGCCGTGCACTCCTTCCATTGTGCCCGAGTGTATGGTAGATGTGTGTATCCCCTCAAGGGGCAGCATGCAAGAGAACACCGAAATTGCCTTCAAGAGGTCGTAGTGGCTAAACATAACATCACATCCTTAGCGCAAATGCGTTCAACGACACGAAATTTTCGATGACAAAGCTACTTGTTACATATCAACACGTCAGATTAGAGGCAGCGAGTTGCGAGTAATCATCGCTTAAACGCGAATTCGGTGTCCCCGCTTTCCCTTAGTTCATAGCCAGGAAATGTCCGCGAGAATAGCATACTATAGATGACGTATATACGCCCTCATCTTTACGGTCGTGTGGGCATGCTGAGGTGTGCGCGCAGTTTGCTCGGAACAAGGAGCGCTTGGTGCAAACACTTTGGAAACGCATCGCACCGAATACCTGGTAGTATACGACGTTCGGCGTGTTCGTGTCGGGGGTCCAGCTGAAATGTCCCGGCTGACCTGGCTTACACTCCAGCTTCAGCGTCTTGTTGTATTCCTCCCACGTGGTGGCCTTGTCGCTCGCGCCGTTCGGGTCTTCTTTCCACTCGCAGAGGCGACCCGTGGCCGCGCCTGCAGGTCGAGACCTTGTAGCTCGAACACGAATGACAGAGCGGAAATTGTGGAACGCAGATAACAGAGATTTTCCGTTCCCGTTGTCAGCGATTAGCTAAGAAAATGACAGTGGCACATAAGAGAGCAAAGAGAAGACCCGGAGCCTCCGAGATCGTCGCGACCTCGGAGGCCATGGTCTCACCTTCATTTTGTTACGAGACGAACGAAGATGACACCACTCTATTGAACAGTGGAGACGAACAAGGAAAGCCTCAGCCCATAGTCGACGTCTCCGCGAGGAGATTTGTATTGGTCTGGGCAAAATTCCGGGCGTATACAAGCCCTCTGTCGAATAATTTATCGGCTTTCCTTTCGTCTGCGGAGGTCGTGCTTTCCTTCGCTTCGTTGTCTGTTGTTCACACATGGTTACTACAAGCGAGAAATCGAATCCCTCGGCTACTTCGCGCCATCTCGCTTTTCACTTATATTTTTTACGTAATGAAAAAAAAATTGCGTAGTTTTAAGTACCGAAGCCAGGGTTCGAACATGAGGGACGCAGTAGTGTACGGGGTATATAATAAGTTGAACCGCCAGAAGTCTTTTGACAAGCACCGAAATGTCTGTGCCACAAGGGCGTTTTCGCATCGTTCAGCTGTCTGAACATGGCCGTCATGGACTGGGATCGAACCCTCGACTCTATTCTCAGCAAACGACACAGCTACACAGCCACCACGTTGGGTGACGCAAGTGACGTAGCACAAGTGACGTAGCCTTAAGAATGCTAACAAGAACCACATGCAGCCACAGTAGATGATGCGGAGCATATTATGAGTGAGCTAGGAGCCAAGGGATACAACGTCTGGTGAACCCGCTTGAAGTTGGTTAAGGAGAGACCTACGACATGTGATCCGAGGTCACGTCGGCGACCTGGTCGAGTGGCCTAGCACAGTGGCCTGCGTTTCTCCGTTGAAATCGCTAAAAAAAAACGAAAAGATTTTTTTGCGCATACCGCAGCTTTGCTCTCCCTTAAAAGGGCCACACGACACCAAATTTTCGAGCTGGCATTATGCATCGCGTATTGAACCGTACGCGTCCCACAGCATGCCGGGAAAATTTGGGTGCATTCGTTGGAGTGGAAATCTTGTACTTGAAATTTTTTATGCTCCAGTTGTGCCGTAAATCAGCTAGGAAACGCTGAGTGATGAAATCAAAATGATGAAAAAGGACTCGCTCGTGTAGCATAAGCCGATCTCGAAGGCCGCGTTTTCGTGTACTGCGAACACTGGTACTGACTCCAGGAGCTGGAAATAGGTGTAACTGCCATGCATCGTCTCTCTCTCTCTCTCTCTCTCTCTCTCTCTCTCTCTCTCTCTCTCTCTCTCTCTCTCTCTCTCTCTCTCTCTCTCTTTTTTTTTTTTTTTCTTGCATATGCGTCTCGACTGTTTGCGGCTGCTATTCATTCCGCGAGCGAAGGAACGGAGGCCACAATTCAACGGCGTCGCCCTAGCTGCGCCATCGGGTGTCAGAGCGTGCGGAGCAAGACGTCCGACGTGGTCTTGTATTGACGTAATAGTTCTGCGGAAACCCGCAAGGTGGAGAGAAATAATTAAGGGAAAATGAGACATCCACCCATTCGTCCACCCAGACATCGACATGCGGTCTTGTATTGTTTCAAAGCAGAAGACAGAGCGGTGTAAACGAGAGACTACAAGCAAACATCACAGGTTGTGTTGTAGGATTCCACCGCAAAACCGAAAACAAAGCTTAATTGCATTACCCATTTTGTTCCTCCAATGTTTCGAAAATCTTTGTCGTTGTCCCACAGTTGATAATTTGCCGCACTCTGTTAAGCAGACGGGGAACAGTCCGTTGCTAAGAAATATTTGGTTGATATTGAAGATTCGAAAACGCCGAATAGTAAGTTCCTTTTCTGAATAATAATACGAATAGTCAGGCGTATAATATTTGATTCGTATTCGTAACTACGAATATTTTCGAACCCCAAATTTCTCAAACGTAAAACTTTGCATGGAGGCCTGCTCCATGTATACCCAATCTGAAAATTAGGCAATTTAAGCGGTCTAAAATTTCGTTGCAATTGGCCTATATGAATCCATACAGGCATCCCCTTTAAAGGGGGTGCTTGCGTGGATTCATGGGGTCGCATAAAAAATGCATATATGTGGCGCAAAAATGTCCCACTCACCCTTGGAGACGACGGGATTACCCTGAGCGTCAAGGGATACGCCAGCGAACAGGAGATGTCCCTGAGAAAGGGAGAAAAAAAAGAACTTGGATTTAAAATTGTGGTTGCAGGTGTCTCAGTCACGTTTCCTGGCTCGCGATTTTTTTTCAACATTCGCTTATATTGGGACATATACTAATGCGAGCAGCATGTTACGATCTAGAAGATGGGCCGAACCTGGGATCGAACTGGCGGTCATACTAAAGCACATGCCGTTACAAAGCTGAAACGCAGACAGGAAGAAAAGAAGTCGCACTTTCGCCCGAAAGGCGAATCATTGATTGCGATAGCAAATTATTAGACAGCTGTACGAAAGATTAAAGATATTAGCTTTATCGGCGTATAAACTGCTGTTAACATTAGCTTACTAATTAAATTAGCAAGCAAGGTGTGGCACGCGCACAGGCAAGCATGAACAGGTCTCACTCGATGAGTGCGAACTCTTGTTGTCACAACGCTGGCGTGATGATGAGCGCAAACGAAGCGGAGCGAACGATTCTGCTGTCTCTCCATTCAACGCGTCTCCGAAACTTGAGATTACGCGACCTCAGGCACTAGCTGCGTGGAAAGACAGGTTACTTGCAGTCGCCAGCCCTCTCGGCTAAGCCTCTGCACCCTCCAGAGATTACATACATGCAGGAACACCTACTGCGCACGACAGGGCTAGAGGAGAAGACATCTTGCCAGAGGAGAAGACACCTTGCTAGAGAAGAAGACACCTTACTAGAGCAGAAGACACCTTGCTAGAGGAGAAGACACCTTACGAGAGCAGAAGACATCTTGCTAGAGGAGAAGACACCTTACTAGAGCAGAAGACACCTTGCTAGAGGGGAAGACACCTTACTAGAGCAGAAGACACCTTGCTAGAGGGGAAGACACCTTACTAGAGCAGAATACACCTTACTAGAGGGGAAGACACCTTACTAGAGCAGAAGACACTTTGCTAGAGGGGAAGACACCTTACTAGAGCATAAGACACCTTGCTAGAGGAGAAGACACCTTACGAGAGCAGAAGACACCTTGCTAGAGGAGAAGACACCTTACGACAGCAGAAGACATCTTGCTAGAGGAGAAGACACCTTACTAGAGCAGAAGACACCTTGCTAGAGGGGAAGACACCTTACTAGAGGGGAAGACACCTTACTAGAGCAGAAGACACCTTGCTAGAGGAGAAGACACCTTACTAGAGCAGAAGACACCTTACGAGAGCAGAAGACATCTTGCTAGAGGAGAAGACACCTTACTAGAGCAGAAGACACCTTGCTAGAGGAGAAGACGCCTTACTAGAGCAGAAGACACCTTGCTAGAGGAGAAGACACCTTACTAGAGCAGAAGACACCTTGCTAGAGGAGAAGACACCTTACTAGAGCAGAAGACACCTTGCTAGAGGGGAAGACACCTTACTAGAGCAGAAGACACCTTGCTAGAGGAGAAGACACCTTACGAGAGCAGAAGACACCTTGCTAGAGGAGAAGACACCTTACGAGAGCAGAAGACATCTTGCTAGAGGAGAAGACACCTTACTAGAGCAGAAGACACCTTGCTAGAGGGGAAGACACCTTACTAGAGCAGAAGACACCTTACTAGAGGGGAAGACACCTTACTAGAGCAGAAGACACCTTGCTAGAGGGGAAGACACCTTACTAGAGCAGAAGACACCTTGCTAGAGGAGAAGACACCTTACTAGAGCAGAAGACACCTTGCTAGAGCAGAAGACACCTTGCTAGAGGGGAAGACGCGCACTTCGCCAATTGAACGACGTTAATTTCAGCAGTGTCGCGTCGCTAAAGCTAAGATCACTCTACATACAACACTAGGCGTGCTGGAAGATAGCACGCATCAAGAAGCCATCACGAGGCCTTCTTGGATCGGCCGTCTCGAGCGCGCAGCAGATCACGTGACCACCAACACGAGGCGCACGTGCCGCTCATTTTTCGCCGCGCTTCGACTTCACTCAAGACAGCAGGATCGCGACAACGGCGACGGTGAAAACGCGTCCGTGTCATTCCTGTCGCATTAAACGCACTAGGTCCTAAATTAAAATTCTGCCTATAGCTAGTTGCCAGTGTTCAACTTTCCTAAAGGCAACAAATTCCATTCATATCAAACCAGTGGTTGTCTCAAGAAAGGGAAGGAGGGAAGGAGCTCAAGAGGGAGCTCAAATATGCTGGGTGTTTTTAAAGCGAATAGCTTTTTTCGGTCCTTGCGGGCGTTTTCGTGGTCGGTCATAAGACGGTCGAGGGTCGGTCGAGGGTCGGTGGTCGGACTCGGACATGAAAACGCTCACTCACTCTCTCGCTCTTTCTTTAGATCTCTCTATCTCTCTCTCACTCGCTCGTTAGTTTGTGCTATTCGCTCACATTAATAACAATCATTGTCGATGGTTTATGCACGTTTTTTAGACTATATACAGAATTTAAACAAAACTCGACTGTGGCAGATGGCATAAATCTCAGTTCTTGACCTGCATTACTCAAATTTAGAGGCGTGCATTACTTCCATGCGAAATTGAAATGCACAATGGAATACTTAAGAAAAGTTCACTAATAACTTTTAAATAAATTTCTTTACGGCACATATTGCAGCTTACGCATTGTAGCCAACGGGCTATCAAGCCGTGTCCACTTGGAATGAAATTTCAGGACGACACCAGCTTCGAGATATTCATTCCCAAAGTGTGCGACGAAAAATACACGGGCGTCCCCATTGTTTTTATGCTTCAATGCATAAAGGGGCATTTTAGTAATAAAGGAAGTGGGAGAACAGCGCATTTTACCGCAATATCGATGGCGCATATCTCAAAATCCGTGCCGTCCTCAGAATTTGTTTCGAGTGGATGTGCCTTGCAAACTCAGCGGCTACAATTCATGAAATGGAAATAAGTGCCGTGAAGTAAACAGAAATTTAATTAGCAAAAATTTGATTAGTCGATTATGGATATCGATTTCTCGTGCATGTCCACCTCTTTGAGTAATCCCGTTCAAGGACCAGAATTATGTTATTTGCCAGAGACAATTTAAGAAAGATTCTGCATGCTTAAAGACAAAAGAACACCCCGTATATGGTTGTTTTTCCTGTCTTTGACCCGCATGGTGCCCAATGTAAGCTCGCCGCGCATATGAGGGAGTCGGGCGAGAAGAGGAAGCTGTTGTGCAAGGGGAGCCTCTCACGTCTATGTATTGTCACCTCACACGTGAATCTGAGATTGCGTGCGTACCGGCTTGCCGAGAGATGCAGTCTCCTTGGATCCGCCGCCCTTGACGCTGTCGGTAATGTAGAAGGGGTGGTAGTTGGACGACGTGGTGTTGTCGTCCCCGCCTTCCACGATGAACTTGTACGTCTTGCCGCGTTCCACGTGGAGCACGGGAATCAGCTCGCGGTTGATCCACCACGAGATGCCCCAGCCAGACTGGCCTGGACAACACACGTACGACGTGCTTTGTCGTTCTCACATTTCCGGACTCTGACGCGACGATGACGATGCGTTGAAAGCTGATAAAGTAAACTGCACAAACAGTGGTCAAAATGCACCCGATAGAAAATGCAATCGAATGTACAGAGTATATGATGCTACACTTTAGCAGATGTTTCTTTGATATGTGTATAATTGTTGAAATTCTGGGCTTTGAACCGATAAATTATTAGAGTATTTTGTGTTGTTTCTCGTGTCCTGATTGTTGCAACTGTGACTTTCACGAATGAAAGTGCATGTGCGTGCCTGCGCGCGTTGTCTGTGAGCGGCAGGATACTTTCCTTGAAGCACGAAGGCACACTGTGTAGCCGCATAGTACAATTCCCACGGCTTGCGCGTTGGACGGTGTTGACAAATGCGGCGATCTCCAGGACCGGCGTGTCAAAGCGCGTTATGGAAGGCGGGCGGAGTTCCTGGAAACGACGCAGGGAGAAGATCGGCCAACCGGACCACGGGAGCTGCACACGGGCCATCGTGTTCCAGACTCGAGCTGACAGGGGTTCATCCGACCGGGGCAACCTGTCGACCTCTTCCTGTGCGCTTCATGACTTCGCCAGGCCACCTAATTCTACCCCGAGACCTGTGGATGCCTGCACCCGTTGGCAGAACGAGAACGGTCGGGCTACGGGCCTGAGCTCACGACGAGCGTCCAGGTCTCCCCGCCGTTTCTTCCTCAAGGTTCGAACCGGTGCGGCACCTGCTTACTCTCGGCACCTGCTTCCCGTTACTTCAGTGCATTAATTGTTGTTGTGTGCCAGTGTTAAAAAACGACTTTGTCCTTGTCTGGGTGCTGTGAGGTCATGCCTCACTAACTCGCAGCAGAATTAAAAAGGACCTGCGTCACATGCACATACTGACATCAATATTCTCGACATGTAGCATAATTTAACGAATGTAATAATTAAACGTGGTCAGCAATTAAAAAGATAACACTCAGTTAATGAATAGACTACTAATTATGTATCACATGTACGATTAGCAATTATAAAGTTAGCAAGCAATTATTGAATAGGTTAATTATTATCACATGTACGATTAGCAATTATTGAATAGGCTGCTAATTATGTATCACATGTACTTCCAGACGTCCGTCATTGTAGCAATGTGTCACTGAAACAATAACCTTACGATTGGTTCTGCATTAAAGAAACGCGTTCATGACAGACAACTTGGCCCCAACTGGACCAGCCAACGCGCAGTCCGATCTATGACGTCATGCTCCCTGGCCCGACTGCAATAGAATCTAATTTAAATGTTCCCGAGTAAGCCCTGGTGATTCTGACGTCACCGCTTCGCAATGAAAATTTCGGGCCTAGTAGCATGACGTCATAAGGCAAAGTGCCCAGGCACTGCCCTATCTCTGTAGGTGGCGCTGGACCAACAGGGCCTTTTTGGGACTACTTGGAGGGAGGGAGGCTTGTGGCCCTAGTGAAGTGGCAGGGGCGTTCGCACCGGTGATGGCCGCGTAGCCGCGATCCCCTCCCGTCGGTCCGATTCGGGCGGTGAACGTGTCGATGTTGTACTTCTTAAAGAGGTCGCGTCCTCCAAACAACTTGCGGCGTGGGTCGGGGGGTGGCACCTGGTGTTGGGATATCGGCGGGCAGTTGCGCTTCGGGGCCCGGTCGAATTGCAGGATGACAGACACTGCGCCGCGGAAACAGCAAAGGATACAGCAGGGAATCGTAAAAGCACGTTAATAGTTTGCCTACACAATCGTCTGCACATACCTCAAAGGAGTACTCACACAATATTTTCGAATATTTTTTTTTTCTTGCGTTACATTAAGGTCCTAGGCCTCAAAATCATAAAGAAAACAGAGGCAAGTGTCACAGCCTTCATATCCGTCGTCGCCGTCGCCGTGACGTTCTGTATGAAGCCCAGGTGCGATATAACATCGTCGTCGCGCGCTGTACGCTGTACGTGCTAGTGGAAGCGTGCGAGGGTGAGCCGACGATGGTGGCTCAATAAAGCGGGGAGGAAGCGCACAGTCTTCCATCGCGCGCAAGGCACCTGAGGGATGGGTTCTATCTACTCCGGTGGCGGCTGTGCGCGCGAGCCCTATATTGAAAGCGATCTGCGATGGGGACAGAGTGCGCCGAGGGCTGGCAGCTTCGTTTCCGCTGTGTTCTCGCCACTTCGTTCGCACTGGAGCGAGTCGCCGCACAAAGGGCGATTCGCTCGCTGCTGCTGCCGCTCTTCCTCGTGCCGGCGTTCTGACAGCGTGTCCGCGTTCATAGAGTGAGATGAGTTCATGTTCGTCTGTGCGCGTTAATTTAGTTGGTAAGCGAATGTTTACGAGTTTATGTGGCCGATAAAAAACTATTATTTTAACTTCCTACAGCTGTCTCATAATTTGCTGTTGCAATCGATACTTCGCCTTTCGGGCGAGACTATGAATTTTTTACATAAGCGCGTGTTATTCATTTTTAAACTAAAGCATTGATATTTAGTAGAGAATATCGAGCTTGCTGAAGTTATAAATAAGTGAAGCACTAGACCTACAAAGACGAGTAAGGAGCAGCACAGAAGCCGAATAAAAATGCTGCACGTACCACCGCAGCCTTAACACCATTTAAATTCTGGGGGTTTACGTGCCAGAACCACGATATGATTATGAGGCTTGCGTTGTGGGGAACTCCGAATTAATTTCGACCACCTGGGGTTTCAACATGCACCTAGTGCGCGGTATACGGGCGTTCATTTTTTTTTTTTTGCATTTCACCCTAATCGAAATGCGGTCCCCTCGGCCACGATTTGATCCCATGCTTTTGGGGTTTAGCAACGCAACGTCAAATACGCCGCCACCGCGGTTGTAGCCGTAACATGTTTTCCTGCTTACGTTTTTCAATGGACAGAACATTTTCGGTTTTGTAAAAGTGCTTTGAAGAGAAGTACTTTCAGCATGCTGCTTAAATTTAACATTAAACTCTCGCTCTGAAAAGTGATCACATGATTCCTCACAGGCAGATAGCGCGAAGTATGTTTTACCATTCCGAAATATATGGTAAAACATGCCGCAACTACTGTTTGAGAGTAGCAGCTTGTCAAGGAAAATAATATAGTTTTAAATTCAATTATAAATTTTATTGTGAAGCAACAAACGAGTGGAATTATTGTCGAATTGCAAAGTTTAAGTTTAACTATACCGCCACTTAGTCCACGTGCTATACAGAGCTGCGCTAACCATATATTATTTACTTGGAATGAAGTGTTGCGATTGAGTTACGAGATCGCGTCGTCCACTGCTATGGCTGTAGATTCATGGAAGGCGCATAAAAATACAGCGTTTGTTAGCCTCGTAATACTGACAATTATAAAATTAACACAGACAGTACACTTGGAAGGCCCCGTGTTATCGCGAACATGCAGTTAGAGCGGTAGCAAACGCATAAAGATTCGTTAAAAATGAAAGAAAGAAAAACGAACAAAAAATAAGTCATTCAGCCGGAGCGTAGCAGACGACAAAGACGATTCGTCCGGGCTAACGGCCCCGCAATGCCGTTCGCAAGTGCAACCATCGCTTGCGCACGAGACCAATACTTTACCCGAGCCATAGGACACCTTAGCATACCATGTTCGACAGCTTTAACCTCCTAGTGAACAAACTTTTTCGGGAAGTATTATACGTATTTCATTTGCTTTGAGCCACGTGCATCAGAACATACTTAAGTAGGTTTACGCACAAGTAACCCATTCTGCGTAGAGTACCCGACCAGAAACTCTAAAAATGATGTTCGAGATTGAGGTGAGGTTAAGGTGAGGTTGATGGCCGCCCCTGAATAGTTGAGGCGAGGTCTCCCAAGTGCACCTCAACCTCATTGAATAAGGTTGAAGTTGAGCGACGTCGTGCAACGTAATTAGAGGTTGAAGTGAAGTCAAGCACTCCGAGGTCGCTTGCCCACCCGTTTTATCAGTGTATATCTTCGTATGGTAGAGTACGGTGTCCGGAGCTTTCTCGTCCGTGGGACCCTGCGCTGCCACCACCGCCTGTGGGCCCGTAGCCGGTATCGGCTTATCTTTGCTGTCTCCTGCAACAAGCCGTCAAGATAAGAAACAAGCCCTGCGTGATCGGTATGCTGTTGTGCAAACATAGGCGTGGCTGGAAATTGGAAGCACCAAATTTATGACAAACAACGACACGGGAAGGACTCCGCTGTGAAGTTCTTTTACAGTGCCACGGACTGCCTATTACGAACGTTGAGAGTTAGGTACTTATATGACGTCCACTACCGCGACATGTACAGTGCGCGTCACTCTTGTGTAGAGCGCGCGAACGGCGACCGCCGAGGCGCTCCGGAGGCAGCCAGCGACGTCCATAACGGTAGTGGCTGGGCAAGAGATTAAAATGCTTTGGCCACACGTGCCCAGGTACTAATCTCGAGCACAACGGCTACCGTTAGACGTCGCTGGCTGCCTCCGTAGCGAAACAGACTTTACCGGAACGAAACAGACTTTACCGGAACGAAACAGACTTTACCGGAGCGTCCCGGCGGCCGCCGTTCCCGCGCTCTACACAAGGGTGACGTGCAATGTACGCTGCTCATTCTACTCTCACCTAACACAACGGGCAAGTCCTTGCTCTTTGATCCATATACACTTGTCATTGCGCGGATTAGAGATGCGAGTAAACGACAGGCGAAAGATGGTTAGGATTTACAGACGATAAAGGCAGCCGTAGACAGTGATACTACATACTGGCCAACCTAGACCTCGAAGCTTTGCCCCCAGAAATGAGAACGCGCCACACGCGGACATTTCATCGGGCTCGTTGTGACTTTTCTTCCAATGCGCTGAGCCCACTTAAGCCTGTATATCATTTGAATGGTTGATGAATTGATTGCGAGAATAATCGACTGATTAAGAGATTGACAGATTTACCCTTAGACATAATCACTTTATACCCACTAAATCACACAAGTGACTATATATTTGTTGGCCTGCCGCTAGAGCAAAACTGTGTCACTAACTGGCTTCGAGGTGTAGCTTGTTTGTTGTGCAGCCAGCTGACAGCTCCTAATATATATTACGCATTGCATGACAACCTGAGCGCTTTACAGAGTGTTTGCTCAATAGATGAGATAATGAACTGATTCAGTGAGTATAAGCAGGCTAGTGAGACTGTTCAATAGACTCACTAATAAACTGGCGGAGTGCGTGAGCTATTGTTGGTCCGTATAAGGAAGCTACATGTTCGAAAACAGGAAGACGTGACGTTGCTAGCGCGCAGGTGCATGAAGAGAAAAAAGAAACACTTTGTGCTTTATCTCGTTGAGACACTTCAATTCGTTAATCGGTGGCTTTTTTGCACGGCTATAAGATGCTCACGGACCGTTAGAATCGCGTTCGCCTACCAGAACCAGCAGGTTGGCGGTAGGCAGCTATCTGTATGACGTCATGGTCTGGAGCAGGTCTATGCCTGTACTAGCTATAATAATGCCACAGGTCGTGGTCGATAGGCGCAGAGCTAGTGCGTCTATCATTAGTGGTTATTTTTATTAGTTGTGTGACTGACACTGTATGTATTTCTATATCTTTTTTGTGTATATCCTTACCCACTGTAATGCCTGTTAAGGCGCTGTGGGTAATAAAATAAATAAAAAAAATTATAAATGGCGCAAACATTATTGTCTGAACAGAATGCGCGGTCGACACGAACAGCGCTCTGCATTTCCAAATCTGCATGAAAGGCAGCGGTAACTGCAGCATTTACGGCGAGTCATGCATAAATAGCGGACGCACTGACCCGTCAGATCGGATTCGACGATCGACAACTGTGCTCACCGCTATCGTATTCATTTAAATGTCGCATGGTCTTTCTTCAAATCAAATAATTTCTTGCATTGTATTTGAATACGTTAGTGTCGTCTGGAGTCCTTGTCAGAAAATACCTAAAAACGAAGTAGGAAGAATACAACGGCTCGCGGTACCTATTACATGTTCAAAATAAAGAAGGGGTGACTCAGTCGCAGTGGTGTTAAAAATGTGTGATTTCGAATCGCTACACAAACGCAGACGTAAATGCAGATCAAATCTCCTTTTTTTCAATTAACGAAAGGAGAGATTAAGATTAACAACAACAAAAAGAAAACGACGACTTACAACTATCAGGGAAACGAAGTCAGACGGCGAATCAGAGACGAGTGCTTCAGTCTTACATTGCTCCAAAATAGGTATTCTTTTCTTCCCGATGTAATAAGGCACGGGATGGGCTTCCGAAATGCGTGCTAAATACTAATGATGTTGACCAATTAATGCGTTTACTTTATGTATATTTATGCGATTTCACGTGATGAATAATCTGAGCTTCAAATATGGTTATTGTGATTAAAACGTACCTTATCGTTTGATTGTAATGCTTGTTTTACATGTCTGTATACTATAAGTGTATATTTGTAAACTTCTCGATGCAAAATTTTCTCCCTCCTCCTAATGAGCCATAAGAGATGGTAAATAGTATTCTTAAATAATAAATGCAGACAGAAAGCTGCACGTACGGGGAATTGTGCCAGGACCCTAGGACATGTTCGTCCATTAAAAAGAAAAACACAGAAAGCCAAATGTTCGGGGAAATATACATAATAATGAGCCGAAATTAGAGATTGAACTGAGACCCTGGGCCCATGTTACGCTAATAAAGAGAAAACACAGAAACCTAAAGATACAAGGGAGTATGCAGAAGAGCGTCACAAAATCAGCGATTGCATCAGTACCCTGTGCACAAGCTCACCAAATAAAGAGAAAACACAGAAAGGTAAATGTACAGGGGAGTAGTGTTTTGTTATTCACCATCACTACAACCTGACCGTAAATTGTGTTTTCTAGTTCAGTAGACTAGTTGAGTAAGTTAAATAGCTTATAAACTGTTTCACTGATCGACTACTTAGCCGTAATGCACAAGTGATTGATTAAGTGATTGATTGATGGTGTGCGCGTACCCGTATTCAGCTTGCGGGAGTATACGGCATCGACTACTCCGTTGGCGTATCTCAGTGATGCGACTGTCAGATCTTCCTTGCCGCCCTGCTTATCGTCCGGACAAACGCCGTCGGTCCCGGAACACTGCGATCACAAAGGCCGCGTTCACCACACCTTAAATGCACACATTATCAAAGCTCTAGTTTCAGAGTTATATGTCAGGCTATGGTCAAACTTACATTGGAGGTCACCTCTTTGGCTGCCGCACCACAATTTGGTCTGTTTATCTAGCTGTGATATGATCAGCACGTAAAAAGAATTCAAAGAAATCTAACCCATAAGACAAATTGAACCTGGGCCGGCAGCTTGTTAAGCGCGTTTATGCTCATACTCGACGCCACGCCAACGGTTGACCTTTGTTTCTGTTAGCAACGTGGGTCTGATTACGCCAAGAAAAAGAAAAACGAGCACGAAGACATCAATCGCTCCAAGCAAAAGTGGAAAAGTTTATGAGCATTCTTGAGTTACAAATTCGAGTGGTGATGAGGCGAGACCACCAGAGATGCCTAAGCAGACCTACGAATAAGCGGAATGGCGAAAGAGAACGTCAGTGTTACGCAGCAAACAACGTTAAGCATCAGCGTCAGGCAACAACGTCTGCGTAAACAACTCGAAAGCTTTGCGTTCTCGGAGTTCCGACGGAGGCGTCGTGGCTGCGCAATTGTTTAATAAGTGAAACGCCTTTCATATCGGTCAGAGGGGGTCGCTTGCTAAAACCGCATGCAACGAAAAACATGTTATAGTATTACCACTTGTGCCTCTTGAAGCGTACTACCCACGCGCCTTACTTTGCTATCGAAATGTATTGATGAAAAAAAGCCCTTACTCGATCATGCATGTGTGTAGCGTGCACAGATGGCGCCATTATCGCGCTACGCATGACGCAATCGGCGGGAAATTTATCCTTTCGCTCGGGGTTCATATAGGCATAGCTAGGCAGTACGCTTGTCGATCCGACCGCGAGTGGTCGTTTTTGAGAGAGCTAACTCAGCCATAGTAAAAGTATAATCAAGCAAACTCAAACATATGCTCATCAAGAATAATATAAGCTTTATGCATGTGAGCAATTAATTCTTGGTAGAAATTAAAGCTTGCTCAGTTGTGGGGCCCCCGTGCTTAACGTGAAGAGGGCCGGGAAGTAAGACCTAAGGATGGCAACTCGCGCCCGCCACCTTCGATCACAGCAGACCCACTATGAATAGGGAGCGAGCACGATTGCATGATTAGACCGTAGGACATCCCCCCCCCCCCCCTTCCACTAACTGTGCGATAAGTTAAAGATGTAAGTTTTGAGGCAAGAATGAGGCAACCTTGAGGCAAGCTTGAGGCAAGCGCGGGAGCCTAAACCCTCTACGAGGTGGGTGGGCTCTAGCGGCGAAGGAGTCTCGGGCGCCGCCAGCATAAGGTTGTCATTTGTTTACCCTAGTGCCCATACACCCGCTGCAAAAGAATTCGTGCCCACATACGGATAAAGAGCGTGCACGTCTGCAGAATCAGACCGCAGAATCCCCTAGCTGTAAAATAACTTAGGAAAGTAAGCTTTCAAATGCGTTAATAAGTGTAACTTATTTGTGTATTTCGTTAAGTTATATATGTACTCTTTTGCTTATACATCCTCAGCAGCACGCACAAGGCTTTTCACCTATATATATATATATATATATATATATATATATATATATATATATATATATATATATATATATATATATATATATATATATATATATCAGTGGGTATATATATATATATATACCCACTGCGGCTGAGTCTCTGATGCAGCCTACCCGATGATTTTTCATGCTAACTTTCATCCCACCGCTTTCGCACCTTGAAGGAGGCGAAATGGAACCACCGCAACAAACGCAACCAAAGCGAGGCGACTGGAAGCTACTGCTTGCCTATCACGGGACGAGTGCCTATACATCTCCTCTATACTTTATCACTAGGCTTCAAAACCGTCCCGTGACGCTCTCTCCTAGTTTTTTTCTTCTTCTTCCATGATCATTCACATTCCAGCTGATCGGCCATATTTGGAGCTGCCGTAGGCGAGAACGCCAGAGGCCCTTGTAGTAATTTTTCTAGGAAAGTCGATGTGTTGTAGCAGTGACAGCTACGACAATAGCTCGAGGTGCCTCGTCGCGATACTCAGGGCCCTATACCGGACGCCGTCAAATTCTGTCATGTTGTCGAATACACCACGTTGTCAGCTCTGATGGGCCCATAGGACTGCTACGGCCTCTCTCACTGGCTCAAAATTCCCGGAATTTGGCAATAAATGGCGGAGTGTTTGACGGTGTCTGAAACAGCACCACGAGTTTCTAACCAAATGACGTCGCTTGTGTCGACAGCAATGCCGATGGCTCTGAGAGCATCTGCCACCGACATATCCGTACCTGCGCCTTGCCCGTAATGTAGTAGTCCACGACGGAGACCTTGCTGTTCGCCTTCGAGATGAAGAGCACGGCGACGTCCGCGCCCACCATCATGCTGCCGTCGGCTTTGCCGCTGATGCCAAATGCAGTCCACATGCCGGGCACTAAAAAAGACCGTTGACACGACATTTCAAGGCAAGCGCATCCTCCGCATCAGCGTTGGTCACTTTACTTTGGATCAAGCATCCATGTCGCGGCCTAATTTCAGAGGGAAAGAGGTAAGTGATGATGATTAAATTGCTCAGAATTTTATATTTTTGTCTTAATTATTCGTAGACATCTTCTTCGTTATTACTTAACCTCACAACAGCCAACGAGCAGGCCATGGACACGCTATACGCTACGATGAGTTTAATGCCTAAGATTCTGATTTCAGCACGGAAAACTGACCGTAGTTAAGTTTTTGATATGCTGAAGTAACGTTTCCGCTGTGTATTGGTGAACAAACCAATCACTGATTATTTATTATTATACTAATTAAGTTATAACTGAAGTAACATTTCATTGCTATTTTGCACAAATGAAATGTCAATGGGTAGAACTGAAGATGAACAAGTTCCAATTTTCATTGAGGTGGAAGAGTGTTCGGGTATTACAGGGTTTAAGTTTGGCTTTTAATTATGACCTATATAGCTGCGGTGGCACGTCAACAGTCGGAATGCGAAAAAAATTCGGCATAACCCAACTCACGATGACTGTCGACGGTACTGCGCTTAGCGTTAGATCAATATAGCGACGCAATGCATTGTGACTGTTGAAACGAGTTATGTATGAGGCGTGTACTGCTGCGGGACTCCTCTTTCGCGCTTCCCTAAGAACACTCGGTGTCATCTAGCGGCGCCGCCGCGAAGCTTGCGCGTGGCCTGCGAAATGCATGGCGCGCGCCGTGCGTGCGATCGCCGAGAAACGCGTCATGCGGCAACCGGGCTCCTCTCTCGCGCTTCTTTCCGGACACGCTGCGGCATCTGGTGGCGCTGCCGAGAAGTCTGCGCATGGCCTCCGAGACGAGAAGCGTGGAGCGCCGGTGCGTGCGAACGCTGAGAATTGTTCCATCGCGCGCCGCTCACCCAGTGGCACAAACTCGACGACCCAAGTTGGTGAGAGATTAATTGAAGAGCGCCACATGCATTACCCAATGCATCATCGCGCTGCTCGCTAAAGCGCTGGCGTGAAAGATGCTCGTTCAAAAGCGGCAAATGCCATGCAATTCCATTTGTGGCGCAATCTGTTAAAGCATCGGGTTGCTGTCCGCGAGGAACCTGTGTGACGTGGGTTCGATTCCGTCTAGCATCGGATAAATTTAACGAATCTTGTTTTGTCCTCGTAGAGCCGCACACATATATCGGCACATATCCAGTGACAAGTGGGCGTCGAAGAGTTTCTCTGAAAATCGGTACACACCCAGTCCCGGATCTACAGTGACCCATGTCGGTGTGAAAGAGGCTCGTTGAAGAGCGGCATATATATATATATATATTGCCGCATACTCGGCGACTAAAGTTGGTCCGACGGTTGGTTTCTAACCATGTTCCCTCAGCACAGCAGCCCGGTGCTCTAACCATCGAACATGAACACACATACATAGCACCCGGAAACTCCGTGAGGTACTCCAAGAATGTCAACGCATTAAAAGAGCTCCCTCCCCCTCATCTCCTGTCTCGACGATGCCAATACGGACTCGAGCACCGGCCTTACTCGCTTTGGCGCGCACGTGGAAAGTGATGGCGTCCGCCTCGAGGTGCCAGGCGACTTGTATCGTGTCGGCGATGATGGTCTCGCAGTTGGCGAACTGCGTCGGGTCGGTGGGAGCTTGCTTCACCCTCGCCTCGACTTGTCGCGACTGGAATGAGGATAGAGTTGACATTACGATAAAGGGGGAACGCTTGGCGAGCGTGCAGCGAAGTACACGTTATTCCTTCTTAATGCAACAACAATTACAGGGACACTCAACGCGTATTTTCGCGGTCGTCGTGGCCATCATGTGATGTCCCGTGTACAATCCTATGGCGTACCCTATGACGTGGGTGAGAGGTAAAGTTTACGAGGGTGAGCCGAAAATGACGTCCGCGCGCCCGGTGTTACAGATCACGTCTCCTCCCATGGCCTGCGAGATTTGCGCGGGCTGGCAGGTTTTGCTCCGCCCGTCCCGTTCGCAGAGAGAGGGCGTAATTTCAGTTTTGGATGTTAGAAAAACAAATTATTAAACATAATTACTACGAAATCAATGGATAAGAATATAGCAAAGTACTAGAAGAAATAAAAAACACTAGAGAACTCTGACTCAATCATAAAACATCGCGCCGAACTAGTAAATGAGAGTATATTCCACTTGGGAAATGAAGCGCGACCGCAGGGCTCGTTTGCAAAATTTCGCGATGACGAAGCGGAACTGTAGTTGAATACAAATTTTACATCTTGCTCATAAGTATAGTTGCTTGGTGTCGCATAGATTGATTTTTTTTTTTTTCTTTTGCGAGAAACATTTCGTTACTCACTGACGAGCGGTTTATCTCGAACATTACTGGCTCCATGCGCTATGAGCTTTCGCAATCGTCAAGCACGCTTTACACTATTTCTTTACAAATAGACCTCATTATCCCTTTCAAATTAGAAGAGCTTTGTTTAGGTTAGCATGAGACTGTTTATGCTCAGCGCACTTGCAGACTACCGAAAACAACTCGGAAACATCATTTTATCAGCGTATAAGCGAAAATTCGAGGACACCTAAGCAGTTGTTAATGCTAAAGCATTAGTGCCCAATTGAACTCCGCTGAGCGGTCCTTGCGAGATGCGAACTCCGCGCGGGCAAGCGTGCCCGTTGAGACGCTCCTAGACAGCACAAGACCGGTGCACTTTGATCCGTGACGTCACGCTACCTCGCCCGACTGCCATATAATCTAATGGGGACGCTCCCGAGGAAGCCGCAGTGATTTTGAAGTCACCGCTTCCGTCAGGCTAGACTTGACAATGGAAATTTCGGTCCAAGTAGCAAGACGTCATAAAGCAGACTAAACGGGCCTGTCGAAAATGGCATATTCGAATAGCCGTTTGGGAGCTCCCTGGCCGTGTTACAGAAGTGGTGAAAAACAACATTAAATGTGCATTACGACAATAACCGAGTGTGGAAGTGTATGATCCTCCTTCCGCATCAACAGAGGAACCCGCTTATGCAAACGGTAACGCTTAGTACCTGTTTTACATTACCTTTGTAGCGCTACCACAGCGCTCTGACACGACCACCCGACTATACTACATATGTCATAATACTTTGCTATCGCCCTAGAAAATCCTGGCCTTTCGGGCAAAACTGCTACTTTTTATAGTGTTATTGTGGCGTCGACAAATGCGGAAAGGCATGTCGGGGAACAGGAGATTCTCGGACATTTCGGACGCCTGTTTGCCTCTTGCGGACTGCGCGAGCGCGCACGCGCAGGTGCCCGAGAGCGGTGTTTCAAGTTTTTCAAGGAGTGCTTATAGTGGGTTTATTGTTTTAGTCCTCCAGCCTTACCCCATCACATGGCCATAACTCTAACTTCTTCTGCAGATGGCTGCTACCATCAAAAAGGCGATTATTTGGTCAGCTGACCAAGTACCGTGCGTTCTGACACGATCGTCAGTTTTGTCACGTCAAACCGCGCGGTATAGGTTTTGATGCTCCCGCTCTCCGCAAGCAGAGCTACGCAAGGCTTATTCACTTATTAACTAAACGAAGAAGCGCGGTGCAGAGCTCACACAGGCAAGCGTAAAAGGATCTCGATGACCGCTAGCACCAGCTTTCTCTCAACGCTGGCGTGATGAAGAGCACCAGGGGCGGGAAACGAACCCTTCGTGCAGCATCTCGCTTCATCGCGTATCCGACACTGCAGATTACGCAACCTCCGACACTAGGCAGGCGGGAAGAAAACACGCATGAAAGCTGCCATCTCGGCTCGCCCTCAGCATTTGCACCCGCCGCAGGTTGCTTCCAAGACACGGCGCGCGCGCTATTCATGCACTGAGCAACGCGGACTGCCATGCGCAGCCACTACAGTGCTAGAGGAGGAGAGCTGCGCACTCCTCCCCTAGCGCGCACTTGATCACGTGAGATCCAACGTTGAGCACGCGAGAAAACGGCGCGCATGCTTTATCCCTTGCGCCGACAGCATACGGTGCGCGGGATATACTTACCGCACTTGGACTCTACACAGAACATCACAATGACGGCGACGGCGAAAATTCACCTGCAGTGTCCATATAATTGCTATCGCTATAATAACGATAAGGAAGGGTATTCGGGCAGCAGAGGAAATTAGCTGTTGTCGAAAGCAAAGAGCGTGAGTACATGGAAACCAAATCATTAAAATTATATTAACTCATGGGGATGAAGCGATGCAGCGGTGGCGAGCGATGCAGCGGTGGCGTATAGGTAGAACACCCGCCTCGCGTGCAAGAGGTCCGTAGTTCGAATCCCGGTGCCGCGCAATTTTCCACCGGATTAAAAAAAAAGTCCGCGTGTTGATAAAATTGCATAAACAGGCCTGGAGTGTGGCCTGATCCCGGTGACCAGAGCCGGTAACGCACTCCCTCACCAGAGCAGGATTGGCCACCCTGGTGCAGTACTTGGCCACAACCTTCTATATGAACACAACAATCAAACCCCGGCCCTCAGTCCTCAGCAGCTGCAAAGCAACTGACCACGGCGGCGGTCAGACCTGCGAACGCTGCAGAGGGTGCTAAGAATCCCTGGATCCGGACAGGCCGCCATTGGAATATGAACCTGGCAACGTTTAACGCTAGAACATTATCTAGTGAGGCGAGTCTAGCAGTGATATTGGAAGAAATAGAGGGCAGTAATTGGGATATAATAGGGCTCAGTGAAGTTAGGAGGCCAAAAGAAGCATATACAGTGTTAAGAAGCGGGCACGTCCTGTGCTACCGGGGCTTAGCGGAGAGACGAGAACTAGGAGTCGGATTCCTGATTAATAAGAATATAGCTGGTAACATACAGGAATTCTATAGCATTAACGAGAGGGTGGCATGTCTTGTTGTGAAACTTAATAAGAGGTACAAAATGAAGGTTGTACAGGTCTACGCCCCTACAGCCAGTCATGATGACCATGAAGACGTGGAATCGGCGATGGGTAGAGTGAAAACAAAATACACTATACTGATGGGCGATTTCAATGCCAAGGTAGGCAAGGAGCAGGCTGGAGACAAGGCAGTGGGGGAATATGGCATAGGCACTAGGAATAACAGGGGAGAGTTATTAGTAGAGTTTGCGGAACAGAATAATATGCGGATAATAAATACCTTCTTCCGCAAGCGGAATAGCCGAAAGTGGACGTGCAGGAGCCCGAACGGCGAGACTAGAAATGAAATAGACTTCATACTCTGCGCAAACCCTGGCATCATACAAGATGTGGGCGTGCTCGGTAAGGTGCGCTGCAGTGACCACAGGATGGTAAGAACTCGAATTAGCCTAGACCTGAGGAGGGAACGGAAGAAACTGGTACATAAGAAGCCGATCAATGAGTTAGCGGTAAGAGGGAAAATAGAGGAATTCCAGATCAAGCAACAGAACAGGTATTCGGCTTTAACTCGGGAAGAGGACCTTAGTGTTGAAGCAATGAACGACAATCTTATGGGCATCAATAAGGAGTGCGCAACAGAAGTCGGTGGTAACGCCGTTAGACAGGAAACCAGTAAGCTATCGCAGGAGACGAAAGATCTGATCAAGAAACGCCAATGTATGAAAGCCTCTAACCCTACAGCTAGAATAGAACTGGCAGAACTTTCGAAGTTAATCAACAAGCGTAAGACAGCGGACATAAGGAACTATAATATGGATAGAATTGAACAGGCTCTCAGGAACGGCGGAAGCCAAAAAGCAGTGAAGAAGAAACTAAGAATAGGCAAGAATCAGATGTGTGCGTTAAGAGACAAATATAATAATAATAATAATAATATTTGGGGTTTTAAGTGCCAAAACCACTTTCTGATTATGAGGCACGCCGTAGTGGAGGACTCCGGAAATTTTGACCACCTGGGGTTCTTTAACGTGCACCTAAATCTAAGTACACGGGTGTTTTCGCATTTCGCCCCCATCGAAATGCGGCCGCCGTGGCCAGGATTCGATCCCGCGACCTCGTGCTCAGCAGCCCAACACCATAGCCACTGAGCAACCATGGCGGGTTAAAAGAGACAAAGCCGGCAATATCATTACTAATATGGATGAGATAGTTCAAGTGGCTGAGGAGTTCTATATAGATTTATACAGTACGAGTGGCACCCACGATGATAATGGAAGAGAGAATAGTCTAGAGGAATTCGATATCCCACAAGTAACGCCGGAAGAAGTAAAGAAAGCCTTGGGAGCTATGCAAAGGGGGAAGGCAGCTGGGGAGGATCAGGTAACAGCAGATTTGTTGAAGGATGGTGGGCAGATTATTCTAGAAAAACTGGCCACCCTGTATACACAATGCCTCAAGACCTCGAGCGTACCGGAATCTTGGAAGAACGCTAACATAATCCTAATCCATAAGAAAGGCGACGCCAAAGACTTGAAAAATTATAGACCGATCAGCTTACTGTCCGTTGCCTACAAAGTATTTACTAAGGTAATTGCAAATAGAATTAGGAACACCTTAGACTTCCGTCAACCAAAGGACCAGGCAGGATTCCGTAAAGGCTACTCAACAATAGATCATATTCACACTATCAATCAGGTGATAGAGAAATGTGCGGAATATAACCAATCATTATATATAGCTTTCGTTGATTACGAGAAAGCGTTTGATTCAGTCGAAACCTCCGCAGTCATGGAGGCATTGCGGAATCAGGGTGTAGACGAGCCGTATGTAAAAATACTGAAAGATATCTATAGCGGCTCCACAGCCACTGTAGTCCTCCATAAAGAAAGCAACAAAATCCCGATAAAGAAAGGCGTCAGTTAGGAAGATACGATCTCTCCAATGCTATTCACAGCGTGCTTACAGGAGGTATTCAGAGACCTGGATTGGGAAGAATTGGGGATAAGAGTAAATGGAGAATACCTTAGTAACTTGCGCTTCGCTGATGATATTGCCTTGCTTAGTAACTCAGGGGACCAACTGCAATGCATGCTCACTGATCTGGAGAGGCAGAGCAGAAGGGTGGGACTAAAAAATTAATCTGCAGAAAACTAAAGTAATGTTTAACAGTCTCGGAAGGGAACAGCAGTTTACGATAGGTAGCGAGGCGCTGGAAGTGGTAAGGGAATACATCTACTTAGGACAGGTAGTGACTGCTGATCCGGATCACGAGAGTGAAATAATCAGAAGAATAAGAATGGGCTGGGGTGCGTTTGGCAGGCATTCGCAGATCATGAACAGCAGGTTACCTTTATCCCTCAAGAGAAAAGTGTATAACAGCTGTGTCTTACCAGTACTCACGTACGGGGCAGAAACCTGGAGGCTTACGAAAAGGGTTCTACTTAAATTGAGGACGACGCAACGAGCTATGGAAAGAAGAATGATAGGTGTAACGGTAAGGGATAAGAAAAGAGCAGATTGGGTGAGGGAACAAACGCACGTTAATGACATCTTAGTTGAAATCAAGAAAACGAAATGGGCATGGGCAGGACATGTAATGAGGAGGGAAGATAACCGATGGTCATTAAGGGTTACGGACTGGATTCCGAGGGAAGGGAAGCGTAGCAGGGGGCGACAGAAAGTTAGGTGGGCAGATGAGATTAGGCAGTTTGGAGGGTCAACATGGCCACAATTAGTACATGACCGGGGTAGTTGGAAAAGTATGGGAGAGGCCTTTGCCCTGCAGTGGGCGTAATCAGGCTGATGATGATGATGAACTCATGGGGTCTCACGTTAAAAAAGCCACGGTATGATTATGGTAGGCGCCGGGATACTCCAGAATAACTTTGAATGCCTGGTGTTCTTTAACTTGCACCTAATCCATGACAGCGTTTCTGCATTTCGCCTCCGTCGAAACGAATCCAAACTCGCGATCTCGTGCTCAGCGGTGCAACGCCACAGCCAGTAAGATACCGCCCAGCGGTTTTAATCCAATCATGAGAAGGCCTTGGCGTTAAAGTATCATTCCAGGACTGTCTTCTAATCCTGTCAGAACGATCCCTCACACCTCAGTGAGGCCGCAGTCTTTAATTGTTGGATTTAAAATAGTCTCCGGTATACACGGCGCATATGAGAAAATGGTGACGTAACCGTGAGGCTCACCCTTTTCTTCAGCCATTTAGTGTCGACAGGGACGTTCAGGCCCTTGGGTATCCTGACCGCTATGAGGGGCTTGGAACAGCTGAAGCAGTAGACGGAAAACCAGTCAATGTCGTCCACGGTCAAGTTTCCGGGTAGCGTGAGACGCAAGTTCTCGTCCACGTGCTCTCTCAGCCTGCGGGTTCCGTGGCGAAAGCAAAGGAAACGAAGCTATTGCGGCGACACGTATACATCCGGTCTTTAAAGACATCTTAATTCATAGGAACCTCTCTTAATCAGCGTGGACTACGTTGCACCTTTTCCCGAGCGGTGTACAATAGCTGGAAAATTTCGTTTAGTCGAACATCCTGCAGTATAATGCTGCAGCTTTAGATCTATACACGTCCACGCTGAGTTTTCGTAAATCTGGAAAACGGAGCTCATTTGTCCTCTGTGCGGCCGTAATTCAAATTCAAAGGCTTTTTACTGAAATGGCTTCAATGGCTTCAGCTGCATACAGAAAGTGAAGAAGAGTCTTACAGGCGTACCTCTCCCCCTCGCGTTGAATCACGATCCCTTGAGAGATAGGGTCGTTTTCCTTGACAGCAACGAAATACGCATCTGAAAAAATAAACATGATAAAGCTACCGGGTTTACGCATGACAGGTGATCGATGAAGTTCTGGCGATAACTTTGATATAGGTGTGACCGAAATGCAGGCACAGACGCCAAATTTATTTATTATAGCACGTGTAAATAAATTATATTTGTGGTATGACCCCCGTTACACTTAGCCCATAAGTGACCGCGGCTGTGTGCCTACAGGGTCTTCTACATCTTCTACGTGAGGTTTTTAAAGACTAGTCATAAAAAAAGTATTTAAAAAAAGAAGCACAGGAAATAGGCCCACGCCCCGTGATAGGCAAGCTGAAATTTCTAGCCGACGAGGGCTAGTCGTGACGATGGCATCGTTGAGAACTACCACCTCGCAGGGCCGACTTACCAAGGGCCAACGCATACGCCACAAAGGGGTGTGACTTCAGAGGAGGTTGGCTTGCCGACGCTATAGCTGCCCGACGTCAAGCTCCCTCCTCATTTCCCCTCCCACCCCCACCCCCCCACCTTTTCCACGGCTGACACACTGACCTGGCGCCGAGGCGTCGTAGAAAAAGCGGTTAAGACCTATCGTCTTCCGGTCCTCCACGACGACGGACTCGACGAAGATGTGCTCACTGCCGATGCGTGTCGCCACTTTCGCTGGCTTCGGGTAGTCGAGGTCGGCTGGTACGTCCACGCGTCCGAGGGTTGTCTATGTCGCAGCGCGCAAAACAGTCAAATTTAGCGTAGAACGATGGTAGAAGATAAAGCGGGCACCAGCCTAAGCAGAAGGCTAGGCTTGTGATCATAACATAACAAAAAGCAATACGTGTTGGCCCAGATAATTCTTTTCATTTAGTTATCGCAAAGAGAGAGAAAGAGGGAGAGAGAGAACATTGCGTACATAAACTCAAAATATTATTGCCCCCTACAGGGGCTGGTGACGGGTTCAATTTCATTTATTCGGCGTAGTGCCCATTGTGCTTCACTACACGACGTATCATCGGGTCCCCTGCTTATGCGTAAGTACAACGCGAGCAGCTCTAAACAGAAGGACGTTTAAGCGAATGCTTCCTGCTATCACTTTTGACCGGTTTTAGGGATGATATACTTCTCTGACACACTAGGCGCAGCTTTGAGAAAGGAAATCGTAATTCAATTGAAGCCATTATGAATCTAATCATAATTGGATTCACCAATCTCACAATAACGTACGATAACGAAATATACTTCAACGCAGTCAGCCACATCAGGGCAAAGAAACACAGAACTTGCAAATATTGCAAAATTCACTTATACGTTAGTTCAGATGCCTCACCTTGGCTCCCGCAGAATACACGCCGAACCACTTAAAATCCGTGATCACTCTGCCAGCGGGCAAGCGAAGCAGTATCGTCTGGTTATGATATGCCTGGAGACGGTCCTCCCTAGATAAAAAGAGAGAAAGAGAAACAAGAAGGCTCATTCTTGGGCCCTGTAAGTGTTCAGATGCCATATATATGGTATAGCCGGCACGAAGAATGCCGGTCACCGAGCGAAAAAAAAAAAAAGAAAGAAGCAGACTACCAATTGAAGTTTGTTTAGAGCATAACGAGTCTGAAGGAGCAGGTGTAAGAGAAAAATAGGGAAGGCATGTGTCGGCAGTGAGACGCAGGTTTGTGAATCGCTCACGTGCAGCGCCGTACATGGACACATCCGTCAACGCTTAAACTACTGCAATTCCGATTGTATACACCCATGAGCAAAAATATACGGGCCACAACCTCGCTGAAGGAAACTGAATTCCGTCGTAACTGAGATGCACAAACTGACATCAACGGATACATTGGAAAGTTCGCGAGGCCAAGATTGGACAGCAATCGTAAATTTCAAGTTCATTCACAAGCGGAGAAGAAAACCGGCTTTATCGCGGTATCCCTGGTCGGTACATACGTTTAGTCGCGGGAGTACAAGCGTCCGAAATTTCGAAGCTGCAGCGTGCTTGCCTCTACCAACCCCCCTCCCCCCCTCCCCCCGACCGCCGTGCCACATCCTCAATACGTTCGTTGCACCAAAGCTCGCGACAGTGCTTCTCGTTCTCTTGAGGTTTTGGGGTTTTGAGTGACACAAGTGCAGCCGCGCCTCAAGGCCTCAAGATCTTTCAAACAAGTTCGAAGTGAGAGACAGAGGCCACAGCCTTTACGTTGCGGCAGCGCTGATGAGAACCTACAAATTTGTGTTTATCGGAGTTGGAACAAATGCACAGTGAACGCAGTCTCGCGTTGAAAAATGCTGTTTTTAAAGGCTTATATGATGGAGAACCCTAACAAAACTTGAACCTCGATATAACGAAATGGTGTCTACCTGTCAAATTCATTTCTCACAATCAAGCCTGATCCGTCTGGCTTGTCCACAGTGCCGACGAAAAAGTTGGATTCTAGATGGTAAAAAGAAAAAGGTAAAAAACATCTTTAGAGGTGCGTCTTATGCAGACATGCAAAAGAGGATGAAGCACGACGCTATACAAAGGAAGCGTGCATGAGTCCGTCGTAAAGTTGGCATTCAGGTGAATGCCAGATTACGCTTACACGATCCGTATAACTCACCTAGCAAATTTCCGCAATTTCCGCTTGGGGTTCCGGCGCGAAGCTCAAGGACAGGACTTTGACCTTCATTTTTACCTCTAATAATCCACCTTTTACCCCTAAATTAACGAAAATAAAGTTTTCAAGGAATGTCTTACGAGTCTAAACTTATTTGGCGTTTCACGTTAGCGTCTATTTCAACGGCTATTCAAGTACCGTACTGCAGTTGCTACCTGACAGCGGCTATTGCTGTGTTACGGGACACAAGTGGCAAGCAGTGTATCTTTTGCGTTGTTTGGCTGCAGTTCTCTATAGTGCAGACAGCTGCAGTGGCATTCAGTAGGTACCAATTGATTGATTGATTGATTGATTGATTGATTGATTGATTGATTGATTGATTGATTGATTGATTGATTGATTGATTGATTGATTGATTGGAACACACCCGGTCCTTCTCCATCGTAGGTGAAGTTGACCAGGTAGAAGGCGCCCCTGCTGGCCGCGTACACCGCGCCCGAAACACTGTGCTCGAGCGTCTTGAGGGACCCGATGAACTTGCCGTAGTACTCGGCCGACACACCTGCGACCAAGCGAGGTGCGTCACCGTGTGAGACAATTTGGGACCGCGTTGCAAGAACACCTTCGGTGCGATTATATAACACACAAACGGCAACGCAAGCACTGTCCGAGTAAACTTATTCACTGTCATTAAATGCAGTAGCAGGCACTTGTGACCCGGTGAATCCTTTGTTGCCTAGGTCACTGAGCTGTGACCAGACATTTTTCAGCGGTGTTTAACTTACAACTGTTGAGAAGTTCCCGCGTTTCGCGTGGCCACCTGCTCGGCCAGTCGCTATCCCGCCTGATCTTAGTGCACATGTACATACGAAAGTTATATGAAACTATACCAGCGTAGTTGCTTATAAAATCGTTGCATGCTGACGAAGTATAGGCAGATAATAATTATATTATTAAGGCGAAAGCCTTACGCGTCTCATCGGCCAGTCGGCCTTCAAAGTCCTTGAGCGAAAGCGCGTCAACGACACGAAACGCACAGAAAGGCTACGAACACACGACCTTTGGTGTTAATGAATTAAGGCGAAGTTAATTCAGGCACAGTTAAGATATAGTTAAGGTACTCTAACCCACCGTCTTTGATGAGGGTCGAGCCCCCCCCCCCTTTGCTGTAAATAAAGCAAAGTTAATTCAGACGCAGTTAATTAAGATACAGTTAATTAAGATACTCTAACCCACGACATTGGGTGTCAATCAAACTCTCGACTTTTGGGATTAAGAGGGATGACCAAGCGGAGTACACTAAGCGAATTAAGGGAGATGAGTAAGCGAATTAAGATAATGAGCAAGTGAATAAAGAGGGGTGACTAAGCGAAGTAGACTAAACGAATTAAGGGGGATGTGAACGTCATGTGTCCGTCTATAATGCATCGGCACTTGGGCTTTCGCTTTCGTCTCAGGGATAACATAAGAGACCCTGTGAATTTTTATTATATCAATTTGCAACGTAAAACTTGGACGTACAATGCTGGCTTACAGACATCTCTGAAGCGCATCCATCTGTTAATGGAGTAAAATATATGTCACGGATTCTTGAATTTCCTTTATTTTCTTTTATTTAGGCACTCGGTGTACGTGCCCATGAGTTCCTGCCCGTTCTTAGCCAATCATGCGCAATGCGCATGTCCCACTACGATTATATAGAAGCTGAACAGATAACGTTGGTTCAAAGAAATATCACGTTGGTTCTCACGGGAATCTCTAACGTTGGTTCAAAGAGCACCTATTCGGTAATAGGATGGAGACTTAATATTCACGAATTCTTTTATTGATTATTTATTTCGGCATTAGTTATGTGCCTCTGGGGGTGTGCCCGTCCTTGGCCAATCCTTCAGAATAAGTATGCCCTACTATGACACAGGTGGTACAAAATTCCGAAATGCGTTTTTTATAAACAAACACGTACACCATGACATTGCTTGTTGCATAGGATGAACGTAAAAAAATTTTACGCATCACCGTTTAATGTAAACCATTTAATCACCCGCTTTACTAAAGCTTTACTTCACATAGATACCAACATGTGCGTTGTACCTGCATATTTCTTACCTCGTAATATTTACTTTTATGTTTTTAGTTTCTTGGCGGACATGCATGCTTATGTCGCTAAATATAATTTTTTTTTTTATGTTGAACTCGCGTTTGTATCTTCGAGTGATTTTCTCCTGTACGTCTGCTCCTGCACTAGCCTTCTGTGTAAACATGCGCAGGACGGACCCTAACTTTACGAGCTCCGGAATCCGAGGAAAACATAAGTGTTTCGTCGGCATGGGCACGCAGTCTAGATTTCACATGTGCAACGTGCACTAATACTGTGCGCCAGCAACACCGCCAGCGTTGTACGGCTTCAATAGATGCCAGTTCAAACTGGGCTGGCATTCGACTTAATGGTCAAACCCGCGTTGAGTAATGTAGAGGCACCTCCCCAATATGTCAGTTGAAAAATGCGCCTGCTAAATTTAGCGGAAGTTTGCATGTTGTACCGCGTTCGTCAGCATACCGCGTTCCCGACTGTTGCTGAGGCGCATCAAAAGGACCGCACTTGGAAGCGCATTGCTCTTCCTCGCCAGCCGTTTCCTTCTCCAAGTAAGGTAATAAACTGAACTGAAACTGAACTGTTTCTGCTCGGGTCCACGCTGGCGCATGGCCGCTTATAGGCCTAAAAGCCTAGCAGGCTCCATGCGCGGCCCGGCATACCACAATCAGCAGCCGGAATGTTTTAACTATGCCTGTACTGCCACTCCCCTGCTGTAGTGCTTGGGCGCTGCCAGAGTAAGTTATAAATAAATTAACAAATAAAATAAATAATGAAATATAGGCGAGAGTAGAACTCCAGCGGCTATATATATACGTGGCCTGTGGAAACAAGCCGAAATCGCGCCGGTCCCAGAAGGTTACGCACTCTCAGTCCTCGGGTAAGCGCCCTGCACTGCGCTTACCTTTTCGGACGCTTAGACAGACGTCCAACAGCAGCATTAGAAGCAGACTGTGCTGCCGAAACATTGTTCCCAGCGAGACGGCGTGACGTTGCCACTCGCTTGTTGTTGTTGTTGTTGTGGCCTGTGATGCGTGTGGCTCCTACCCACGATGGGGGATTGGCCAAGAGATGGGTGGATTATTCGAAATTATTATGGAGCATAAATTTCCTAATAGTTATTGAAATAGCATTGAATAGCGCAGAATTGCCTGTTAAATAACATCAGGAAGGTAATATTGAATTGGTAATAATTGTTAGTCGGTTGGGTTTCCTCTAAATATGGCTCGTACCCACTATGGGAGATTGGGCAAGATAGATTAGAAAGATAGCCGAGCGGTGAAAAAAAAAAAACACTCATGAAAATTTTTGAGAAGATCAAAGGAAAAGCCACTAATAACGTAATGTCCAAAAACTTAGCAAGAACATTTTCTTGAGTCAAATATAACTTTCTCAGCGGCTGTGCGACCATCCATATATGACAATGTCCAATTCCTCTACTGGATGTTCGCTCCCCAAGATGCTTGCCGTTGGTGGTGATCGCTCGGGGGAGGATGCGTGCCGAATGTGAGTGAGTGAGTGAGTGAATAAACATTTATTCGGTCCAGCAAAACGCGATCAAACGCGCACCCGGCTAATCCCTCGACGGGACCGACAGATCTAGTCTGCCGGCCCGAACGCGGGCGCGTTGGACGGCCAGTATTTGGTCCTCAAACACGGGAATTCGCAGGAGCGCGTCACACTTTTCCTTGGTGAACTTCGGGCCCAGCGACCCGCACTCCCAGAGCATATGAGGCAAAGCAGCAACCTCACCACAAGCCACAGTGCCGAATGAATGTGAGGCGCCGGTGGTGGTTACCAAGAGTTCGGTACAAATTTACTGGAGCGGGTGAGAAAAGTGACCACAGCAAGAGAGAGGGGGAACAAAGCAGGGAGCTTAACCAAGTGAACGTCCGGTTGGCTACCCGGCGCGAGGGAAAGATGATGAGAGATTTAAGAGGGATGAGGGATGACGATTAGTTTTTATCAAGTGCCGCGCTCTACAAGGACTCAAGACTACCTTGCCCAGAAATGAGATTTAAAATGCTCCTCGTTCAAACATTCATTAGGCTCTAAGAATCTCCACAGAGAAACTCCCAATCAGGTTTTGTCAATGAACGAGTTCTATATTTTTTTTAGTCATTCTTGAACGACTCTCATCGACGGATGCGTCAGAGGTAGGAGGTATACGGCGAGGCGAGTAACGGTGCGGGTTGGCATGTGGGCGAGGAGACGGGGAAAAGGAGCTCGAACACAGCGACGTCCAGGAGGCGCGGCAGTGCCGAGCGACGTGGATAATGCGGACGCAACGGAAGTAAATGGGCTTGTCGTACGACGTTCTCCACTCGGTAGGGTTGCGGTATCTGGGAAGGGAATACAGATCGTTGTGAGGCGTAGCTGGCGGCACCGCCGGGCATCAGGTAGGGAGATGGAGCAGGCAGCAGGAAAACCTAGGTTGGCAAATTCTTGCCGCACAACTGCTTGAATGAGAGAGATCGCTGGAGCGGGTTGGTCAATGTTGGGGGCAAGAAGGCGTGGATGGAACGGCGCAAGACTTCAAGTGTTCACACGCGTGAGAGCAACAACAGGTTCTGCCATCGTTGAGAGGCTTTCCATTCCTGCCTTGGCAAGTGGACATTAAGGTGCGTACAACTCTGGTGAAAGTCAGTCACTGTGAGATGGTCGGGGTAAGCACCTGCAGCTTGTTCCTCAAGTTACTCAGATGTGCACTGAAGATCGAGCAGCGTGTTTTCATATTTGGTTCATCCTGTTATAGCCGAGAATGTGTTGTATCTTACTGAGACCTATAAGTTCAAATGACGCGCAGTGGTCCATCCACTAGTCTCTGGCAAGTTTCTTAGCATGACATCTTGCCTGCTCAGTCTTGTGCAGAAGATTAATCAGGGCTTGTTGCGTGCAGCCACAATTTAAGTATGCAGTATGCAGCTTGGCTTGCTCACATCAAAGTTGCAGCAGGTGCTTGTCAGGGCTGGATATCGCCGCAGTAAGCTCTAGTTCGCATGTTTCTTTTTGCAGTGTGCAAAGGATGCGTGTTGCTAGCGATTCTTCAACACCTTCGCATTCTGCAGACTCAAGTTCATCACGGAAATGGTCACAGCCTGAAACCCTGATTTTGTGAATGTGGCACATTTTTACCCCTACATCAAGTGTTATACTGGATAATGGTCGCTGCCTCTTGGGGCAGAGTCGCACTGACACTCTGGATGAGGGCGCCAGTTGCCCATGCTAGGTAAGTGTACTGCTTTTCTGGTTTTAAAGGAAGGCGTGGTAGTTGGGATAGTTGGTGTCATTTGTTAATTTAATTGAGGTCTATAGTGTCTGCTTCGTCAAGGTGACATCCTCTTGGCCGCTTTTCTATTCACAGTCTTTGCATCCCCAATGTGGGTGATGTGCATTGAGCTCAACTCGACTAAGTGTTCTGTGCTCGGGAAAGCGAACTTGAAGATGTCAAAGCCATGGAAGTTGCCTCGACTGCGGTGCCTGGTTTTGGGACAGAGGTAGATCAATGCCGAAACGGCTTCCTTTCACAGCCTTAGCCTGCAGCACACACTGATGAAACATATGTTTATTCAAGCTGTTTTTTCCTTCCCTTAATTCAATAATAGCCAATTTTAGGAGCTGCAAATCAAGCTGCCTTCAGAAGACAGCCGATTTTTTAGCTACTTCTAGGGGCGTATTGCGTGGTTAATTTTCTAGTTGGGCATGACATGCTTCGTGCTTAAAAAATGAACTGTTTAAAGAATTCCTGGAGTGATATTCGGACAGGCAACTCTGAGTGATCACTGCTTTTATCGCAATGTGTGGCAATGACTTAGGCAGATGCTGTCACGACAGCGTAGTGTTCAAATTGTACGAGTATAGAAGAAACAAAATTGGAGTTGTGAAGTTCAAAGCTCTATATTTACAGCCTCTATTTATACTGCTGACATTTGAAAGCTTCAAATTAGTGGACGCAAGCAGCATGCGTAAACAAGAACCCTGCTGTTTGGGTATTTCTGGGACCCATTTGGTTTGCATAACCAAGCAGCACACGAGTCACTTGCATCCTCTTATCCAATACTATTATTTTCATTGTAAAGCAACCAATATCGCAGTAAACTTGATCAACCTGCATCGCTTTGCTAGAAATATTTAAGCACTTAAGGTGTGTCGGTTGCGTGTTTAAAGCACTTCACCCCACTCTTGGCCACTAGACGTGTGCTTTCCAGTATTACTTGCTAATCAACTCTTGAGGTGTATATATTGTTTTTCTGTGCTGTAAGATTAGTTTGACGGTCCTAATAAAATTGTTAAAGTGAAGGTCTGGGCTGTTGTATTGGCCATGTCATTAAAAAACTTAGGTCTGACACTGTCAAAGCATTTGGCAACATTAATAAGCCTCACCTCATTACACAACTGTATTGCGGTGGGACCATTCAGCATGTGAAAATAAAAATACCGCCATATAGAGTTCGAGAGCACCTGAGATAATAGTAAAGCGGGCGGGGCAGTATCTTAAGGGTAACGGGGACATCAAAGGTGGAACTAGGGCTGCCATACATCTCGTCACCGCAATACGCTGTTTGCTTGATCGCATTACACAAATGTATTGCGGTGAAGTTATTGCAGACGCACATACACACGTTTATTCGTCCCAACTTTACACAGAACCCTGCATCCCATTGCTAAAACTAACAGCGCGAAAAACGGTCAGAGATGCAGCTGAACATAACAGGGCACAGTATTAAGCTCCACCTCGCCGTGTTTATCGCGCCCTTAGTACGAATATTATACATCTACTCTGCATTTTAGTTCGTGGAATTCTGGCAGACCATGCGATGTCACTAAAGCTCCGTTATATTCACTGCTCTACGCGATAATTATGGTAAAGCCCACGATAGAAGTAAATCACATGAAGTCACGGACAGCGCACCCGCGCTGAACGCGATTGAAAACATGCGCTGGCCCATTTCAAGGACATGTGAACAGTTGTGAGCAAACACCCCCATAAGCATTATATTACTTTCGTAACGTAAGGCGCGGCGAAGAACACGTCACTTTGTACGGAATTGAGGGATTTTTGAGCGAGGGATTCTTGTACGACATTTGTCTTGTCTTGTCTTGTGTCCCTGACAGTGGCGCATACCCACTATGGGGGATTGGCCAAGATGCAGGCGGTTTTTCGTATGCTTAGAAGTAAAGCCAAACTAGATTTAAATAGTGGAGCATGGTACTAGAACTGTAATTTAGACGTGTGATGAAACTATTGTTAAGAATTTTGATAAAATAAGTTAACGTAAATAAATGAAATAGAAAAGATTGATAATTTTAGAAATTCTTTAGACGCACGCCCTTCACATTCTGCTTCTTCTTCCTTCTTATATCTCGCTTTATAAGTACGTGTTCTAAGGCATGCTAATCTCGCTTCAAAAAGTAATGAGCTTCCCTTTGAGTTATCACAAATTGTCTTTTTTTTTCTGATTTCGTTTTTTATTCTTAAGTAGTTACTCATGGCAGGTTTCTATTGAATAGCCGCCACCCGTGTGATTATTTCAGCGTCCGCAGCCAACAAGCGCCGTCACGGGCCGCACGCATAGCACGAGCAAGGCTGACCACCTGAGCGGCCTGTGACGAGAAACACCAGTGTCAAGAAACGTAGACCGCGCTACCACCTTTTTGCCCCGCCTGTAAGTACTGTATCGCAGTGTTATGCTGTAGATTCGCTTGTGGCTGACGGGGCGTTGAGCTCGGAGAGGGAGAGACATAAGCTGCAGCCAGTGTGGCTTTCTGAACAAGAGGACACTGACGTTTACTTCTTTAAAATGTTGCGTTAATTTCGCTAGACTTTCGGTAGAGTTCTGACATGAGACGTTCATTTGAGCGATCGCCAGCCGCTTGTGCGTAGGCGCCGGGCGCGAGAGAGAAAATCTGGGGGCTTCTGTTCCTTGAATATATGATTGTGTCTAGGCACTACGGAGGCGGTTTCTTAGCGAGTGTTGCAAGCGTTTGTCCCTAGGCGTGCCGGCATTGGCCCTCTTCAATTTTCGGAGTTCTGGCAGCCCGCTGGCAGCCAGCTAGTTCCGGTCCTGATAGGAAGTCACGTGGGCTGGGATCCCAAGACAACCCGAACCTGCCCGAAGTTTGCAAAATCGAACGCCGGCACAGCTGGCCAAATGTAAACATGCTACCAGTATGGCAGCACGCGGCGAGGCCTGCGCGCGCTCGATTTATGCGTTGCCAGCTTAGAAATATATAGTTGCATTCAGAGATACCATCACTTTCGCGCGATTTCGCGCGACTCGGCGCAGGACGCGCACTGGGCCAATCTTACCTTGCGTAGCGCAACAGATGGCCTCCGACCCTGCCGATGACAAGACGCGAAATCGCACGCAAGTGTTTGTATACCCGAAAGCGATAGCTCGAGGACCTCTGCTCGCAGCGATCACATCGCCCACCGGCGACATTGACGAGTTGGCGTTGTGTCATCACTTCACAAGACATGAAAAAGCAGATTATCGGGTACGTCTCATACGCATAAAATTTCGTAGCGACCTGCTTGGGCTTCGATTTCAGAAAGTTTGTTGTGCCTGATGGTGCTTCTCATTTTGACCCTAAGGAGCTGGGGACGCGGCTGGCACATGAAAATGCACGCCGATTAATTGTGACCAGCGAAACGCTTCACACGAAAAACATTGGTCGCGATCATGAAAGGAATAAGCCAATATACGTGCGTCTAATGTACGTGTGCCTATTACTCAATCAGCGCATTCTTAGATCAACGGCCTGCAGTTCGAACACATATCGGTTTCGAACTGCCACCCAAGCATACGACGGAGGGATGGAGCGAACACGGGCTAGCTGCAAAGCCTTCGCTAACTGCAGACAAAGGAAATATATACATACCCGAGGTATGTGAAAAGGAACGCCACCAGAGAAAGACGAAACCAAAATGTGCCACAATGTGCGAATGAGCGTCTACAACTTGCGTGGAACACGAGGCAGATAACATGCACGCATGAGAGCGCGGCGCGCTAGTCACCGCCGCGAAGAAACCTTCAGAGGACACACGCGCACACACACACAAAAGCTTCAAACGGTTCACCACTACTCGTATATCACACCGCTTCGCAATGCGGAACGGAGCGTTAGCACCTAAAAAGATAACGCTAGAAGTAAGGAAATCCGAAGATAACCGTAGACAGTTGGCTGAGCGAGGTAAATTTAAGTCCTCAAGCGCCCGCGTTGCAATCTGTGAAGTCCCCGCAAAGATGGCGGCGAGCGCCCATCGCCTATTTTAGTCGTCTGGTAGCCAGATAACTTCCAGAGAGAAGCCAGACCAAAATATAGTTCCATAGAGCATAGAGTTTTCTACAATTCTTGTAGGAAACTCTATGCCATAGAGGCACGGAGCAAGAAACATTTGGGAGTAGAAACTCCGCTGTTTGCGGCGACCAGAAAAGGTCACAAGCCCGCGGAGCCATTATCATGCTGGCGGCCTGGAAAGAATTTAGTGCAGTTTCGGTTGCCAGGGCAACCGGTCTAGCGGTTTACTCCCATTCGGCCGCGCGCGCCTGAAAAACTTCCGGTAATCTTCATCTTATCGCCAACCTAGGGAAATTAGTTTTCACGAGTCTTGAAAAAAAAAAGAAACAAACGGAAATGCATGCATGGCGGCATCCTTCCTATGCCCACCCCTGTAAGCAGTAAACAAGCGAGAAACAAGCGGTCGCCTTTTGAGCGATTAGTTTTGAGCATAAAAACGGCATAACCATCATTCAGGCTTCTTCGTGCAGTTATATGCGCAACAGCTCGGCATAGCGCTAGCACATAGAGCACGAAACACAGCGTACAATGTTCGCTACACCGAGCTAAAGCGCCGAGCCAGCCGTGCTCAGGAGGAAGATGGCGTCAAAGAAAAATAAAAACACAAGCAAAACTCAAGACGCGTTTCGAAGGGCAACGGTAGGGAGACCAATCGTCGTGCAGAAAAACGGGGGCAAAACTGGTTGCCGCGGGGGAACGCGCAAGGGGCGAGGAGGAGGCGAGGAAGTCGCGCGGCGGCGGCAGAGTTCAAAGAGTGTCGCTACTTTCAAATTATCAAGGGACTGTAGAGCGGCCTGCATGGTGCATCCACCTGGTGGTGCAAAGCTCAAATGGACAAAACCAGCTAATATTGCTGTAACCAAGTCTATTCTACTTAGCTGCTGGTGTAAATTTCCGGCACTGGCGTGATCGTGTTCCTGCCAAAAATTTACACCCGCAGCAGAGTAAAATACACCTGGTTACTTCAATATTAGCTGTTTTTGTCTGTTTGAGCTTTGCGCCACCAGGTGGCTGCACCATGCAGACCGCTCCTGTTTACGGCTCCGCCCCAACGCTCCAACCTGCTCCGCCTGCGTTTACACGAATACCGGACACGCTAAACGTCTAACTGCTTTTAATAAGAATAGTTTCAACTTCATATGCTTGATTTCATGTTTTAAAAAATGATAACGCAGCAAAGATCAGAGGTTGATGGCGCTGCGAGCACATGCGACCTCATTGCGGCTTGCGTTTGGGGCCGCTATATACTATATACCCCTATAGGCTATTACTTTTTTATTCAGTTTCCCAATTAATGAGTTAATCGTTGTATGTTTTGAGGTAGACTTGAGGTGGGCGACCTTTAGTTTGAACAATGCATTTGCTAACATAAGATCCACCTGTTGTTGATGCTAACGTATTTGTGCAGGCATCAAGATGATTTCTATCAAGGTGGTAATCGGTAGAGACAGCTCCACCAACCTGGAGGTGGGATCCAGGTAAGGTTCACCGACTAGCTGTGTGACGAGCACAAACACTAATTCCGCCAAGACGTTACGTGGAAAGATGCAGACGAGGCAATATTACAGTGCCTAGAATACTAGACACTAGTAATATGCATAAAATAGACAAACCAATACAAGTAAATGACTAAAAAGTGACACCTCGCATCAGCTCAAAAATTGTTGCCGTCAATCGGAGAACCGCTTGGCCTCTTTCTCATCACTGGTGCTGGTTCGTAGCAATATAACTGGCTGTATGAAACTTGGAAAACCTATAAAATTTCACCAGAAGCAAGAGCCATCCATCATATTGCTGCTATTTGTTTGACAAAGATAAAAACAGGAAACCTTAAAATAAAGGAATTTTATTTTTTGAGCAGGGCTTTTGAAGCCCTATTTGCATCCTGCTGGGCAGTCAGGGTGACAATCGTGCTACAGTGACAGTCAATACCCGACCTTTTATAGTCTCACCTAATAAATTCATGCAATCCACAAGACCTTGAGAAAAGGTACAAAATATTTTACTTGTCTGTCATGATAAAACTTTGTTTTTTTTTTTTCAGTTGCATTGAACTAATCATCGTGCTCGGTGTGGCGTATGGTAAGATGTATTTTGTTATATTCTTTCCGATATGTAGTTGTCTATGGTGAATGTAAGAAAAGAATAACCAATAAATTAACCCAACGTTACCAATGTTCTTCGCATAGCTGTGACCAAGCGATGCGTTGGTGTTTCAAGTGTGCTGGGTTTGGCGGGAAGGTATTACATTCTTAATTCGAAACATACAACACAGCAACGGATATCGATATTCAGATATGTGCAGATATATACAAACCTGCAAATCGTCCTGAATCGAAGTTTTCGTGAAGCGAATATTTAAAGGTTACAGAGCTTAGGGCGATCCGTTCACTTGTGTTAATTTTGTCTGGTTCGATGTGTAATGTCATGCAATCTTTATGTTTATCATTTACAAATGTGACAACAACAATTTCATGTAATTTCAATATTTGTGTGCTAGACCACTCGCAAGCTGTGCCGAAATCAAAATACCTAATCAGATGCGCAAACAGTGTTGTGGTTGTTGCAGCCATGTCACTCACGAGGATGAAGGCTACGTTGATATCTTGGGTTTTACACACCAAGCCCACTATACTATCATGAGGCAAGCCATTTAATTAATTTTTACCGCCTGCGCTCTAAAAAATTGTTCACACCTTTTGGGGGCTTAGCTTGTCCCCAAACAATCATCTGCCTTGCTTGCGTTTCCTCTCTTGAAAACTCGGTGCTCGCTTCTTGCCTGTCGAGAATGCTGTGTCAAGCTGTTAATGCGGGAGCCATTTGTGACTAGGAAGTACTGGGCTCACAGCGTTAAAGAAAGGAAATGCGGGCAAGACAGATGACAATTATTGTTTGGGGTCAAAATACACCCCAAAGGGTGTATTTAATATCTCAATGTAGACTTTAATGTGCACCCAATGCATGGTACAAGTTTTTTTTTTTGCATTTTGTCTCAAGCAAAGCTTGTATAAGGATACTAAGCTCCAAGTTCTCAAACTATAATTCCGACAAAATAATCAATTCTAAAAATGTACCTATTAAGGGAAGACGTGGGTCCTAAAACCAACTTTGTTAATTTTAGTGTGAACGGGATGATATTTAACAGTATTGTTCAGCTTTTTCTGCTGATTGCAAATATCTAATTATATTTTGTATATCTTCATTAGAACAAATGATGCAAAGTGTTTAATACAGAAATTCAATCACGTTCGTACGGGACTTTTCAAAAACTTAACTTTGTCAAAAAAAAAAAAAAGTATACGGCCAGAACGCCAGAGAGTAGTTCTAGCCGGTGACGCTATTTTTATTGTTCTCAGTGCAATTATAATGCAAAAATACCAGATGTAAACATAATTTCTATACTTTTGCTAATTTTCATTTGTAATTAGTGGCAATTACAATTTAGCCGGCAACTTTAGAATTAAATAAATAGGATCACCGGCTATATCCATTCGACACAAATATATTGATACCAAACATTTTGTTGGTACTTAGAAAGAACATATGAAGATCCCCCATAAGGCAGTGTACGGTGTACAAAAAAAATGAAGCTGAGAAAAACGAGTTTTAACTTTCAGTTCACTATAACTTTTAATGGACTAACAATATGGCAATAGAAATTGCACCACCATGTAGCCCCGTCTTTCAGCAACAAGTTCATGACATATATATGGCCATTTTGCAAAAATAACATTGAGATATTGGTTGCAAAATCATGCATAGTCATTGAAAGCAATGCCAGAAAGCTAGCACCACGAGCTTTACATTCCTATTTTAGTTCCTTGTTGTACAGAAGGCACACAAATGGCATCCCTATGCAAATAAAGTTGCGCAGAGTTCATGGCCACAACAAAATATTTCCTTTCCACAAAGTTTATGGCTACAACAAAAAATTTGGATCAAATTCCAGTGGTGGTCGCCATATTTCAATGGAGCTGAAATGCAAAAAAGTTCCTGTGCTTGTGTTGTAGCGCTTCCGAAGGGGTCAAAATTGGTCCAGGATCATATCACCGTTTTGGAACGTAAAATCCCAGAACTCAAAAAGAATTATCTCTTGCACACTCACAATTGTGCATTCAGCAAAAGGTCACACCTATACTATAAAAGCCCAGGACTGTAGGCAGAGTCTGTTGGTGGCTTGTGCCTCTTTGCAAGCTTGTTTATCAAAGCATTTCTGTTTGTGTGATCCTTGTTGGACATGTGAAGCCTCCGACGATCCTTTCGCACATGCCACACGTGAAGCACTCCAGCACAAGCTTGGCACAGAGCCCGTACTCCTTGGCGGGGTCCTTCGAAAGCATGAGCGTTTTCTTGGCGCACACGGGTCACGGCATAAGTCCAAAAAAGTCTTGCACCACGGATAAATCCACGATCGCAAGTTCCGTTCCGCTGTCGCTGACGTCCTCTTTCGTGTCTGCAACTTCGCTCCGTTGGAGACTGCGACGCCAGGCGCGTTTTCGCCTTATCGGCGATCGCTGCGCGCTTGCTTCTTTCTTCGGTCGTGAAGAAAACGGTATCTACACGGTCTGCGCCAACACGCGAGGCGTGGGTGGACGAAGTGTTGATGCTAGACGTACTGGGTTGCAGCTCGGCACTCGATCCGGCAGAATCTTCAGGCAGACCAGCAGCCGGCAACTCCGGGTACACGACAGGCTTATCCGTCTTCTGTCGCGCATTCCACGGCCGCCTTCGCGCCTTGCCGAACGCTTGACGCGTAGTAGTCTTCACACGACAGTCTCCTCCAGCCATTCGGGCAGCGAAAAAGACACTTTATCGAACGTTGACGAGAAGCGAGCGGCCGAACGTTCACAGCGGCGCGATGCAACCGTTGTGCACAAGCACGCAGCGCGCACGAGAGCGACCAGCCTGTCGGGAACGCGGGAATCGGCACTCAAACGGCGCCAGACCAATAGGAGTGAGGCGCGCGGGGGGCGTGCGTGCTTTGGCCAATCAGCGGCACGGGCGCATCCTTCAGAAATGACCGGGGAACCAGCGCTGGATAAGCGGCGCGTCGAAAAGAGTGCGTTGCACGTCGCCCTGGCGACGAAACGCGGCATATTCCAGCCACACAACCAGACGACACACACACATACGCAGCCGTATTATAGTTCGTATGTTTCCGTTTTTGCGCCGATTCAAGTGGTCAGTTTTTGTAAAGTAGCTAGCGCCATCAAGTGAAGAAATGACGAAAGAAGCTTTTTAAGCTTTATATGTTTTTCACAGTGCGTCGCGGCGAGCACGTGTGTTTCTTTAACGGTTGCGTCGTGTATCGATGCCATGCTTGCGTGGCTGCCTGCCTCGCAAATCTAGTAGTTACGGCCACAGAACACCTATACAAACTTAGAGAAGGGAAACTGTACCTTCCACAGTGCTACAGAAATAAGCGTAGCGGTGGCGTCGTGAACTAAAGTATGTGACCACAAGTGGCGCTGTACAACAGGAAACAGAAACGGGGTATTGCACACGCTTTACCAGGTTTGCACACGCTTTACCGGGTGTTCTGTGGCTTTACTGGGTTTCTGGCTGCTGCGCCTCGATTGTGCTCCCGCCAGTTTAGTTGCTGTGTAGCAAACGTAGCGCCTACATATTTATGTAGGCGCTACGTTTGCCACACAGCAACCAAACTGGCGGGAGCACGATCGAGGCGCAGCAGAATACATGTAGCGCTGAGTAATATCGAGTTAAGGCACACTCTGAACTGACTTTTAAGGGCATCCCGAGTAGTGCCGCCGCGCTCCAGCTGTTGCATTTCGTGTAGGGCTACTGACAGAATGCGATTTCCAGATGGCACGATGGCCTCGACTGGAATAAACGCACACGACACCAAAGATTGAGTAAGCCTGAAAATATTTTATTTGCATTTTACAAGTACACCAAAAAGCACACGTCTACGCATCCTCACAAACGCGGTTACATAGTCAAGAGATGGCTCATTAATAAGGGTAGCACAAACGCACAAGAAAGAAGACCTAAGCTACAAAACGTACGGTCGGCTGCTAAGTATAATAATTTCCCTGTCACCGCGTGTCACTTTTATACAGCATCTTTACAGCACTACCAGGCCGGGTAGTTTGGCGGAAAGAACGCAACAGCTTATACGGCCGTCAGCAGCCTCTTCCTTACGGGTGTCATAATTATCCTAATCTTCGCATCAACGTCGTGCAAGTTTGCATACAGGTATCTGTATCTGAACCATATGTGCCAGCTTAATACACGTGTAGTGAAATTATGATAACCACTGCGTCTTATCAAACGTATTGGTTTTGCAAATGCGCATTACAGCTGACGGAACGACATACTGTAAGTGAAGCACAAGAGAACAAGGACAAAAGGAGGATACAACACTTGAAGAAATGAAGAATTAGTAGGCATACAGCAAACAAGCGATGACGGAGAACACACAATGATGCATCGGGTGTTCTGCGACATCGGTTTGCGTACTTACGGTGTTATGGAGATCAACGGCATAAAAACGTACCTTCAAGCATACTCCCTCAAGCTCCGCCGCATTCATTATGATAATCAACGCCTAAACAAAATGAGGCACTATTCTTTGCCAAAAGTACACCTTCTTACAGCAAGTCTATGTAATGACTCGCAGACGAAACCAGCATGCTTTCGAAAATGTTTTACCGCCGTAGTATTCGAACGCCAACGGCCAGGAAACACATCGATACCAATAGGCTGTCGGCTGTCGGTGGTTAATCGAGCACAAAAACCTTGACGCTATGACTAAAAAGCAGCTTCAACAATCAAATTAAAAGAAAACCAACTGCCTATTTGCCTGAGGTAAAAAAGCATCCTTAGACACCTCGATTGTTCATGTCAATGGTTTGTGTAAATTAAAAAATTCAGCATGTTCAGCGCCCCTAGCAGAGAAAGCACAAATTAAGGTATTCGACCAAATTACAGTAGCTCCACTTGCGCGCTTACGCTGAAACGCGCCTCGATTGATTTTTCGCCCTCTGTGGCCATTTGTTGAACTTGAGAGTGTGCGGGGCCTGGTACGGCCGCGGTCGTGCTGCGCTATGGTTTCGTAAGTATTAGTTGGCCTGAAGATATTCCATATTTCTGTGGCTAGACATAAAAAATTCTGATGTTACTTCGCCACAGCAGTCAATGGAGAAGAAAGCTTTATCGCATCAGCTGACTCGCGCAAGCAAATGTTTGAGTGCTCCGCTGCTTGATCCGTAACAATCCTGGCTACATCTAGCACAAATTACATAAATTTGCCGGATGCATCTCAGCGCCGATTCCTCATCCGCATGCGCATTTTTATAAACACATAGGTGGCTTAGTCGCGCGTGCGCCGGCACTATGCGCATACAACTCGTATTACAAGGCAGCTTCCCTCCCACATAATTCTTCGCAATGAATGGATAATTTTTACCTTTCGTATCGTTCACTTGGTGCGGTGGCGTTGGAAGGGGCTTGGCGGTGGCATTGCGAAGGAAAAATGGTACATATGCCGGATGGTGCATGCTATTGCTCATTTTGTTTCCGACGAAATACCGACTGCAGATTCTGCGGTTTGGTACTATCTGCCATGGCTGACCGTCTTCACTATCGAATAAACCAAGGATACACGCGAAATTTGATTTAGAAACCAGCCCGACACCGCTTGACAGGGCGACAAGACGGGAGTTTACTCCGCTCGCCTGACTGCTTGGATCCAACGCCGCCTCCGTTCTTGTTCGTAGGGTTTGGATGGAAAGACGCAGAAGGATACATCCTCCCTCATCCCGACTAAGTTGTGGCACTTGTATACGCAACAGTATCGTCGGCGCCCTTTTGTTTTCCTTCGACTTTCAGGGCACGCAACGCAATTTTCGTCCGAGGGGGAGGCTGCATTGTGCACGTTCTGTCCGCCAGGGCGGCGCTGCAGGCGCCGTGAAAACTCAAGCGCTGGTTCCCCATAGCGGCGGTTCCTCCTCATCTACGCCATATTGAACCGGCGCAAAATACGCACTGAGAAAGCAGCTTCCAAACAAGCTCAAAATGGCGCCCGCCGGCCAACGCGTTCGCAAATGACGACGGCGCGAAGTTCGAACATTTTTGGCGATTTTTTGCTAATTCCGCGGCCACCCTGGCCCGTATAAGTGTATTTTTTTTTATTATTTTCCGATTAAATTTAGGTTCTAGATTTCGCGGAGGGATTCTTGAATGTAGACACGTAGCGAAAACGCACTTTTCCGAAAATCGACTTTTTTGCGATTTTTTGACATATCAAGACCCGCGCCTCCCCTTAACGCAATTACCGCTGACAAAATTTACGTGTCATATATACCACTATTTACTGCGTAGGACATTGCGAAAGCCTTGTTAACATTGTAACAAATTTTCATAAATTGATATAAATCAAATTTCTTCGCCTGAGATACTCAAACAGATGCATTTACAAAATTGATATCTAGTTTTGGTTAAAGTTATGGATTTGCAAACTTCAGGCTTTTTAACCTAGTTGAGATTTTCAACAAATTTTTGTATTTGTGTAAAAGATTTGGGGTCCTTAAGCAAAATTCAGCTTGCTACAGTTGCGAGAATATAATGATATCTCTTAAATTCGACTTTTATTCTGATCATGCCAACGGCTCCCGAGAGGGAATTACCACGGTCAGGCAAGTCTTCGAGGGTTCATAAAGAATGCATCGTTTTAAATGGAGAGAAGTATTATTAGAACCAAATTAATTAAAGGCATAGGTAACTGTACAACATACATTCTATATATAGTTTCACAATTATTTAACGATACTGTGAGCCTTTGCACAGACCCAACATTTTTAAATATACTTAATTTTCTTAAGATTAATTTCCATTCACTACATGTCGCACCAGTGGGCTATATTGTTTAGCGTAGTATTTAATCTAAACTGGGCATCGATTCCTCGCACGCAATTTTAAATCTGGCGAAGAGCCACATTTTTACCTCATTTCCTGTGCAACCAGCAATATCATTAACGAATATAAGAAACAATAATGGTCCCTATACGCACCTTTGTAGCAGCCCTAAATAAGTTTAGAGTTGGTTAGAACTATAATTACTTATGGTCACATATCGAGTCTGGTTTGACATATAGGCTGCTATCCATTCTACTGTATTGTGGTCAATCCCGATGGACCTTTTTCTCGATTAGTGTACAGTGCATGACACAATCATAAGCTTTATAAAAATCTTTAAAATGGCATCAGCTTGGAATCTGGACTTAAATATATGATGCGCAGTCATGTGTTATGTCTGCTAAATGTGTTATAGCTGACAAACTTTTTCTAAAACCGTGTTGCATGGGTATACAGTGCAGACTGCTTATAACATAATAATAATAATAATAATAATAATAATAATAATAATATTTGGGGTTTTACGTGCCAAAACCACTTTCTGATTATGAGGCACGCCGTAGTGGAGGACTCCGGAAATTTTGGCCACCTGGGGTTCTTTAACGTGCACCTAAATCTAAGCACACGGGTGTTTTCGCATTTCGCCCCCATCGAAATGCGGCCGCCGTGGCCGGGATTCGATCCCGCGACCTCGTGCTCAGCAGCCCAACACCATAGCCACTGAGCAACCACGGCGGGTACTTATAACATAAGTCACTATAGCTGCGAATATCCACGCTCTAACCAAAACAACGATTTTTCAAGGCGTGCACATATGCAAAACATGCAGACCAAGCTGCCGCGCCTATCCGAGAATCGAAGCGTGCGATCGAGAGTTTTGTATCCACTTAAATTTACCAACGCTGAAAGGATAGTATCCAGCTACTCATGGACCAAGTTGGTGCCGTTCGAGTGTTGCCAACATCAATGTCAATGCCAACAAAACTGTCAACATCAATGGCTCATACCTGCGTAAGCAAGCAAAATATGCAGTGGCTCATACCCTCCGTAAGGGGTGCGTATACGTCTGAAGACACCCGGAAATTGTTGATATCCTCGCCTTCTTCGACTACACCTGGGGGGGGGGGGGTGACAGAAGACCTATGGGCCCCGGGTGCCAGGCGACCTAGCTACGCCACTGGGGACGACACCGAGGTGGGGAGGGGATCATTCACCCATGGGAGGTTGGGTGGTCGGTACGAGCTGATGGAAAGGGGGGGAAAGGGGGAAGCCGCAGGGAAGGGCGGCCAAGGTCACTTGCTTTTCACTGCATGATCACCTTCAGCTCAGACATGCCACTCAATATGTGCACTTGCAAAAAATTTGCATAGATGCGCGCGCAATGGCTGCTGGAACTCTAACGACATAGTTGCGCCACATGCATGTGTGGGATATGTATGTATATCCATGCTGAAAAATAACAGTTTGGATTTTTATAAACATTTCTGTCTCCAAAGTCAGTGTTGAAACATTCTTCGGTTGCACAGAATTCAAACAAGCAGCTAAAATATTACGTGGCTCAGAAACAAAGAAAAGAGCACGAAAGTAATCCTTAATTGGTGGTGGCGGCTCATAACATCTGTTCAGCATAAATGGCTATCGCTACATCAGCACAAATTTGCAGTACGGGTAGCGCTTTATAAACAGAAAAAAAACAGCATTTCTACAATCTCGTGGCTCGGTCATGGTGACGGCTAACATCCAAGTTCACTTGGCACGTACATACGTCACAGCACTCACATTTTTGGTAAATTTGACAATTGATCCATCAAGAAACTCTCCCAGCATCATATTTCAGCACATCTAACACGAAGCTATCATTTCATGTCGACAATCATTCTACAATAAGCAGAGGTCTTTTTAAGGGATATCAAAAACGGTCATTTCTTTTAACATTTGTAGAACAGCACAAGCGCTATAAGTCGGGAATTTGAGCACTCCAGGATAAGTGTAATGGTTTCTTAACTGCAGTACACAGTAAAAATAAGAATCATGGCACTAGTTCCGCACTTATAAACGCATAACAGAATCGTGTTTTGTGGCCAGACATGTGATCCTGAAGTGTGTCCAAACATGGCCGGCTATATTTTGTCAGTGCCAGCCCAGTGACACCAAAAGTGGGAGTCACTGAGATGTAGCAAATTACATTTAGTGCAGCAGATTCCGATTAGAATTGCTTCATTCATTAGTGCACTCTTATTGCCCCACGAAAGTAATTGTCGAATTAATGAAGAGTAATCAATTATTTCTACATAACTTTTCTTCCAAATGTTATTAACATTGTAGAAATGCAATAATTAGAACAAGAAGGCCTGGCTCTTCCATTGCGCTCTACGCAGCCGTTCACGTGTTATATATCATAATGACAATTGATTTTCTAAATTTCCCTTGGTCAACTATCTTCATTTTCTTGTGACGAGATCTCTACTAACACGACAACTCGCTGGGTGTGCACGCTGAAGGAAAGGACGATGTTGTACTAAGGAACACTGCGTTGAACTAAGCACGATGTTGAACTAAGGAACTCTGTGCTAACACAATACCCCAATGCTCGCATCTGGGCTTTCTATGCGGCGCAGCGCTTCAGTTTGGCTGGTGCTCGGACAAGGTACTCCTTGTTAGGCAAATGAAAAGCCAAAAAAATCGTCCATACATAATTTCCTGACATCAACGTCTGAAGAAATTATTGCTACGGAGTCGAAAAGTGCCGGTTAGATTTGGCAGCTCACATGTGCCGGAGCAGTGAGATAGGAAACAGATATTGAGATGTGGAGTTGGGCACGCCATGTAATGCATAGGGGAAGTAACCGGTGGACCATCAGAGCTGGAGAATGAGAGAAAAGGGAACGGAGTTGAGGATGGCGGAAAATTATATAGGGTGACGAAATTAGGAAATTTGCAGATGCAAGTTGGAATCAGCTAGTGCAAGGCATGGGTAATTCTAGATCACTGTGAGAGGCCTTTGTCCTGCAGTGGACATAAGTGTAAGATGTCCGGGATTCACGTGTTTGAACATACACATCCTTGAGGCAGCTGCGTGTGGCCACCATGGGCATCTTATTGTAGTTCCTTCCAAATTCCAGTGCTCAAAGCTGCTTCAGCACTTACAGCTTGTCTACTGAATAAAGTGACTGCTTACATGTAATCGGTTAGCGAAAAAAGCCTTTAAAATACAGTGAGCAACGTTGCGGACAAAAGTTAATCTGCGAATCACAACACTGCCAAAAAATGCAATTGCCTACAAGTCATTACTCACTGTCATTCTTTACTTACAATTCTGGCAACTTGGCTTAATTATAAAAATTATTCGAAGCATTGTATTTTGTTATATTCTATAAAAAATGTGTCCGCGCGTCTAAAGTTGGCTGACTCCATGCATGAAGCCTTTTTTTCCAATTACATTTGTTTGCGGGTTTTGGTTTAGCAAGCGGTTGAATTAATGTTTTTTTTTTGTACAAATCAGGTGTCAGAAAGCCTTGTATTGGGCATCGCATAGTAGTTGATGGAATAAGTGGTGTGCGTGTAATATGTCTTAACATAGTGATGCATAGCTTCTGCACACATTATATATATATATATATATATATATATATATATATATATATATATATATATATATATATATATCAGCACCTGTGCGAAACGACATTTCGAAACTCTTTATGTATTGTTAATCAAATGCACTGTAGTTTCATTATGTGATTAAATATAGGAAGAAACAAAAAGCTACCTTTATCCCTACTGCTCTGTCGACGCAATCACTAGAAGTCTTATATGCCTACACGCTTGTATAAAGGTAACTTATTTGCAGAAGCATCACACTTTCCCAAAGTGGCCCCTTTGACATAAGCGCGTGATGGTACCAGGCAAATCTCAAGCATCGAAATCACTGATTCAATGGAGCCTATGATTCTTAAGTAATGCACGAACGACCTCAATTGCAGAAAATATTGTGCCTTTTATTCCCAATTCTCTCTCCATTTAAACCATCTATTTGCATAAAACATATCTCGCAAGGTTTATGGAAGGATTATCCAGCACTCGAGATTGATTGAATATATTATGAGTGGCCCATCCTATTTGCTACCTTCAAACAAATTTGAAAATGGTGACGTTCATGGCATGCCATTTCTCTCATTACACGCAGGCCTTATGTGGGCACTAATGTGGGCCCTCAGACGTGGCCTCAACTTGGCAGGCTTCACGCCAGCAGGGGTGGCCGCTGGTTCGCTAGCGGCGTTTCTGCAGTCCACTGTCGGCCCGTTCTCAGCGGGAAGTATGTTTGCCGTCTGTCAGTCGTTGGGAGCAAGCGGCCCATTTAGAGCCCTGCAGTGGTCGGTGTTTTGCTCTCTGGCAGGGCTTCTGCGCTTCTTGATTTGAATCAGAACGTGGGGCTGAGCCCGTGGAATATCTGGCGCAATAAAATTTCCGTGATCAAAAATTCTCAAATTCAGTTCACACTATGAAACATGAAAATATCTGTTGTGCGTGCACTGCACATAACATCTCCTTCTTATGCAAACGTTAAACAAAATCGTCATTTCGGCTTGTTACTAACAGGTTATATTTAAAGACACAAAGCAAACGCTGCCACCGCATGCGCGCTACACATCGCAATATTTTCGCGTGAGGATGCCAACACACCTGGTCAGTGATGTGCTCCAAAAGGTCCACAAGGAGCGATGACAACGGTAAAGACGATTGCGCGCCATCTATTAGCAGTGCGAGAAAGCTGGTTGAGTGAACGTGTCGGCACAGCTCACTGAACGAGAGAGAAGCGGCTCTCCAAAAGAGTCGGCTCTTTTGGAGAGTCGCTTCTCTCTCGTTCAGTGAGCCGTTCGAAGAGCCGCTATTTCGCTCATAAAGTGTCTTCTGGCAAATCATTGGCAAAGGATGGCGCCGTTCATTGACAGCTGTTGTTCGAGCGATGTCTCACGACTGCCACCGATCGGGCATCGTGAGGTGGTGTAACATGTCGAAGGTATTAGTAAAAATACCTATAACACGGTTATTCTACTAATGCACATATCGTTTTTTTTAAAAGCCAAATAACTAGACTATATAACAGAGGTTACAGTGTAACCTGTATTGTAACCTGTCCAGACGGGTGAGCCTGTAACATGCGGAAGGAAAAGAAAAAAAAGTTATGGTCCCTGCGCCGCACTTATGGGGAGGAAGGGAGTGGAAAGGAAAGAACCACGGCTCACTCGTTCTTTAAAGGAGTGGCTCAAAAGACCCGGCGCGCTCCTGAGCGACCCAATCACCGTTACAGATTTAAGTCAGCCGGTGAGCCGTTCAAATGAGCCGGCTCATTTCAGTGAGCGGAGCCGTTCTGAGCCGCTCACTGAAGTGATCCGTTTTGCCCATCTCTACCATGATCTCTACCGCACAACACAAGACGTTCATTTGAGGGATCGCCAGTGGTTTGTGCGCAGGCGCGAGTAAGAGCGGGCGCTAGAGAGAAAATCTGGGGGCATTTTTGCTCCTTGAATATATGACTCTACCTAGGTACTACGGAGGATGTTTCTTAGCGCGTGTTGTACGCGTTTTCCCTGGGCTTTCCGGCATTGTGGAGTTGGGTTGAGTTTACGCTCCGACGCTGGCTTCCGGTGCGGAAAAATGGTGAAGCAGCAGACTAACGATTTTGCGACCGCTGGACCGCTGTCTCGCACCTACTGCGCTCGTGCTAAGTTACTCATGCCGGATCATAGCTTTCTCGCGCCTTACGGCTATGTACCTTGTAAATAGCATCACATATGTTTCTGTGGGAGCAGCAGTGACCATAGTAGAGCCCGGGACGCATAGATTGAAAACCTAGAAGGCAGAGCACCTTATGTCCCAACCACTGGCACGCGTCGGAAAGCTTCGGCACGCGCCGAAGCGTCAAAAGCGTCGGTCGGGAACACGGCGAAGCGTCACGACGCGCAGCAATTATGTCTACTGCCGATGCTAGAAGTTTGCCGATGCGCTGCGAAGCTGCGCCGGCGTGCACCAATAAGAGGCTGCGAAGCGTCGCAGGCGTCAACCAATCGGAGGCTGCGAAGCCTCCGGCTGCTATGCCTATAATGGCCGCCCATGCGAAGGCGCCGGCACCATAGAGTTTCTCACCATAACACTTAGAGGGAAATCTGGCGCCACCGTCTATGAGAGTTTCTTAAGGGGGCACCGTGCCGCCATGGGAATGACGGTATATGTGTCTGCGAGGCTCGTGTTGGCTGGTGTTGTAAGAGGCTTCGTCTAAAACGTGGATATGGCTACACAAATAACGCGTTCTCAAATTGAAGTCTTCCTGAAATGTTTCCATTCACGCATATTACATTCTAACTCACCTACAATGCATAACCAAGCGAAGAAAAGCAAGAATAGAAGACAAACTGTTTCAAAGCGAGCGGGAAGCTTGTCTATCTTCCAACTTTAGCGGGCCCGCTGATATTTTTTACGTAACATATAATCATAAACGCAATAACAAGTTCTCATAGTTAAACAAAACATGTTTTTGCGTAATAATAAAGCCAAAACAGCTTTTTACGTGCTGTTTTAGCAGAAAATGGATTATTCTGACAGACTGAACGGTGCTTGCCAAGACGAGTACATAGATGGTATGGTATTCCTTATGCGATGGCGCGCACCCACTGTCCCAGGTAGCACAAAAGAGATACGTAACGTTTTCGTAGCGTTTATCCAAGACGATAAAAACGGGTTAAAGAAGACACGAATGAGAGAACTTCGTTGGGAAAACGTCGTATACGTCTGCTAATGTACGGCTTAATTACTCTCTTGAGACGATCTAGAACAGATCTGCAAAACGTATTCGAAAAGCTGGTCTAGAAAAAGGATTGGGAAAGACACAAATAATCCCTTTGCCAAAACTATTCCTAACCAATTTCTAAACGTTTTTAGGACGTTATCAGAAAGCTGGTCTAGAAGTGGTCTTGAAAGATTTACGATAATCTGAAGCGAATTTTCGCGGGTGCCGGGGGCGCGATCGGACATCGTTGTTCAAAACGCGCGTTCAGTTTCGCCTCACGCGACTGGCCTATGCCGCGCCGACGTCGTCAGCCGCACCCGTCGGCACGGCCTAGGCCAATCGCGTGAGGTGGAACTGAACGGGCGTTTCCAACAACGATCTCCAATCGCGCCCTGGATGAGTAGAAACGTCGGTGATGACTGTAGGAGCCATGGCGCAGTGCCAAGCACTGTTGCCCGCATGGCCGGCGCATCCTCTATCAAGTCACATGAAAATGAACCTGTTAGGAATAATGAATCCTTAATACCGCCTTTAGTAAGCTACGATGCTTACAACCAAAATGGGAATGACATCCTGCAAAGAACAAATGGTCACGTCTTGGCAGGCGGCCTGACCAAGGCATTCATGCCAAGAGTGCATGAAATGAGAACATTGTGACCAAGCAAAAACACTTTATTAAAATGTAATGCTTATGCAAGGTTCAAGCAAAATGTGTGAGAAATGCAAATAGAAGTAAAAGTACATCAACAATGACAAAAATCGCAGAAAGGATTTGTAATGAACTCGAAAGTGAGCATTCACTAGAACACAAACAAAATTCCAAGTACACATACAAAAATGAACAGAAAAACATGGAGTGTACTAAAGTTTCTCGTTTATCATAGTTAAGAGCACGTGCTATTAGATGTACTAGAGTTATCCAGAAGTGACATCGGAGCGAATGGAAGAAGTAGACTGAAAAATGCAAGAGCTTGAATCGGATGGTAACTGCCTCCAAGCAATGTTACCAATCAGCTAGAAGCTTGAAAAGAGCACAATAAGAAATACCACCGCATACCATCATAAAACAATCCTTTGACAGAAATCAAACAATGGGAACAATGCAAAATTGGAAATATTGCCTTTAGGATATATCACAGAAGGTAATGGCTAGAAAAAGAACTATACAACAAAAAAACAATAAAGTGAAACTAGTACATAATACTTAAACGGGGGAGTCAGTGTAACATGTAAGCACTACTGTAGTACGGTGAACGATGAGACTGAGTAATGCAGCATCTTGCCACTCCAGAACGTGAGAAATGAATATGCAAACCTCATATTAGAAACTTACATAGACATGGAAATAAACTGGAATGCACTGGAAGCTGCATTTGTGTAACAAAGGAAGCAATGATCATAATAAATAGTAATTGGTTTATCTAAAAATCCCCGTACAAGAGACAAATTTGTACCACTCTGGCAAAAACAAAGTTGCAAAGAATAATTTGCAAACCAGCAAATACATTAATTAGCCCACTGACATGTCACACTTTCGCACATCTCCAGTCTCCTAAAATAAAAAATAAAATGAAATAAATAAAAAAGCACTCTGAATGAGAAAAAGGTTTAACACATGTAGTCCAGAGCCAATTCTTAGCTAGTTCGCCCACACTTTCACATCCAAAAATATTTGGCACACAGTCCAGGCAGAGCTTCATCGATGAACAGCTTGAGAGCACACTACTGAATATTCTGCAGTCCCGCTGGAAATAGAACAGCCGCACATGCTGGTAGTGGTTTCAATGTAGCCACACTTGCTGCCTTGGACAGGTAAGCCTAGATATCTGCAGTGGTGCTCCATTTTGTCGAAGTAGACACATTTATGCACTACGCTGGTAGCTGAAATGTTTTGAATGCACAAGCATTGGCTTCACCAGAAAGACTTGCCCACATACCACCACTGGCATATATATGCATTTGCTCTTTATTCAGTAGCACTGAACTTAAAAGTGTTCCCTATGTGGGAGCCATGTGTAATGCCGGTGTCACGCAACCACTCTTGATCGCGATCAAGCCCGATACGGATCGAAATTATCGATGCGATTCCCTCACCCGCGCAGCTTGCGCAAAGGAGCCAATCACGACCGAGAAATTCGATTTGTAACGGACTGGATCGCGGTCAAAAGGGCCCGTGTGAAACCGCTATCAAATAATGCACAGACGTACGCTAGGAAAATGTTTTGCACAAGGACAAAGAACTGCGGCATTCGCTGTTGTGCGAAGCGCGTGAACAGAATTGACAAATCGAAAAAAAAAACGCGTGAGCTCTTAGCAAACTCCATGCGCACAAATGGCACCCGCACGAACTCGGCAGGCGGCTGACTAAGTAAAGCGCGAAGGGCGCACAGCGTACAGTCCGACACATGTCCCAAACTGCAAACAATCGTACTACCTGGAGCATACAAGTCATTTTATACCAAGGGCATACCCGACTCATGTACGCCGTATCCACAAGCGAGTTATGCAGCCTACATGCTGTATCCATTTGCCAAGTAGAAAAATTGATAACAAGCACAAAGCTACAAGGGGCTCAATATATTACTACAATTTGAGGCTTCAAATAAAATTGAATTTGGCCGTTTCATATATTGGACACAAGTTCCCCGTAAGACCATGAAATACCCATCACGTGGGTAAAGGGAGCGAAAACACAATCGAGAACCTGAAGCGCAAACGATAAAAGCACGGTATATATGGTGCACGCAAAATTCTGTCAGTGCGCTGAAGCGCGAGGGAATAGGGCGGGCACTTGACCTTACCTCTTGGGATACCGTACTAGTACTGAATAATTAAAAAAAAAGACCGTTTGTGCAAGTTCTCTTGTCTGCAACGCTCTTGCTAAACGGGAGACTAAAAATTAAAAAAATTATGGGGTTTCACGTGCCAAAACCACTTTCTGATTATGAGGCACGCCGTAGTGGGGGACTCCGAAAATTTCGACCACCTGGGGTTCTTTAACGTGCACCTAAATCTAAGTACACGGGTGTTTTCGCATTTTGCCCCCATCGAAATGCGGCCGCCGTGGCCGGGATTCGATCCCGCGACCTCGTGCCCAGCAGCCTAACACCATAGCCACTGAGCAACCACGGCGGGTAACGGGAGACTAAAATACCACGATGACTGCTCTATTGCGGAGATCGGCAAGGTGCGCAGACACAGCAATTTTGCCGCCTTTCTTCGCATTCTGCAAAATGCGACTTTCTTGTTAGGATCACGCATAGCGGCCGATTCCGACGCTAGGGACACACAAGCACGATTTCGTCCCTCTAACTTTCGTCCTTATACTGCCCTTAACTCCTTAATTACAGCGTTATTGAACAGGCTCCTCACATAACATGACAATGAACTTGAAGAGCTGATTAGTGCCCTCCACTCGGCGCCCTCCAATTGAAAACACTACTGATTTCCAAATGAAAACCACAGAATAATCACAGAATGTCACAGAATGTCAGAATCACAGAATGTCGTTTTCTTGACGGTAAAAAACTGCAACACTCACATGAATAAGAGCAGCGGCAGCACATTCAGAACAGCCGCAAACATACCACAGCGCAATGCGAGTGCGATAACGCTAATATGCCCGGCTCAAACAGATCGCACAACCGCAACTAATTACAGAATACCGTTTTCTTGACAGCAAAACACTGCAACACTTACATGACAAAGGGCAGTGGCAGCACATTCAGGACAGTCGCAAACAGACCACAACGCCATGCTAGTGCGATAACGCAACTATGCCTGGCTTCACGAATAACGTGGCCGCCTTGGTCCCATGCCAAATGAAAACACTATCGATTTCCATATTAAAACCACACAAAGAGATCGCACAACCAAACTAATCAGAGCATGTCGTTTTCTTGACAGCAAAACACTGCAAAACTTACATGTCAAAGGGCAGCGGCAGCACATTCAGAACAGCCGCAAACACACCACAGCGAAATGCGAGTGCGGTGACGCAACCATGCCAGACCAATGCCTCCATTGGCCCATAGAGTTTCCTACTAATTCTTGTAGGAAACTCTATGCATTGGCCAGACCATGCCCAACTACCTGAACATCGCCCCCGAGGGCTCCGTGATCGCTGCGCATGCGTTAAGCCTGTTTCACATGATGCGATTTTCGTCGCACCGGAAGTGCGATTTCCGTCGTTTGCGATGAAAATCGCAGTCGCAGTGCCGACCCCCCGATTTTCGGCTGCGACCAACCCGTTGGTCGCACAGTCGCACCGTCGCACCGATCGCTGCGATTTTCCGTCGAAATTGCGCGGAGAGCTGTCAACGGAGTTATTTCGCCGGTTTGTATTGGAAAATGGCGTCTCGCAAGACAAGTGCAATGCGCGGAGACGTGGATCGCCGAATTCGGTACGTACGCGAAGGGAGAATAAAAAACTTGTACCGCAGATTGCATTCTCCGATTTCTATGCGTTTGTTGACACGCTACACAGCAAGTGAAGTGCATTTTCACGTTTGCTTCGTACGCCTTTGCGAGTTGTCAGTGCTAGGAGGTGTTCGATCCCCAGCAGACGACGAGGTCGTCACAATTTGCTTTTGTTGAGTAGCATGCAAAAATCGTGCTTGCGGAGCAGCTTGAATTATTTCAACCTCGGCAAGGGCAAATGACAAGACAGCAAAATACCCGAAGTTTCAACGTTGCGCTGAGCGCGGTACCATTCAGTTGCATTTTCTTGTCGGTTTTCAAGCATGAATTTCCCGATGCATCTTGAAAGCTTATCTTGCCTCTTATTAAATTTGACAGAGCGAATGTGTAGGCTATCGTAATGAATTTGCTACGATAGCATTAAATCCGTGGCTTGAATAAAACATTACATGCACGTTAAGTTGCACCTCTTCTCTGAATAATGTTTTTTTTTCTTGCACAGAAACCAATATACATCGACTATGTTGCGGACTTTGTATCCTTACTGCATCTGTATGAACACTTGCTCTGCAAGGTAATTAACTGTACAGTTAGTAGATTAAGTATATTGCTTGCTATAGTGGCAGAGTGACAACGTACCCTCCTGCACAATCATGTAGAACTCGTGCAACGATGCGAAAAGCAGGCAAACGGCCGGTTCTTGTGGGGATAAATCAGTATAAAACGAAACGCTGAAGAAAAGTAAATCTAAACTGTGCAGTGAAGTCAGCCAGTACAAACAGTTCTTGCACATTCACAGCTGATCAAGTGTGCAGAAACATTCATGCCTTACATGTTTCTAGTAAGTTTCTAATAAGTTTGTGGCCACATGTATTAGTGTGTAAACCGATATATCTTTGTAAGTAATGAAATACCATGCTACTGGCAAGAACATATATCACCCGAGGATTTTAGAACAAATTTCTGCATTTCAACTATACACAATATGTGGTTTATCCAATAAAAGACCACAAACTGGGCTTTTTTGCAATGACAAACTTATTCCAAACTTTGCTTACATACAGGCAAGAAAAAAAATTATAGACAGAAATATTCTTCTTCAATTTGTTCACCTGCCACTGTGGCTATAGCGTTCTGTTGCTAACACAAGGGAAGGGGTTGATTCGCCAGCCATGGGAGTCATAGGTGAAAAAAAAAGCTCTTGCACTTAGATTTAGTTCATCACCTTTTATTCAACCCTTACACTTCAAAATACTATTGCATAGGGGGGCATGCTTATGCAAAATCTAACACCAACAGAAAGCAAAGGGCAGAATTGTAAAACAACCATCTTTCGTGATAATTCGAGTGTGTAAATATTCATTGCATCAATATATATTGTTCAACAGCACTGCACAAATAAGCATGATCAGGTATAGCAAGTACTCGGTGAGGAAGCTAGTTCTACAGATGTATAAATGTCAAGGCATGAATGCTCATACTACGGCGCACACATAGCACAAAGAAAACCTTTTTCAAGAGTTGTCCCTTCTGGCAGATATGAGTGGGCCATAAGCAGCAGAAACTTTATTGCAGGACATTGTGTAATACCGCTTATGAAAGAATGAAGAGAGTGAAGAGGCTTTTAACAGCAGTACCTCATGGTACTCTAATAAGAGGAACTATGAGCAAAAACATTTCTGGTAGAGCACTTAAGCAGGAACTTTCTGAAAGACAGAAAGTTCCAGGTGAGAGTTGGAGGTACATTTGGCCCACACACACGAACAACACTGGCATACTACAAGAAACACTACAGCCTATGGTCTATGGGAAAGCTATCTTATACAGAAATCAAGAATGATGCAACGAGCCCTCGACAACACTGCAGACTTTCTTGGCCAGTCTAGCCTCTTGCTTTCTGATAAGTCAGCTCATATCGACGTCGGAAAAAAAGAAAGACTAGAATCAAGAACTACCACAGATTGCACATTGTGATCCACATAGCTGGACAAATATGCCCGCAAGTCAACATCCACAAATCCTCAGCTAGTGTAAGCCCATGACGGCAGAGCCAGCATGTGGGTGAAACAATTATGCAATGCCTGGACGCAACTTCCACACCTGGTGAAAAGAATAATCTCGAAATAATGGGGGTGGACGAGTGGATACTATAGAAAATCGCAGATGCTGTGCTTGTGTCCAAGGTATGGTACGGTATGAATTACCAGCAGCACACAAAAAAAGACAACTCATCGAATACAGGCATCGGGTAGTAATAACAGGTCTTTCCAACTTTACCATGCTTGAAGACCTCTATGAGAAAGAGCTAACGAACAAGCACCTAGACAGAGCAGAGTTGCAGCCTGCAGCACAAATTCTTTGTCTCAAGAGCTCAGAACCTCGTCCCAAGATACTATGCCAGCTAGCATATGAGATGCAGACGACTAGCCCTCCCTTCAGAAACACAACCTCGGGAGTACCTGAACTTGAAACACAACAGGCCCATACTGTGGAATATGGGGGCAAACAATTAGGCCAGGAGACTATATGCAACTGCAAAACACACAGAGGAGGTTGCTAATCATGAAGATGCAAGCAAACATAAGGCACATATGGCATGGCAATAGCAGTGTAACAGTAGTATGACACTACATAAAACTAAACCCCATATAAGTGAGTACCATTCCAGGTCATCCTACACCTAGAAAAGCTGAACTGAAAGCAATCAAAGCAGCACTTGTAGTGCAGATTACACCCTGCACAACACCCTGCATGGATTCACCAGAAACTGCCTGGGCCTGCACATCACACAAGCGGGCTTATAAGCCCGACATAATAACTGAAAACTAGATGAGTTTGTGTGTATTCCTTATTAACTGAAGTGCAACAGATAGACAACACACAAGAACGAAGTGCTCTGTGTGTTCACTTCGTTCTTGTCCACCGTATTTCTGTTGCACTATAGTTAATGAATTCATAAGGCTGCACAGGAGAAGAATGATACCTTTGCCCAAGGGCCCGATCTCACATCCAAATCCACGCGTGTGCACACACACACACACACACAAATGTTGCAAGAGTGCATAGCATGAAACAGTATCAACAGGATGACACTAGATATGGATGAGGACTAACTTTCAACTGAGGTTAATTTATAAAAATGTGGCGAGTTATATAAATTACCAGAAAAAAAAGGACGATGAGCAAAACGAGAACAAGGTGAAAGCAGGAGCCAACGTTTCGACAAGCGGACTTGTCTTCTTCAAGGTCCACTTGTGGAAACGTTGGCTCCTACTTTCACCTTGTTCTCATGTTGCTCATCCTCTTGAATTTCCGTCTCCTGCCTTCCCTGAATTTTCCCCAGAAAAAGAAAGACATCTTTGAAGGATAGATAAAAATTGGTGCTTGATGCAGCCAAACATAAATAAAAATGCTACAGAAAGAAAATAGAGAAAAATTCCAAGTGCAGGAAAAAATCATTACAATTGCCAATCCTGCATGCCAGCACCTTTCGAGAAATACTGTTGTTATTCCAAGAGAATGTGCTTGCTTATACAAGCACATTCTTCTAGTTCCATGCCATTCGGAAAAAAATGAGTTTCCTGGAAGGTAGCCACATGCACACTTGGTGATCGCAATGTTTTTTTCCCCCTGGACTTGTATACCTATATGTATTTTCTCCCTTTCCTGCTTTTATGTTTGGTTTCATCAAGCACTAGTCTTTATCAGGTTTTATTGCTGTACTACTTTGTGGTAACCTTTATAGATCACTGCATTTTCACAATAAACCTTTTAATTAGAAGTTAGCGTACCCTGTTCTTACTGCTTCACACTGTACATTCTTGCTACATTGGCCAAATAAAAGATTTTATAAGGTATCATGAGGGCCATTAAAGTGACTTGTTGCAGTCTATAAAAAAAATAGCCTGGCTGCAAATGGCACCAGAGAACACACAGGACAAACAGGAAAACCGAGATGATCTAACAACCAAAAGTTTAATGTACACATTGAGTAAATGTTCGCTGACAAGCAATAGACTGAACATACACAAAAAGGAGAAGCAAGAATTCATGTGCGTTTCCTGACAGGAAATGCATCCATTTCTAACGGAGGCCGTGCTGACAAGATTAACCCGGCATTTTTAGATCTACAGCTTCCGTAATTTCTCTAGGCAGCCGATCTGCACAGAATGATAGCTTCTTCCTCTGCAATGCACGCTCAGATGTGGCGAGTGCATTGTAGAAGAAGAAGCTAGCATTCTGTGGAGATCGGCTGCCTAGAGAAATTATGGATGCTGTAGATGCAAATACACTGGGAGAATCTTGTGTCAGCATGGCCGCTGTTACACTTTCAGAGATGGATGCGTTTCCTGTTGGGATCTGTATGGACACGCATCAGATCTTGCTTCTGCTTTTTGTGTAAATTCGATGTATTGCTTGTCAACCAGCATTTACTTGGCATGTTCACTAAACTTTCATTTGTTAATACACCTCATGATTGTCTTGGTCTCTAGCAGAAAGGTGTTCATTCTTTTTACAGTGAAGCTGTATATGCCTAGGTGAAACACTCATGGTCCGATCCCAAAAACCCTAGTGTAGGGGTAAAAGCCATTGTTTAAGGGGGTGTGAGCCATTGCATTCGTCTTGCATGTTGGACGGAGACATTTCTTCTTGGGTAGACATAGCAATGCTTATGCATTTCAAACATACATTTATCTGCGTATTATTGCAGGGAAGGGACACAGAGGGGGGTGGGGTTAAGACAAGATCATGATGTCATTATTATCTCGCAGCAAAGGTGTGGTGGGCCATTGGCTAGACCGATAGTGACGTCGTTTCTCTCTAGCAGCAGAGCGCGCGTGCAGCAGTCTCTCTCCGACTTCCCAATAGGTTCGAAAATGTGTCCCTGTATTTAATTAAATGAAATGTGCAGCCCTGTGTGTCACTTCGTAACTACAGTGCATAACTGAGTCATAAACATTATGATTAACGCATTACAAAACACAAGTGCGTAACATAATTCAGAAAGACTTTGATGGACCCGCTGGATTAACACAATGAACCACTCATTGCACTTTCCATGATGGTGATCTTGCAAAGTGCAATGTGTGGCATTCCAAATAAACAATGTGATAAACCCAAGCCAAACATGTGCATAGCCTCATTAAGAAACACAGACATAACCAATAATATAGAAAGACTTGAATAAACCATTGGAATTAACCCATTGATAAACACCGGGGCTGCACATTTCAGCTTCGCTGGTTTACCGTCTGTACAGGGTGCATGGGCAGTAACTTTTTCTGTTATTGCTTGTTAAGTATTGTAAAATGTTGGGCTAGTTGGTGCAATGTATTGGTATTGCTTTTTTGCTGGTTTTTTTTCTTAATGTTGTGCCCTTCTTCCTTTTGTAACAACTTTTTAATTCCCCCTTGCATAATACTCCAACCTTGCAGCGTGCGAGGTATATGAATAAATAAGTACATAAGCACGTTATTCATTCATCTGCATACACCTTGCACCATTCCTTGCTCAATAAACGTCACTGCGTTGACGTCTCGCAGCGTGCATCTACGTTAACTGCCGTTTGCGTTTCGGTACGGTTTGTGAACAGTGTAATGCATAAAGATTACATGACATTAATGTTGTGACCTATGCGGTTCATAAGCAAACCTTGCAAAAGATGACATGTTGGATTGTTGAAAATAAGACAAATTGTATATATCGCAGTTACTTTAACAGCATTTAATTGACCTCTTGACAAAAACTTCACTTTGCATAGATTCCAACATGTACACTGAATCTGCAGTTTTCTTTTTTGCTTATTAATGCAGTCGTTACTGCATGGCCACATTGTAGATTTGAAAACAAAGTGAAATAAATTTGTTTGTTGCAATATAACAATATGTGTAGATCACTGCGATTGTAACACCAGAACTTGATACAAACATGCACACTATAGGATGCAGACAAATGCTCAGGACAAACTCCAGCATGTTTGCATCCTGATACTTATGAAAGTGAACGGTTTCATTCCATGGCTGTCAATGAGAGGGAGAGAGAAAACTTAATTGTGTTCGTGGAACAAAAATGCATTGATAAGCTTAGACATATAGTCATTGCTTAACACTTTCGAAATGGATAATTATAGCTTCCTATCGACATTGAAGCTGCCTTTCGACAGCAAGAAAAGGAATCAGTTTTTCCAGCTCTGAACATTGAATTGCAGGAAATGCAAGCAGGCATAAAATTCTGCCAGTATAATCTGTTTAGGAATGCCAAATTGGAATAAACATTGAGGCTTGCATTTGTACTTTCTCTGGCTGAGCAATCTAGTTTGAAATGACTCCCATAAGCATGTCGTAACAATGTTGATCTAATACAGGTTAAATGCATGGCTAGCTTAAGAAATCTGGATGATTGCTATAAATTACAGTGAAGAAACTATAATATCTAATAACATTAATAATATAATAATAATATTTATTTCCACAAAACAGGCTAACCGTGAGAGGCGTGCGAGGCTGAGCAGAAAGCTGAAAAATTCTACGGCAAGTGCGCCTGCCGTGGGCCTACGATCCTGCATTATGAATAGCGCGTATTGATATGGTCTTCTTGTTAGAAGTTCCAAGTATACCACCAGTGCGAGACATGGGACAACAAAGTGGACGAGAAGCGTGTCTTTTAGAATGCTATGTTACAACGTACAGGTTTCTACAAAAGTGACGGTAACTGCTCGAAACATTTGATGCGTCGGCTTTTGCGCCTTTAGAAATATTTAGAGAGGGCTCCCACATATATATTCGCAGCGCAAGCACGGCGATGGACGAACCAGGCTAGCGCTAAGGTTGAATTTCACAACACAATTTTCATTCCACGTCGTAATCACACAGATCGTTTGAGGCTTCGTTCACGGGCACACGTGGACGTTCGGGTTGGTGCTTCTTGTTGCGTTTGGCGTAAGAATACGGCTAGGAGCAGGCACCACATATGCGCAATGACGGGCAATATACACGCATCATTTCTCCAGAAGCTGACGCCGAGCACGGGTAGCGCGAGGATCTTGTTGGGCTGACCCGACAACTTCGTGGCAGCCGAATTTCGAATACTGCATATGCGGTGAGGGTAGCTATATGAATTTGTCGATAGGTCATCTTGTAGATTGTTGTAGCGCAGGCAGAACGAAACGGTCATAGAAGATAGATAAGACAACACACAGCGCTGAACAATGGAATAAAGAATCGCTGAACCACCTGCGAACAGCTGTTTACGTGCGCGATGTCGCACTGAACTGCAGAAACCGCCGTCGCGCACTCCACGACAAATCTTAACTAACGTTTTTAAATTAGTAAACGTACATATTATTTGCTTCCAATCAAGATAAGTCAATAATATTATAGTGTAAACGTTTTGTTCACTACAATAAAATAATTATGCAGCGTGTGCCACGAAACCTGGCAGTAAGCAACCCTAGGCGTCGCACCAGTCGCATTGTTAAAATCGCAATCATGTGAAATGAGCCCTCTAAAGATCGCATTGCGACGCGTGCGACAGCACCGATTTTCGTCGTTGCAGTCGCAGCATGTGAAACAGCCTTTAGCTGAGAGAAGGTGAGAAAGGAGGACAAGTTGGCTTTACCGGATGTGACGTCGCATCGTTGTTTGTTTTTGCTTTTATGAAATAACTACTCTCGAACTCAGACGGCATGGCTCGCGTCTCGTTCGCGCGCGTACGTATGGATGTGGCCCGCTTTTTGTGTTTGGCGAATGCTTAGAAGCTTCAAGTTGCGGACACTGCGGTGGGCCAGGGCTTGATGACATTTGTTGCCCAGCTGCTGGTGCTACCGCGACGTACTTGGAACAACGGTAAATGTCGTGCGATTACCCGTTCTCTTGCTGATACGTAGAAAACCGGTTGCGCATTCTAGCTGTGGTCGATGTGATCTCGAAATTCGAAGGAACACGAAACGGTTGTCGCAGGTCCCGCAGTGATCGCAGGATAATTTATTCGTTCGTGCCTTCAACACTGCAGTTACTACGCGTTGCACCGATGTAAAAAAAAAAGAACAAAAAAACAGCGACATCTTCCACGCACCAGAAATGCATGCACTCAACTAGCGTGGATGTCGTCCTGTGATATTTATCGCGTTCTTAAGTCTATGTTCCTCCATCTCTATAGGATGACTACGCTATGCCCTTCTTATTTACCCATGCAGCGCATGGCTGCATTTAATTACCTTTCTCACTGCTGACCGCGGTATGGGCGTCAGGGGCTTTCATTCGTTGCAGTGAGATAACGAAAGCGTATTTCCATCACTTAAAGCTTCTTAGTAGCTCCTTTGCGAGCCGTGGAGTTAAATCATACAATGCGTAAATTGTGAGCGAGCTGGTAAACGAACCCACTTTACTGCTGCTGCTACTATCGCTTTTACGGGAACTTTCAAAATTAACCATGTATTAGTATGAATCGGCTCACCAAGCTTTATATGCACGTCCGTTGCTTTCGTTCATAGATCATGTGCGTAGCTTTGCAACCGTGACCGATATTGTAAAAACAGCAAAGAAGACAGATGACACAAGTAGTGCGTCTGCTTTAATTGTTGTCTGTGCTGTTTTTAGAATATCAACCAACTCCGCGCAGTCATGCTGTTTACAGCTAAAACGTGTTTTTTCTTGTTGCATGAGGAGCATTTGCTTCTAATTGTGGCAGTAACGTTGTGAATTGTCCTCGGCCCAGATCGCTGACTGTGTGCAAACTTGTCTAATTTGTTTCACTTTGTTGCTGTCTTTACAGCTTCTGTTTATTTCCTCTGCCTGCACCTTATATTTGTTGTGTTTATCGAGACCTGGCCTGTCTCTGCCTCGTTGAAGACAAATGGACACAAGTACTGGTTGCTGTTGGTTTGTTTGGTTTGCTCAGTCTGAGCATGGTATGTATATCCATTTGCTAAAAGGGTATGCTGCTGCGTCTAATGCAGGTACTGCTCATCTAAAGGTAGATTTAATTAGTAGTGGTTTGAGTGAGAATTAGTTGGTTTGAGTGATGTATGACACCTGAGAGTTATTGTTCTAGAAAGGTGACAAAGCTGGTTCACAAATTTAAGGTATGGAGATGCTTAACCATTTAAGTGTTCTAAGTTGCCATGAAGTATTACACACATTTAAAATTTCAGTTGCAAAAGACATAATAGAAGAAGAATCGAGAGGATTTGCTGCCAGATGTCTTGAGACAATAAATTGTAGAGAAAGCATTATAGTGCGAGCTGCCAATGATTGTCGTCAGCTCTAACCCATTTTTCTATATAGTCACTGTTGCTTCATTGTCTGCTGCCATCACATGCTTGTTATAAACAAAAAATTGAGCTGCATGATTCCCCTGATTCTTCTCGCGCATAAGATACAAATGTATTGATTTCGGCTGCCTTGGGGCCTCATGGTAGAAAACGAGTGTTTATTAGCCGGTTGCCAGCTTCTAAGATCATGTGCTTTGTAATGTGGGTGTTTTAAAGGATACTACACATCTGCCATCATAACTGTGAGTGCTGCTGCCTAGCACTCCCAGGGCTATGCTTAGTACATATGCGCAGCTATCCAAGAAAATTGACATTGGGACAACTGCCGTTGAAGCTCACTTGGTAGAGCATTGCAAGCACAAGGCAGAAAACGTGGGTTCAGCTTCGTTGTCTCTTATGCAAAGCATTACCATGAGCTGTCTCCTCGCTTCTTCGTACATCCAGTCAGATAGGCTCAATAATAGTTAGTAATGTGCTTGATGGTGGGTCGTTAATCTGGGTCCTTAGTGCAGCAGCCCAATCCTTTACCCATTAGAACTAAAGATGCATGCATAGCGTGCCAGATTAATATCATTGGTTCTCTCGTAGCAGCTAATTTTTTCAGATGTTATGTGACATAGAGTTTCGGATTCACCCATTTCAGCTCAGATGCAACAAAGCAGGTGTTGTGTCTATTTCGGTGAGAAGCGTGTGCAGTTGTTTTGGTTTCTCTGTGTTGATGTATTGTGCTTTGTATTTCATGTGGTGTTAGGCATTACCTCAATTGCAGCTTCAATGCTGTGCCCATAAAAACAGTTGTAGGTAGGTGCTCAGGAGTAACGGGAAGCTCATTCTGCCTCATTCTCTCTTGCATACAGCAGGTAGTGCGTCCAGTTTAGTGCCATGCACCTGTGTGGGGCATTTCCTTGTTCTTATTCTGCTGATGTGTTGTACATAGGGGGAAAGTCAATCTTCTACATCATGGTTGTCAGTGCTGCTGAATACAGTACAGTCTCAGTCTCGCTGCCTTGAAATGTCATAAGAGGTGACATCTAGGGGTAAAGTAGCATCTTGCTGTAACTTGTCATCGGGCATAGCCAAGGTTGTGGTTGTGTAACCCAAGGATCCTGGAACTTTCTGTGGGACCAATGGCACCGATGTTGAAAAGTGGGTGGCTATGTACGAACATATGAGTGGAATCAACAAATGGGACCCCACGCGTGTGCTAGTTAACCTGTTGTTCTACCTAAGAGGCACGGCAAAGGTGTGGTATGGAAACCACGAAGAGGAGCTAACCAGCTGGGACCAATGCAAAGAGAAGTTGACAGAGTTGTTTGGCAAACCAGCCGGCCGTAAAATTGACGCAAAACAGGAACAGGCCTCCTGTGCCCAATCCCCCACGGAGTCCTATCTCTTGTACATCCAGGACATGCTGGCACTTTGTCGTAAAGCAAACCCGATCATGACATGACAGAAGCTGAGAAGGTCGGGCATGTGCTTAAGGGCATTGCTGACGACGCCTTTAGTCTGCTCATGTGCAAAAGTTGCTCTACAGTTGATGTTATCTTTAAAGAGTGCCGACAATTCCAGCACGCCAAAAGCCGCTGCGTCTTGCAACCATTCGCCAGACTTCCCACTACTGCTGCAACACCGACGTGTAAAGATAAACCCACACAGCAGCATGCGTCGCCATCGGAGGATGTGGTGCGAATCGTTGACGTGAACTGGATGCGATGGCGCCTGCATTTCTGTTCGCCTATCCCTGATGCTACAACATTTTCAGTCCCCTTCATACAAGCCATCATTCACCAGGAACTTGAAAACATTGGCTTACGTTCTGTCTGTGCTGTGGCCAATCCCAGAGCTAACAAACGCCCTTCTACTATTTTTGCTCCACCCCGACGCTTCTCTCCGCGTTATCGCAACCCGACTGAGTAGAGAACTGCGGACGACCAGCCGATGTTTCACCTGCCGCCGCATTGGTCATGTCGCCTGATACTGTCAGAACTCGTGGCTCTTAACACTTCGCAAGCCAACCAACCTGAGCTGTTTTGATGAAAATGCCCGAAATGTTTCGCCCACCGCCGAATCTAACAGCGCCAACTCTGCTAGGAACATGTGGTACAGTCGCTCACCATCGCCGCACGGACACCAGTCTCGTTCACCGCAGACATGTCGCCCATCTTTTTGTTCGCCACAGTCACGTCGCCTTTCGTCCCCTGTGGCGTATGGCCGCACCCGTTCGTAAAACTAAGAAATGTAGCCCTCGGAGGTGGTGCTGCATTGCCTAATGCTGCAGCAAAATCCTCTGTCTATGCACACACGGAGAAGTGTAATTGGCGTTAAAATAGACAGCATAGCTGTCCAAGCAATCATCGACAGTGGAGCCCACACACCTGTGATGAGTGCTAGCCTGCGTAGTCATTTAAAGAAGGTCCTCACCCCAGCAGCTGCCCGAGTGCTTCATATGGCTGATGGTGGAATGCTGGTCCTTGGAATGTGTACTGCAAGTATAGCTGGCCGCCCTACTTCTGTTCTCTTTGCTGTGAGCAACATCTTCCCTCACAACGTTATCCTAGGATTTGACTTTTTATCCACTCATTCTGCTCTCCTCGACTGCACAGCCGGCGTTCTTCAGTTAGAACTGCCTCAACTCGCCGATGCTCCGAGCACCGCCCCACCGCACTTGTGCTCGCTTTGTGATGTGCGTCTGTCACCCGAAGCAGTTACTTACGTCACTTTGACCGCCCAGCCACAGGTTCCTGTGTGCTTCACCCATATGTGCTTCACCCCATCATCGATGTGCTTTGAACCGGTCACGGTTACTAATAATGACATCGTTTTACCGCTTCTGAATTTCAGCCTGTGCCCTCAAATGATTCCGGCCAGCATGTTCTCGAACAGCGTTTCTATTGGTTCTGAATTTGATATTGAGAGTCTGAATTCTGAGAGTGGTTTATTAGTGCCAATCGCAGCTCCCAACTCTGGTTCCTTAACGGACGACTTTGCGAAAATGACTGCACTTAACCTCACCTCTGCACAGGCAAGGGACATCTCCGTCTCCTGCTTGAATCGTACAGTGGAATCTTTGATTTCGGCAACAGGCCTTTAGGCTGAACATCTGTTGTTCACTACCATATAAACACTGGAGACACAAATCCTATTTGTCAGCGTCCCTATCGTGCATCGCATGCTGAACGTCGAGTCATCCAATCAGAGGTGGGCAAAACGCTCCGCAAAGGGGTCATCGAGCCATCAGCCAGTCCTTCGCCTGTCGTCCGTGTGAAAAAAAAAGATGGTGCCTGGCATACTTTCGTCGATTATTGCCACTTAAATGAGATCACGCGAAAAGACGTCTACCCACTACCATGCATCGATGATGCCTTGGACTGCTTGCACAGAGCTAAATACTTATTGTCCATCGATCTTCGATCCAGCTACTGGCAGATTTCAGTTGATGAAATGGTTGGAGAAGACAGCCTTCATCACACCGGATGGCTTACATCAATTCAAAGTCATGCCCTTTTGCCTATGCAATGCTCCTGCGACATTTGAACTTTTGATGGACTCTCTTCAGCGATGCTACAAATGGACCACCTGTCTTTGTTACCTTGACGAAGCTGTCTTTTCTCCCATGTTCGGCAGCCGCCTTACCCGACTCGCTGCCATTATTGCGGTCTTCTGAAAAGCCGGCCTCCAACTCCACGAAGTGTCAATTTGGGCGCCGTCAGATTGCCGTGTTGGGGCACCTCATTGACGCATCCGGTGCCCAACCAGATTCGGAAAAAGTTCGTGCCATACGCAATTTCCCTGTGCCACATTCTGCTTCTGACGTGTGCTGCTTCGTCGGCCTGTGTTCTTACTTTCATCGTTTCATCAAAAACCTTGCCAACATTGCTCGGCCTTTGACAGATCAAAAAGAACACGCCATTCTCATGGGGCCCGGAGCAGGCGCATGCGTTTGCCGCTCTCATCAGGTTTCTGATCACCCCTCCCATACTTGCCCACTTTGATCCATCTGCACCGACCAAAGTCCACACTGGCGCAAGCGGCCATGGCATCGGCGCTGTTCTCGATCGACAACAGAATTGTACGGAGTGCATGATAGCTTACGCCAGCTGCCTGCTGCCACCTGCCGAGAGAAATTACCCCATCACCGAGTGGGAGTGCTTCGCTTTAGTTTGGGCTGTCGTCAAGTTCTGGCCATATTTGTACGACCGTACATATTCAGTCGTTACAGACCACCACGCACTCTGCCAGCTGTCTTCCCTCCGGGACCCGACAGGACGGCCTGGTCGCTGGGCTTTGTGGCTCCAGGAATTTTCATTTATTGTCAATTACAAGACTGGAATGCCTCCACAAGGACACTAACTGCCTCTCGTCACCCCGTGGATCCACTTGATCCTTCTGTGCATGATCCGGCGACGTGCGTGATGACTTTCACTGACATGACTGACATGCGCACCGAACAACAATGCGACGAGTCCTTACAGTCCATCATTGCCGGAGTGAAATCACTCCGGCAGCACTGACGGCACATGCCACATGTTCTTGCCGCACCACGGCATCCTCTACCACCGCAATATGAACACTGATGGCCCTGAGTTGCTCCTTGGCCACATCGCGCTCACAGGGCATGTCAAGTCACCCGATCTCGTTTATTAGCCCCGCAGCATATACCAAAAGAGTTATGACCGATGCCATCGCGATGTTAAGTTCGCACCAGGTGCTTGGATGCTCCTTTGGTCACCATGTCGTTGGGTTGGCCTCTCCCAGAAGCTTCTCTCTCGCTACACAGGGCCTTATGAAGTCCTAAGTCAAGTTAACGACGTAAGTTACGAGATTTCGCCGCTTCAGTTTGATGCATGCTCAAGTCTGACGCCTGTTGACGTCGTGCATGTTTCGCGGCTGAAGCCATACTTCGCTCGCAATTCTTTGCCTACCATGAGCCGAGACGGCGCTTCACCACCCGGGGGTCCTGTTACGGAAGGATGAAAAAAGAGAGGAAGAAGACCGCAGGACGCTGGCTGCTGCGTGCTGTTGGTGGTCAGCAATCTTAACTGCTCTGCCTCATCTTGTATATATAGCGTAAATACAGTCTTTCTATACTCCCAACATCCCCGTAATAATATGCTTCGCCTCTGGCATGTTCATGATCTCCGATGGTATATAAAACAGTGATGCAGACTAAGCTTCACAAAGAATTAATGTTCCGTCTCTTTCTTACAGGCTGCTGTGTTTCAGCTAAATCTGCTTTTCCTGTGTCCAGTGGTCTTGTCGCTCAATTAGTGCTTGCCTATTTCTGTTACACTGCAACCCACTAATGTTAAAACATGATACTTCTCCTCTCTTCCCTTGTCCTCCTGCACTTTTACACTGCTGCAAACTTTTAGATTTCAATACTCGAATGATTAATACAAAAATTGATGCTACCATATTATATGTGACCGCTGCCATGACGGAAATAATTTAGGTGGACCTCAAACTAAATGAAAAAAGAAACAAAAAACAAAACAGGCATGTGCGAGTAGGAATAACTTCCTTGTGACAAAACTGGCTCCATGCTAAAGTTTGCCTCAAGGAAATTGGTCTTAAAAGTCTCAAATCCATTTGCGCATACTGCATAAGCCAAGTTTTCCACTCGTCAAAACAGCAGCCACCACAAAGTGTTAGGAAAGAGGCAAAGAAACCATGCCTTTGCACTCGTACTCTCCTCACAAAGCTTGTGTCATATATGCAATCACTCACCATACACAAACACACTGGTCAACATTGCAGTGTTTGGAAGAACCCGAACCAACACTATGTAGCCGTTTACCTGCAGTATGCCTCCTGTAACATAAGTCCCCACTGTGCTTGGAATCTACATAATTTTTTTTAATTTCTCAGGCATTTGGTGGTAGAGGCCAGTGCATTAGACAGAAATCCTGCTAGACTGCAGCAATGTTCAGAATTTAGTATGAGGTACTCTGTCTGGCTGGAAGTTGAAGATAGAAATTATATCAGTCGTTAAAATATAGTAGCCAGTATTGAAACTACACATGCACTCAAGGCTGAGCCACATCATGAGAACAGGGAAGAGCAGACACACACGGTGGTCACTTGAGCTGGCATTGTCTAGCTTTACCAACAAGCCCAGCTGTACACTGAAGTAAGGCATGTTGTTGGGCTAGTCAGCTCGTATCTTCAGCAAAATTTTAAACTATGTGAGGAAGACAGGACATGAACAAAAACATAGATGCATGCACAAAGTGTAGACTTCCTACTGGCTTTGTTTGGTGAAGGCAGAGAGTTTATAAGGTTCTTCAAAATGGCAAAACAAAGAACATTCGCAAAGAAATTGTGCACGAGGCAGTGACGAAAAATAGCAAGGCCACCTGTGCATTAAGAGCGCAGTAGAGTCCCAATGTGCCCAACTAAGAATTCTATTTCTTTCCTTGATAGGCATCAAGAAGGTGAGCTAACTTAGTTGTCACACCTTTTAGCGATGTGGAATGCCTTGATGACTTCTCTTTCTGTTCTTGAGTTTACCTTCGAAAGTAATTTATTCTTTCCCTCATAAGGCAGACAGCTTTTGCTGTCGCAGCTCCTGCACTGCAAGAGGAGATTCTCAAGGAAAGAATTAGTCTTAGATGGGCACATTAAGACTCTCCAGCACTCTTAATGCATACATGGCCTTGATATTTTTCGTCAATGCCTCGTGCACAAATTATTTGCAATAGCTCCTTGTTTTGCTATATTGAAGTGCCTTATATATTCTTTGCTTTCACGAAATAAAAGCAGTTGCAAGCCTGTGCTTTGTGTGCATCTATGTTTCAGTTCACGTCCTGTCTTCCTCGCACAGTTTAAAATTTTGCCTAAACAGTTGTATAGCTTGTCTATACGATGAGTAATTAATATTATGATGACTGCAGCACAGCAATGGTCTAGTGCCATAGTGTCGACATAGTATAGAGATGGTACTATGTTAAAAATTTGGAAATGCCATAAATTGTGCAATCAACCCTTATCCCTCGGTTTCCTACAGCTGCAGAGCACTTAACCACTGCAGCAGTCAGGCATGCTGTATATTGGGGAGTGCCAGGAATTGCGAGATCGAGACATGCTGCCACTAGAAGTTCCTTGGGCCAGGTGATAACTCAAATACATCCAAATATTTCTATATTTCACTATATAAACCTTTGTAGAATGAGGAACTTTTCAAGGGTGAAGTTGTTTCACACAAAGGAAGACTATTACTAAATAGTGACCAGTTTCTTTTGTTTTGTAAGCCAGATTGCATGTATTTGACATTGCTTACTGACTCTTAATTATTCTCGCTGTCCGATACAAGCATATGCACTCACATATGTTTTCAAACAAAACTATTGTGTGGAGTCATGTTTGTGGTGGAATAAAATTGGTCCCAATACAGAGCTTTGTGGCACACCAGATCTTACTAGCGATCGCGGTGAAGAAAGTTAATTAGCAGTAACAAATTGGTACCGGTTAGTTAAGAATTTACTAATCCAATTCGTAGTCCTGTCAATCCGAAGTTTACTGTCGTTTGTGTATCGGACCAAGCCAATGTCCCCTGGCCTGGGTGGTCCCTGGCGCTTCACCTAGTGGTGGCCTTTGAAAATAGCAGCGTGGCACCAGTGGTTGCATCAGGATCTAGGCTCATGAAGATAGACAGCAACGTGCACAGGGCAAGGAGTTCGGTGGCCTGGTACTCGTCACATTTGTATAGAACACTATAGTTTTTGCGAGTCCTAGCCCGTACCTAGGGTACCAGTCTGCACTGCGTGTGTGTGTGTATATATATATATATATATAGAATGTTGTGCAGGATTGCTTGTTGGCAGCACGTGCTCATGCAGCAGCTGACGGGCCTTTGATGTGTTTCACCCTGGTAGCGCGGTCGTCTTTGTGGTTCTAGGGCTGCGCCGGCATTGCCCAAGAATAGGATATATCGGCATGGTGCAGAATTGCAGAGTTGGGGCACTCCATTCTATTCCCACTTCATTCTTTCAGAGTTGTGGTTTATGTGACTGCAGTCCTTTTAACTTGTCTGAGTTTGACAGTTGAATCATTCCCACTCCTTGAGTAGTCGAACTAATCTACTCCAATCCTCCAATTACAGTAAATAAAACGCTTTCTGTATAATTACTTACTACTTGCGCCCCGATGCAGCGATAGCGTAGAGGTAGAGCATCTGCCTCACATGCAAAAGGACTGTGGTTCAAATCCCTGCGCCACGCAATTTTCCACTGGATAAAAAAATCCACATGTTGATACAGCTGTATAAACAGGCCTGGTGGCCTGACCCCGGTGACCAGAACCGGTAATGCACTCCCTCACCAGAGCAGGATTGGCCACCTTGGTGCAGTACTTGGCCACAACCTTCTATATGAATAGAACAATCAAACCCCGGCCCTCAGTCCCCAGCAGCCACAAATAAGGTCCCTCTAGGTGGCGTGCGCGACATCTGCCGCGCGCGCCACCTAGGTAGTCCCCGTAGCAGACGGCGCCCACGCTAAACTGCGGTGTCGCGGCATTCGTGAGGCGAAAAAATATCCGCACACGCGCGGAAATAAAACCTACTTGTGCTTGACTGTGGTGAAAAACGAAAGAAGGGCCCAAACTGCTAAATCTAGTCCTTTAATTTCAAATGAGCGCTGAAAGAAAAACGCTCAAGAGAGTGGAATGAGGGCTTGATCGCCTTGATTCCGCATGTTTACATTTCATTCATTTGCGCTCAATCACCGCGCGAGCCTTGGTGATTGCTTGCGCTTAATCCCGTTTGCTCTGTTAATTATTTTGCTTGTAAGTGTGCTGCGTGCACATAGCGGTTATTTTGAACGAAGAATTTGTGTAAAAAAGAAGGCTGACAGTCGCTTGGACCGAAAAACTTTCGACATAACGTCGCTGAAACGTGCGACCCTCACGGTAACTAAACATCTTGTGTATGTGTGTGTGTGTGTGTGTGTGGAAATGAGTGCGCCAACAGTCTTCTTGACGCTGAGTGTGTCTGTCGTGTAGCGATTACACGACGACTGTTGTGTCTTGCGATTCAATGCTACGAGGCAGTGCAACTCGTGACATTCTGAAGCGGTGGTACCGTGTCAGCGAGTCTCCTCCATCGTGTTTGGGCTGCCAGAGTGATCTAATCTCGCGGCACACCAACATCGAGCGTAGTGTGTGCACGTGTGTGAATGCGGTTGACTGTTCTCGTGAACCATGCGACGTCGCCACGTAAACTTGAATCATGATGCGCATTGTTGTGTTTATGCCTTTTCGCCTCCGTGTACCGCTAAAACCCCGTAAGAATTAGAGGGCCCTTATACGAAACACACGCGGATTGGCCTAGCTATTACTGCACTGTGTTTTGCTGGCGATCTGTGTATCGGTTCTGGCGTTTTTTAACGCGACAGCGTTAAGGAGCTTGTGTCGCAGAAAAGCCGGTGTCGTCGGCGTCCGTGGCGTTGGCCGTGAGCGATAAATCCCGGCAGGCACTTCATGAATAAAAAACAACTTGCAAGATGGGCTGGGTGGGAATCGAACCAGTGTCTCCGGAGTGTGAGACGGAGATGCTACCACTCAGCCACAAGTTCGATGCTTTAAAGCGGTACAAAAGCGCCTCTAGTGAATGCGGTGTCGCCTTAGAAATGAGCCGTATAAAGTTAAACTGCGGTGTATATCGGTAATTATGAACATCTAACTTACAGAAGTCGCAGTTACACGAGTAGCGAAGTGCATTTCCGCTACATTTCTTCTGCGCTTTCCGCACACGCAGAGCCATCTTGCGGCAAACACAGAAGACCCCCTCCTCTCAATGTACGGCGCTGCCCCGACAGCTGGCGCGCCACGCGCACATTGGGGCTGTGCGAGGACCGGTGCGAGGCGCGTCGCGGCCCGGACTCCCTCTCCCCTGACGACGCTTCGCCTTGCTCCCTCATAGGTTGCAGAATCAAGCGTCCTCCTTTCTTTAGATCACTATCTGTCTATCTCTCTGCCCGTGCCGATCACGACGTTTGGCTGGCGTGTATCGTTTCCCCCTCCGAGACACCGAGTTCTTAGGTTCGTTACGCTTGCTCAGGCGCACGTATCGTTGCCGCGCCGAACGCTGCGTTGCTCGACGCTCACCGCGTCCGATACGGGGCGCCTCGTAAGTGATCGCTCCACCGTAGCCCATTGTCTTACACCCCTTGGCGGGTCGACGGAACGCTGTCACGCTCCACTCTTGAAGGCGAAGCTTAAGCGTCCTCCAATTTTCTTATGTTAATTTGCAGTTGTGTGTTTTTCATCAGTAAAATGGCTTTGCCGATTATTGAAACATCTTCGAGTGTAAGGGAAACTTGGAAGGAATGAGCTCGCAGCTGCATGTAATCCACTTTGATATATTGTATTAAACTTCATTATTTGATGGTCGATAGCAGTGGCTATGCAGAATTTGTTTTCAGAAGCAGAGTAATGCAGGCACTTAGCAATATATTTATTCACATATGCAACGTACCAAATACGATTAGGATACGACGAGTTGGATGACTTTTTGGACATATTGTGAAGCGCAGTTAATAACGCGTGCACAAACGCAGGAAAGTGTAAAAGTAGAATTCGCTGCTGAAATTTGCTGAAATTGCGCACGTAACGCAATGCGGATATTTGTCAGCGAGTTAATGCGCTTCTGCCACACTATTTACTTGCATGCTAGGTCATGCTGCACTTGCCAAGTCAGCAAGTGCAGCATGCTAAAATCAATAATCTCCACAAACTTCGGCCGTGAACACTCATGCGCGCGAATGAAATACTATCGCAGCTCTGCACACACACGTGTATAGTTTCTCTCGCACCTTCGTATCGCTCTATGTTACTTTCCTAGCATAGTCGTGCAGTTACCGAAGGTTCATTCTTTCTGTCCAATTCTATGCGACCACATTTACCTTCTGGTTAGGGTTCGTTTGCCGCGCGGGATGCAAAATAACTTCTTGCCATCCTCCGTCTGATCTCGGCACCCGCCCGCACAGCAACAAGGCATTTCGGTCCTTCGCATCCTAGGTCATACTGAGCTGTTCAGCGGGCTCATAATGAACTAAAATAAATATTCACCACAAACTTCGGCCATAAACATTCATGCACGCGAGTGAAATACATCACAGCTCGACACACGCATGTGTATACTTTCTATCGCACCTTCGTCTCGCTCTATGTTACTTGCCTCACATAGTCGTGCAGTTAGCGGCGGTTCAAAGTCCTTCCGTTAAATTCTGTGCAACCATACTTTTCTTCTGGTTAGGTTCTGGTTGCCGTGCAGGATGCAAAATAACTTCTTGCCATCCTCCGTCCCGTTTCGACGCTCAACCGCACAGCAACAAGGCATTTCGGCCCTTCCGGAATGAAATTATCGCAGCAATGTGCATAGCACAACAGGCGAAACGCGCACACTTCGCTCGGCGCGCAGGAACTTTCACGGCGGCAAAGGGGCGGAGCAAGGTCACATGTCACCGCTCAGCCTATCACAGGCGTCGTCGGCTGGATCAAAGCCTGACGATACTTTGAAATTATTGAGGGACTTTAGCTACAAAGCAAGTGACCATTGCGGCGGTCAGACCTGTGACGCAGCAGAGGGTGCTAAGAATCTCTGGATCCGGACAGGCCGCCATTGGAATCTGAACCTGGCAATGTTTAACACTAGAACGTTATCTAGTGAGGTGAGTCTAGCAGTGCTATTGGAGGAATTAGAGGGCAGTAAATGGGATATAAGAGGTCCCAGTGAAGTTAGGAGGCCAAAAGAAGCATATACAGTGCTAAAAAGCGGGCACGTCCTGTGCTACCGGGGCTTAGCGGAGAGAGGAGAACTAGGAGTTGGATTCCTGGTTAATAAGGATATAGCTGGTAACATACAGGAATTGTATAGCGTTAACGAGAGGGTGGCAGGTCTTGTTGTGAAACTAAATAAGAGGTACAAGATGAAGGTTCTACAGGTCTACGCCCCTACATCCAGTCATGATGACCAGGAAGTCGAAAGCTTCTATGAAGACGTGGAATCGGCGATGGGTAAAGTCAAAGCAAAATACACTATACTGATGGGTGACTTCAATGCCAAGGTAGGCAAGAAGCAGGCTGGAGACAAGGCAGTGGGGGAATATGGCATAGGTACTAGGAATATCAGGGGAGAGTTATTAGTAGAGTTTGCGGAACAGAATAATATACGGATAATGAATACATTCATCCGCAAGCGGGATAGCCGAAAGTGGACGTGGAGGAGCCCGAACGGCGAGAGTAGAAATGAAATAGACTTCATACTCTGCGCTAACCCGGGCATCATACAAGATGTGGACGTGCTCAGCAAGGTGCGCTGCAGTGACCATATGATGGTTAGAACTCGAATTAGCCTAGACCTGAGGAGGGAACGGAAGAAACTGGTACTTAAGAAGCCGATCAACGAGTTAGCGGTAAGAGGGAAAATAGAGGAATTCCAGATCAAGCTACAGAACAGGTATTCGGCTTTAACTCAGGAAGAGGACCTTAGTATTGAAGCAATGAATGACAATCGTGTGGGCATCATTAAGGAGTGTGCAATAGAAGTCGGTTGTAACTTCGTTAGACAGGATACCAGTAAGCTATCGCAGGAGATGACATCTAATTTTAATACCAACCCTTATACATAGCTTTCATTGATTACAAGAAAGTGTTTGATTCAGTCAAAACCTCAGCAGTCATGCAGGCGTTATGGAATTGGGGTGTAGACGAGCCATATGTAAAAATACTGAAAGATATCTACAGCGGCTCCACAGCCACTGTAGTCCTTCATAAAGAAAGCAACAAAATCCCAATAAAGACGGGCGTCAGGCAGGAAGATACAAACTCTCCTATGCTATTCACAGCATGTTTACAAGAGGTATTCAGAGACCTAGATTGGGAAGTATTGGGGATAAGAGTTAATGGAGAATACCTTAGTGACTTGCAATTCGCTGATGATATTGCCTTGCTTAGTAACTCAGGGGACCAATTGCAATGCATGCTCACTGACCCTGAGAGGCAAAGCAGAATGGTAGGTCTGAAAAACAGTCTTGGAAGAGCACAGCAGTTTACGATAGGTAGCGAGGCACTGGAAGTGGTAAGGGAATACATCTACTTAGGGCAGGCAGTGACCGCGGATCCGGATCATGAGACCGAAATAATCGGAAGAATAAGAATGGGCTGGGGTGCGTTTGGCAGGCATTCTCAGATCATGAACACCAGGTTGCCATTATCCCTCATGAGAAAAGTGTATAACTGTTGTGTCTTACCAGTACTCACCTACGGGGCAGAAACCTGGAGGCTTACAAAAAGGGTTCTACTTAAACTGAGGACGACACATCGAGCTAAGGAAAGAAGAATGATGGGTGTAACGTTAAGGGGATGAGATGAGAGCAGATTGGGTGAGAGAACAAACGCGAGTTAATGATATCTTACTTGAAATCAAGAAAAATGGGCATGGGCAGGGCATGTAATGAGGAGGGAAGATAACCGATGGTCATTAAGGGTTATGGACTGGATTCCAAGAGAGGGGAAGCGTAGCAGGGGGCGGCAGAAAGTTTGGTGGGCAGATGAGATTAAGAAGTTTGCAGGGACAGCATGGCCACAATTAGCGCATGACCGGGGTAGTTGCGTTTATTCAAGCATTTTGCAAATGCGGCTCGCTTTTAAGCACCCCTTCTTATGTCTAAAAAAACAAATGAACATCCAGTATTCTTTTTTAACTTTCACTAAGCTTATCATATAGCTCAGTGTTAACATACAGGTTAACATACAGTATTTACAGGTGAGGTTACAGAAAGCAGTAATAATAGACAGTAAACACTGCTTGGATGGTGAAAAACATGGGAATCAAGTCATCTTATTTTGACAACCTTTTTTTTGGCATAGGAGGCTAAGCAAATGGTGATGTAGCAACACTGTAAAGACTGAATAAGATGGATGGGGAATGCCTTGATGACTTCTCTTTCTGTTTTTGATTTGCCTTCGAAAGGAATTTATTTTGTTCCAGATAAGGGAGGCAGCTTTTGCATCTGCAACAGAACATCGGTGGATGTTGTGTGAAGCACTTTTTTCATGCTTTTTCACTACCTGAGCAAGGTAACTTTCTTGGTGCTTCATCACGCAATTTATACAGTCAACGTCCATTAATTCTACCCTCACGAGACTGACGGGTCGAATTAAGATGCAAGAACCTGCTGAAGCACCGTTGATTCATTTCGCAATATGTGCTTGAGTAACACGCCTCTGAAACGAACGTGCATCAAATTTCTATTTGTCCACAGTATAAAACTAAAGTAGAAATGACTTAACTCCAAACCAAAGTTGAAACCTACGTGAACCTGATTTTTTAGAATGGCAGCTGATTTTCTAAAGCCAGCTTCGCCGTACTACAGCCATGATATGCGGTAAAGCATATGAATGGTACAACCATGGTTTTAGTTTCGCAATCGATTGCACAGCTAGGCACTTTTCGTCTCAATGTCCATCGAAAACAAAAAGTGTTCATTAGAATCAGATAAGTACCACAATTGGACATTGTCAGCTACCGTTACTGCTTGAAAATCTTTCTCGGGTGGGTCGAAAATAGGCATTTCAGAGAGGAGATGACATTTGTTTAACGCATTCACTGTCCCCTAAGCTCTACTGAGACATACGCTGCCACTAAAAGGGGTGATCATTGGGGTCTGGGCAAGTTCGCATTATCCGGCGAATGCCAGTTTTAAGGTCGAAATAATGAATGTTTAATCAAATAGAAATGCATGGGCGTCGGCCAGGATCGAATTAAATGAAAAAATTAAATTAACTGGAGTCAGATTATTGGGAGTTTACTTTACACCCTTTTCTGTTCTCCAAGAAGTTGCCATTTTAATATGTAGTTTTCTTCGATCAGTGTGGCAATGGTCCAAGGACAAGCTACAAAGTAGGGGCACACTTTGAGATTTGAAACATTTCGACATATAAAGGCAGGGCATGTTAACATCTGTACAATTAACATAAGTTGGCTGTATTGTCTGCATAGCATGTGGTTGCTTTTTTGGAATGGGGTCTTTCTGTAAAACAAAGTTGCATTTGTTTCAAATAAATTGCTGAACTATTGCTTGTGTGTTTTCCTGTGCTCTCTGTGCTGATTGCGCTTTTGAAAGTGCAGTGAGCAACTGTAGACTGAAATGCACAAGGCTTCAATTTATCATGCCAGGAAGCATTTTGGCTTGACAAAGGAGCCTTAACCCCTTCCATGCACACACTTTTTTTGTATAAACACATCAAATAAAAGACAGTGACCTCTTCTCATGTATATTAAAACCTGGCAGTGTTTAAGACAGTGAAGTTGTACAAATACAATTTACTGTTAAGTATTGCTGCTAAAACCTCATGTTTGTGTATAGTATGTGCATGCAGTGCTGGCTATGCCGTGGTAGAGCCCTGAAACAGCTTTCACCACACTGGTTGCTATAGCATTGCTGTGTTCTGCAACCTGAGGTCAAAACTATAAATCTCTAGATGTTCAGCAGCACAATTGACAGCTATTTCCGTATGTTTGATGCACTCCTGGCCAGGGACTTTTCGTCCTGTAGGCAAAATAGATGGCCGCCTCGGACGCTGTTTTGGAAAATGCGCAGCGTAGCTCGAAAGCTTCCTCACAATGCTTCACCAGCAGGTTTTGCCAGCGAGAGTGGAGGGGGGCATAATAATTTGACTTGACATGGCGCGGCACAATACCTTAAAATGCTGCTGCTTCTGGCTTCCATTTACTATGACATGCTGGTGCACCTCAACATGGAGCAACCCCATTTTACTAAAATTCTGAATTCTTCTACCAACATGGCGTGGTGTGGCTATCTATGATCACTGTATAAAACTGGGGCAAACAGCATGTCTAAAAAGTACAAAAGCTGGTATAACTGTAATGAATGACCTGCAGTCATCCGAAATGTGTAAAATCGCAAGAATTGGTGAAACTCACACACTGCAGAGTTTAAGTTGTCCTGGCACAATTTTTTTCTTATGCGTGTGTAGCTGTCATTCAGTTAACTACACTACAAAACTTCAAATTCCTTTTATGCACAACAAATATATCCTTAACGCAAACATTTAAATATGTGCCAAAGGCAGTGAGGCCCCATAATCTGGTGACAACATTGCATGGTAGGTCACAAACAAATGATGCATGCTGCAGTTGTTTATGAGTAAGCCATGCCATTATTAGGTCATTGAAAACTGAGCATGTTAGGACCACTATGCAGCACAACATTGGTCTTTCTGTCTTGGTGCACACTGTGGAGTGGGTGCATGTGAAAAACCTCAGGCGATTAATGTTAAGCCAGAGTCCGCAACTATGACATGCCTCGTAATCGTATCGTGGTTGTGACTTATAGAACACTAGAATTAAATTAATTTTAATTTAGATGTTTGAGAAGAGTCATAAGAAAACTTATTTAGTGAAGCAAGTCTTAGCACACATTAAGAATCGCTCAAAGCGCACGCAGCTTTCAGTGGCATGGTGCGGTCATAAAAGCTGCCATTTGGAACCAGATTAATATAAAAAAATTCAGTCCAAAAGTTTAATGTCAGTGCCCCTTTACATGTAAGCATGAGGGACACATCTTTAAAAGCATCATCTAAATCCTGTGTAAGTATTTATTGGTGAATATCAAATGGCCCTACATCTAAGAAAGTTATAGGGTGTTATGATAACAGGAAGCCATGAGATTTTTGTTGTGCACTCTTCCTATAGAGATAATATAGGGCAGCAACAAAATAGTTGGGCCTAGTGAAGAATTCATTCAAGATCCTTGCCAATTCGGCAGGTTCACTATTATTAGAGATAACGAAGGCCAAGCACCTTGAAATGCATGCCCAAACCTCATCAGCATTGCATCACTTATTTCAAATAACTTTCATTTTGTCATTTTGCCAGATTAAAAGTTCTCAAAAACCTGCTTGACTGGTTTCAAGAACTTTTCGAGAACAGTTTGGTTCCATTCGAATGCAGCATTCTCAGGCTTTAGTGAACTAGACCCATCTTTACTGATATGCAATTAGGTAGATCAAAGCAGATGCTCTCAAAGTGCATGTGACAGAGTGTTTGGAGTGGGCATTCCTGGGTGATGTTGCCAAGAAGGGAGTTTTGAGCTTAATGCACACAGCAGCTATAGCATATGAAAACTAGCACTTTACTCAGTTTTTAGATACCGCAGGGCTTGCGCTAATGCTGGTCATAGTCTACTATAATTTCTACCATATATGGCCCTTGTCATGAAAGTTATTTTTATTGTCCTACAATATATTCCCTCTGTGTACAATCAACATCTCTGCCAAGGACAACAGAAACAGTATGATTGGAAAATGCAGAATTCTCCATCTGCGGAGGTGGCTGGCTGATTGCCGTATTAGATGCTTTGTGAGCTGGCATTGATGTGTAAATCTGAACTCATCTGTCAAGCATGCAAAATAGGCTTTGGGATACTTTTACCACAAGAAGAGAGACTAGAATGACTTGCCTGTGACATATGGCACATACCCCTGACGAGGAATCGGCCAGGATTACCCATGAATACAACATCAAATAGCTTTGTATTCCCACTAACTTGATAGTACATAACTGATATGTAACAAAAATAAACAACAAAGTAACTGAAAAACGAACAGGTCTACTACGATTGAGCCGCAATGGGAAAGATGGAAACATTTGTGTTAATTGTATGAAAAAAATGTGCCTAAGATGTCATCTTCCCAGCAGCAACAATATGATCATGCACAAACTAGCATTGCTCTTCAGGCACACCCCAGGCTGCTCACACCATTTTCTACAAAATTTGAAGCCCAACAGGCAAAAGGGGTGAATACCTTCAGCATAAAAGGAGAAAGTTATTCTATTCCATATCCTCGCATGAAACACAGCAATATTGTTACAAGCCATTTTCACACATTGAAGGCATCAGCAATGCGATGAAGACAATTGAAGAAGCACTCATATATTCTTATTTCCATTGCAATACAAACCTACACTTGGTCATATGAAGGTGCATGTGCCAAATTCAACCGTGTACTGTTATGAGGCACATGGAACACACATTCCAAGGAAGTGAAATATTTGTAATGCAGTTACTTAATTTGTCCAGTCAGAAGACAAAAAAAAAATAACCCTACAGTGCACTATGCAATGCTTTTGCCAAACTGTCCAAAACTTCAATGTGTGCAAGTTTACAATGACCAGGAAAAGATCTAAGTAAACAAATTTCTTGAAGATGGAATGAAAAGGAAATGTTGCGACAATTGAGAGATGAGTTCTTTACTTTCTAGTGGCACACGGATAGACAGTCGGTGGGCACAATTTGAACTTGAACTCGATCATGGCAGTGTTGCAGGGGCAAATACCACTCATACTTCCGAAAAGCGTCGGTTACAATGCTGAGTTGGAAGGGAAACTTTGCAAATACTTCTTCGGAAGTTCAAGCATCTCACCAGTAAGTAGTTGCGCATGACTAGGGGACATATAATCAATTTCACAAATAGCACCATTCCAAAAGAAGTGGCAAACTGCATTGATTTCTCAGGTGACAACTATTTTCCTAAAAGCCTCTGCGCGCGTTAATACAACCTGAGGCAGCTTAAATCTAGGTCACATGGAATCGAAAAATACAGCAGCGGGTGTAACAGTTAAATTTGCTATCTCGCGAACATGAACGAAAACTTCAATTTGAAAAGGTTCGCTCGAAAGGAAAACTCACGGCCGTAATGCTGCTGCCCATCGCCAGTTGTGTGAATAATAATAATAAAAAAAAACATCTGCACGATCAATAGACACTTCGTCGATATTTGAAGCAGATCGTTAGTGGATATCAAGAAATATGTGCACTGGATAAGAGCGAAACATCTAACCGACTGACTGACGGAAGTAAGGCTGACAAGATAAGTTTTCTCTATCTGCACCAATAATGCAGCACGTATTTGCAATTAAATCGCCCGTAATGCGCAGCAATTACCGCACTCGATTGAACTCGCCATCGCAGCGTCGCGCTATTTATTTCAGGACCACGAAAAACAAGGTATTCACCTAAGTACAGGGGCGGTTTACCTGTCGGCAAGCCCCTAACTCGCATATGACGAAAGCAAATGTCACGGAGTCCAAGCCCACGATTGCGCTCGCACGAATATCGCGCACGTTATACGCTTTCGACACGCACAAAAGCGCGCCAAGCGCGCGCAGAACGTCTTGCAGCCGACACGACGGCAATGGCTAATCTACGTTCGAGAATAGCTCTTTCAAAAAAGTAAAAACAAGCAACAATGTGACGTCACATCCTGCGAAAAACAGTTGTTCTCCTTTCTCACCTTCTCTCAGCTCACGCATGCGCAGCGATCACGGAGCCCTCGGGGGCGATGTTCAGGTGGAACCTCTAGGGCGCCGCCCTGACGAGACGGTCATTAGAGGAAACGCCAGTCCACGGGATTGGCCAGTCGTTTGAGCGGGTGCGAGAGAGAAAATCTGAGGCGTTCGCGCCTGAAATTTCTCCCTTTGCCTAGGTACTACGGAGGAAAAGCCGATTTGCTTGTTTCGTATGCGTTTGTCCCTAGGCGCGCATTTTGCCGTGTGTCGGCTGGCGATCCTTCAAATCAATGTCGCCTTTCTTGACGAAGCCGTGCGTGCCGTGCGTCGTGCATAAGTTTTCCTCCTGCGTCTCCTTGGATGTTGCCGGTAGGTTTGTTGCGCTTTTTGGTAACATACGGAACGTGCGACGGGATCAGTGAACCTGTGATATCGAGGACCAATCGGATAACTTAATGCCACGGCGTAATGCCACGGCCACGGCGTAATGCTAAAGCATTACGCCGTGTCCATCGTGTGTTGGTTATCGGTGCATACTGCACCCTTCAAGAGATACGCGTGAACATGCATGTCTGCATGTCGAAGCACATTTAGCACCCTGTAGCTGGGAAAAGCGAAAGTCGTTATGCAATTTATGGCCGTAGACCACTCTGAAACGTGATGGCGGCCGCAGTGTTCCGACTGGTGTTATAGAAGTGGCGGGGTGCTTTTTTCGTCCCGACGATATAATGGATTTTTACCAGTACTGCGACAGGACGGCATACGTCACCGGCAAACGGAGCCTCCACGAGAGCACTTGAGCTTATAATAACGCTCTGTCTAAATGTACATCCGATCCCGGCCACAGCGGCCGCATTTCGATGGGGGCGAAATGCGAAAACACCCATGTGCTTAGGTTTAGGTGCATGTTAAAGGACCCCAGGTGGTCGAAATTTCCGGAGTCCTCCACTACGGCGTGCCTCATAATCAGAAAGTGGTTTTGGCACGTAAAACGCCATAATTTAATTTACATGTACGTCCGACTTGCCTGCTTTACTTCCGTTTGGCTAGCTCTGCGGCTCCCGCTTACCGATTTATTGCACATGGTTTTGCTGAAGAACCTTTATTTATATCGAAGGGGACCATTCAAATATTCCATTTAAAAGTCAGAGAGCAGCGTACAAAAGGCCGTGTCTGCTGTGCCCGGGGCACAGCAGATGAAAGGTGCCCGAAATGTCTACGTTCACTCATGACGTCACGTCCGCTATAACCCATGATGTTACATCCGCTCATTTCCATGGCGGCCGTCTTACGGAGCCGGCTGCGCTGCGAAACGGTCCGTATTCCGTGCCCACTTAGAGCGTGAGTAATTCTTCTTTCCACGCTATATGCGTGTAATAAAGGATTGGGGCTGTGAGCAGTTTGATGCGTTACCATTAGGTACCTTGTGCGCATATTTTGCCTCCTGGCCGCGTCAAATTGCAGCCCGCATGTGGAATGGGCCGTGGCATCTTATATGGAGCTGCTCATGTGAGTGCTATTGCCTCCGTCAGGATCGTCAGTGCGTGCACAGAACCATTCAGTAGTCTGGTTCAGGGGAGAATGCGCGAAAGAAAGAGGACGTAAGAAAACACTGGCATGACGAGCTGTTCCGTCAGATCGCGTTACATCGCGCTTTTTTTCTAAGACCATCTCGCTCGAGCGAGAGGATCGTAGAACAGCATTACTACTCCTTTTTTACAGCTTTGCTGCGTCTCATTTATTCATCACCTGCATTATTTTAATAATACAAATGACATCGCTGCGCGGAAGAGCGTCTCTTGAAGTTTCCAAACAAGAGCCAATGCCGCCGTGCTTGCTGCATACACGCTTGCCTTTCCTAACGCAGTTAAGACGCGGCACTAGCTCTGCTACTGCGTGATACAGGGTCACTGTGATAAGAAAATTAAAAAGAACAAACTAAATTAAGTCAGGAAATGTCAAACGTTGCCAAGCGTGATAAACGGACCTGCCTCGCTAGATGAGTTGAAGAAATCGGCGTCCTGAAGTCAGCTTCGCCGCAGTATACTAGTGTTACGCGGTGAAGCATGTCAGAACTAAAGAGTGACCGCTTTCACCGACATAAATAATATGTGTTCCTTAATGATGTACGCGTGCACCTGCCGTCTCCTGTTACATTACGCGCGCCGAGGCGCCTAAGTGTACTGGCCGGCCTTCAGCGCTTTTTCGGACGTGGTTGTGATGCTTTGAACCGTTGGTTTGTCGACCTCGTAAGCCAGTTAATGTTTACACGGCCATTTTTTTTCTGAGCTGTTGATTTCTTCCATAATAGCTACGTAATTTCGTAGTTTCCTGTTCAACTGCTTTGGTCATATGCGAGTCAAGGTGTTCTCTTTAGTCGAGCGCAGTTTTCGAAAGCGAAACGACGCTTTTGCATCAGCATATAGTGCCGTCGCCCATTTACAACACAGTCAATCAATGTAATTTTGTATGTCACTGGGAAACCGCCGAACGCAGGGAACTCACTTGCATGCGGGGAACTGCATAACTAGCCACGGGATTACCGTGCCTCTTGGGAAGCTGCTTTGCATGAAAGGCCAGGTACCCTTGCTATGATTCACCGCAACATATTTTGTATGTCTAACCGCTTAACATATTTGTAATCGCGGTGAAGCTAACCTTACGGAACCGAATTTCGCAACGCTTTTTAGACTCCTGCATCTCTACCAGCCACTACCACACGCTTGTCGGTACGTCTCTTGGCAAAGGTCCAGGTAAATCTCCCCTGTTGGGAGTTGGGGGGACTCACGTATATGAAAACGGCCAAGGAAAGCAGTTGCCCTGATGAAGGCACGCTCCCCTGTCGAAACATTTGCACCAGCCTGTTCGACCACCGTTATCACCGCAACATATTTGTGTGTTGCGGTGAAGCATGCCGATATTGGGAAAGATTTACGTGAATCTGGAATGTATGGTTTCTGTCAGCGACTAACCTAATGTTCTACTCTCATCAAAGCAGATTTTCGTGGCGGGATGCATGATGTCTTGAGAACTTTTGTTGGCTAAAACCATACATGCCAGGTTAGCTCTTGTCACAATAATACGCTTTACCGCAATACACAAGAGGCCCCGCTGCAGGACACGCCCGCTGAAGTTAGCCAAAACCTTATGTGATGGTTCACTGCAAAACACCTCCTGTATTGCAGTGAATCGTAAGAAAGCACGTTTGTCAGTTTAGAATGTAAAGACCCTTGCCCTTCGCTTTTGTAATAATATGACTCAGTTTAATGAGAACATGTATTCACTGCTAAAAACATCCACATTGAAATGGAGATATGAACAATGATGGCAGCCTGTGTGATCTTTTATCCCTTTACTTTTTTGTGTGCCTGTCACGCTGCCATTAATAAATTTTCCTGTACTTTGTTAGGTGCTGACGTACATAACATTACAGCCACTGTGTAATTAGTGTTGAAGGACCAGTGTGATGGCTTTACTCAAGAAAGGTTTGGGTTATGTTGTTGTGAAGGTTTTTTTTAGAGCTAGCTTTCTGAGAAGAAATCAGATGTCAGGAAATAGATCTCAATGGCACAGTAATCTTGGCTGCCTTTTGCTCAAACGTTCCCTAGACATAATTGAGTGATTTGCACTTGCAACTGGACAGCAGCCGTAGCTTGCTTGGGAGACCAGTGATATGGCATATTTTATCAAACTAGGTGACACATAGCATTACCAGTCCGAATAGAGACCTGTTTAAATGTTTGTCACCTTTAACACCTACATTTTCGACCATGAATTCAGAAAAGTCTGTAGCACATTTAGAACCTAGATTTTAAATGCTGTATAAGTTGGCTTCTTGTTCACTGCAGCTGTGCTCGGGTTCTGTCCAAACGGGAGAGCACTTCTGCGCAGCTTATTAGGGAATATTCTTATTTACATACCTTCTTTTTATTTATCTCGCCTACAATCACAATCAAATGTTTATGGCACATGAATGTGCTGTGCATGAATCTAACTTACAATGCCATGTTCAACAGCACAGTGCATGTAGCTTGTGTTGGTTCATTCAAGCTAAGCATTGCTACAGCCTTTAACTGTAGGTATCATGGTATGAGAGCAGAGAAATGGATATGCAAAGACAGTTGGGCACATTGAGACGACATCTTTGTTGTGTGTGAAAAGGTGACAGATACACAATATGGGGAGAACGCATGCACTTTCATATTTTCTCGCGCACAAAAAAAGCCGGAGGAATAAGGTTTCTTCACTGTGCCATAGAAACTATATGTTTGCTCTCAAAGGTAATTCTGATTCATTGGATATGTTCCTGTGCTGTGTTTATTTTCTTGAGTGTGCTTTAGTTTTTGCACGTTAATGTTTCAAACTCGTTTTTATTTTCACAGACTGAACATCCCACGTCTTGGTTTGACTTCCTGGTACAGGATACTTGCACTTAGCATGGAGTGATGAAGCAGAGCAGTGTGCTTTTATTAAATGTGCAGATTTTAGCAGTATAACAGCAGTTCATTAAAAAAACATGTGTGCTGAAAATAAAGTGTTCTTACCCACAATCCTCGTTGTCTATTTATTTATTTATTAATACTGTCAACCCTCATAGAGGGTCATAACAGAGAGGACAATACAATTACATAAATCAAATATGGACAATGTCAATGCACGTAAAGTTGCTTAACACTTGTCAATTCACAGTTAATAAGATGATCACTTGAATGCTGTTCAGCACACTTCTGACATTTATCAAAATACGTACAATGAATATCAAGTCGCACATATCACTTGGCACTTCAAAACTAAATCGAAAACTCCCATAAATATGCCTCAGCAGCATTTTCAAAGTCTGTGACATCCTTTAGGCTAACAATAGCATTTGGCAATTGGTTCCACATTTCTATCGCATCCAGGAAAAATGAGTATCGATGTGTATCACTGTTGGTATGGTCCGGCTTTATGACGTAGTCGTGGTTAGTTCGCGGGTATCTTTTGCCTGGAGCATGTAGATATTTGAGCTTATCAACCTTAAGTTGATCCTGCATTATTTGATAGAGCACCTTCAGCCTATATTTTTTCCTACGTACCTCAAGAAGATCGAAGTTGCAACGCTGTAACATAAGCGTGACCGATTCCTTCCTTCGGTATGTCGAACAAATAAAACGCGCCGCCAGACTCTGTATCCTTTCCAACTTCCTCTTAAGCGTCACTTGATGGGGACTCCAAACAACGCTGAATATTCTAGTATCATCCTAATGAAGGCGGTGTATGCAATAAGTTTTACATTACGCGATGCACGTTCCAGTTTTTTTTTTCTAAGAAAATATAACTTTTGATAGGCAGTCATGTAGACGTTGTCTATATGTTGGTTCCATGTCAATTTTGCTCATATTCCTGTATTCTCTTCAGCAAAACCACTTATATGGGGAACTGATCATGATAAGTGCTCATGAGCATTTTAAAGAACAGCCTTGAACCCTACTCATGCACTGGTAAAATGTATAGATGCAGTGAAATTGAAACAGAAGGCAAAATAGCAAGCATGATGCAGTATTTGTCAGACAATTATGTCAGCAATTTTTGCATAAAATTATTTACTTAGAGCATACTAGCACTACAAAGCACCCGGCCATCTTTCTTGTTAGGCATACATTACTACAAGGTCTTTAAAGGTGGCCACAAGAGAGATGCTGGCTTTAATGAGTAACTATAGAGGTTAAAGGCAGCCATGAAAATGTATTAAGAAATTATGCAATGTATAGCATTTACTCAGTTCAGAGAGCTTCCAAAGTTGCCATAAGGCATTGATAGCTGTAGATGAGGGAACAGTTGTAGCCCTATTTGGAGCATGAGAAATGAACATTAAGATCGAAACATAAGTAACAACTCGTAGTGCAATTAAAAATCTTGCTATACTTTTAAAAAGACAGTGAAATGAAATTAGTGAAACAATTTCCTTGTCTTTTTACTTCATTTAGGTTCAATATACTTATTTTAGTAACACAAAAAAGCAGAGTGGTGAAGCACGTAAGAAAAATACTAGTCTGTTTTTATATTCTGCTTTCTCTAAATTCAAAGTTCAGTAAAGTTAACTTAGAAAGCTACGGTGAAGCCATTGCTTCAGCCTGTATGGTGCATAACAGCAGCAATCGCCAGCCTAACTGCTTGGGTTTACAGTGCCTTATTTGTATTGTATACCTTCTAAGTGCTGAGCTACTGGAAGATTGATTAAGGTGACCAACATGCTGAACCAGTAGTTTACTGAGTAAAATACATGGAGAAGGGTGGAAAGATAGGACAGAGAACAGCGGATGTATTCTGTGTCCATCTAGTGGAAATGTCCATTTCATCCGCTCCTGAAGTTCTGATTGGCTGGGCTGGCATATGCATCAGAAGGAGACATGCTCCCCCAGCTAATTTGCACTTCAGCAGAAGAGGATATGGACATGTCCACTAGATGAATACTTACAAAGCTATTTAATAAAGTACTTCTGTAGCCAACATGCCTGCTATGCCATCCTTGCTTTCAATGTCTGTCTTAGTAAAAGTGTGAAAGAACCAGGTTTGGTGCATGAAAAGATTTCCTGAGGGTGTGCGCCTTGAAGCCCGTAGTGGTAATCACAGGAAACGGGGGTGGATCCAGAGTAGCACCAAAGGGCAAGCCTTCATCGAAACAAATATGGAGGGAAGTGACTGCATGCTCAAACTTCTCAGCTCACAAGTTTGCCAAGACCAAGTGATATCAGAAGTTGATGAAGCCTACATGGTTAATGTATAACCGCTTAGGCCAAAATTATTTAGATACTTTTTATGAGGACTACATATTTACTGGAAATCTCAAAATAATTATGTTAGTGCAGAATACCTTCCACTAGTTGTGACGTCCTTGAAAGAATGAAAATGTTTGAGTCGTACTTGTGTGGTGCCTGAAGTTACTTTAAAAAAAAAACTCAGCAATGGAAACAAAATGCAAAGAGTAGTATTCGAAATAAATTGCCACCTCTTTAGGGCTAGATGAATTCAAATAATAATAATAAGCAAATGAAGATCGGGCATACAAGATAGATGTTTTGGCTCCCACTTGAAAGCCTTGTTCACAAAGATTGTGAACAAAGGTCCAGTTGAACCAGTTCTTATTTTTCATTTTTATGGTTGGCATCTAATTTTAAACTACTTACCGTGCCTCTTTTGACAAAACCAGACAGGCTGCCGTCAAACTCTTCACTACTTCAATGCAAATAATTGGAGGTTGGCAAATACATTTTTCTAATAGGAATAGTAGGTAACGAATAGTCAAACACTGATGCATACAGTTACAGCAGGCATATTTATCTTGGAAGTCAGCACCATGCTTATATTGTCTAGTAAAAAAAGGACAGCTATCAAGGAAGATTAGGATTATCTTTAAGCAAAAGTAATTATACCTCATATACTTGAAGCAGATGTAGTGCTTCTGAAGAATCACGTCCAAACTGCACACACTAAAACATTAAGCTGGGATATTCAAAAAGACAAGTACATGTTTTGCTCGCCAAGTGACTTTTAGTGTGCTCAATTATGTAAAGTGTGCTATTATATGATTAATGTAATTTGCTAATGTAAAGAAAGAACAAGCCAGGATCTCTTGCTTCATATATATGCGCTGAATCAAGAAGGTAATTAAGGAAGAAGAACACCAAAAATAAACACGAATATTTGTGTGCTTTCTGGCATAAAATAATTCTCATGTAAGCCACATAACATGCTTTCCAAAGCATCCCCTACCTTAACTTACAGCTGCATAACATGAAGGCACTTTCTAAGAACACGCATGCTTCATGATCATTCACTGTGTTAGTGACTCCCACTGATGTAGACTGAGAACATATCTGGGCATTGCATTCAATAACTGATGTAAAGTGAAAAGACTGCTGCTTTAGGTATGAATGAACGAAGTGAATAAGAAATATAGGTTCTCAAACTTCTAGTAGTAAGTGTGGCAGCACTTAAGGAAAACATATTGCAACTAAAAATTGCAACACATGATGAAATAACTGAAATAGCTAGGGAGAGTTTAATAGACCAATAAACAGGAAACTGCAAACTCCCAACATTTCTGAATGCTTTTCTTCACATGTGCTCACCTCATAAGTATGACTTCCCTTAATGCTCGAACCTCTGCCTTAATTTCATAATTCCCCATTCTCACTGCTTCACTCATGCTGATTGACATCTAGCACAAAGGTTGGCGAAAGTAGCTGAGCATGTGCATGTGTTGTGAGGGAAGCTGCCCACATCTGGTAGCCGCATGCCAATTTCTCAGAGTAGATGAAAGGGAAGCCTTGAGGGTAAGCCATAGAGAAGACCTTGGTTCAATGATAACTGAAAACACCAACATGGAAAATTTGGACTGCCCACAGAATCAGCAGAATTGACATAGCTTGGAAAAACTGAAAAGATGCATTATAATATTTATGTTACACAGGTTCCAGTCAAGTTGAAGATTTTCACTGTCTAATAAACTTATAAGACAATACATGACCAGCAATACTGTATGGAACCCAAACAATTTTAATAAAGTCACCTAGAAGTCAGGATGGAGAAGTGACTGAATTGAGGATGCTAAAATGGATGAGGTGGAGGCAGATTGTGAAGACAGGTCTTAAATAATTAACATTCAACACGCACTTAAGTTGGCAAAGATTGGACTCAATGTTCAAGAAGAAATTGACTAAGATAATTTATTGGTATACATACATGAGAGAGCAGCAACAATACAGCAGAGATAACTGTCATTCAAGAGGAAAGGACGTCAGTCTAAAAATTAACATTTGATCAGAAGAATGGTTATGCATGGGCTTAGGCTCATGTACAATTATGTATGGTACGCATGATGTCAGAGCTGCATAGCATAAGGAACTGTGGCCTTACATGCCTCGATTATGAAATGATGTGGGCCAAGAGTGGAACAAGGATAGCATCAAGAGGGTGCCTGCTCCAAAATGAGAACGGTAGGGGAACGGGACGAGAGAGATTTTCTGCGCAACAGATACAGAGTCACATGAGTCATAGTCATATGAGTCATAGTCATAGAAACCATGACCCAAGGAGCTGCACAACAAGGCATATAAATTCAAATCTCTATACAGTTAAACCTCAGTGTAACGAAATTCTCGATATAACGAAGTATTTAACTTTTCATAACCTCTTCTCCATAGAACACCATGCATTTAGAGCATCAATATAAAGAAGTGCGTTTGTGTGCAATTTCAATATAAAGAAATATCGCTTCTGCCGCAGAGGAGTGCCAATTGAGACAACAATGGTAACTTCCGCGGACGCAGATAGTCAAATGACTGAATTACAAGCGGCTGCTTGCAAACGCACCTCTCAGACTGCGTGCACCGCGACAACAACAACAGCTTGTAGCCGCATCATGTTCCGTATAAATTAAGTCCAAGTGCGATCAGATCCTATCGCGCCCCACGCACTTGTGCTTTAGGTGCAAGTGAAAGTGTGCGAGGGTGAGACAAGAAAGATGGTGGCTTCAGAAGTGCGGCTTCCCCTCGCGAGCAATGGCAAAGTGGGGAAGGAAAGCGAGCTCGCGGTAACGCGATCAAGCGCGCGCGAGGGGGCGGAGTGGGGGGGGGGGGTAAGTTGGCGCGCGTGACGGCCATGACTGCGAGTGGCTGGCTGTAAAGCGCATACGCAGCCGCGCATCCTGCTCTAGAGGTAATCAGCTGCTGCGTGTGGAAAGAGCGGGCATGCCAAGACGGGGTGGCATCATGTAAGCTGTTTTCCGGCACGTTTAGTACTGAAGGTTGCGCAATCTCGAGTTTTGATGACCCGTTGGAACGAGAAGCAGACTAAGCATTCGCTCCCAGCTGCCGGCGCTTTTCATGATAGCGTCGTCGCAGTGCGACCGGGCGACGCTTTGGGGGCGGAGTGCACGCGAAAGCATGGCGTCACTTAGTTCGTACCGCTGATGTGAAGATATCGCACGACCGGCTTTATTACTAAAGCCGGTCGTGAGATATCAACGTGGCATGAAACCGTATCATTCATCGCTGACTCCTAAATTCGTCAAAATAAAATGTTTTCTCATTCAAATTTGCTTTTTTTTATTGCCCAATAATTCGGAAAATTGCATGGCCCCTTTCCGTGCAACAAAAATCGATCGGCGACTGTACTCATTTGCATAACAAATCCAATTTCAATACAAGGAAATTTCTATATAACGAAGCGAATTGCCGATTTTACCTACTTTGGTATATCAAGGTTTGTATAACGAAATTTCCTGTTCTCTACACGGGGGTGGCAATGTGGGCTTGTTCGTTGATCATCATGGAACGGCATGTAGTGTAGCGCAGCAAAAACCCGAACACAAGAAGAAATGAAACACAGACACAAGCGCCTAATTATGTCTGTGTTTTGCTTTTTCTTGTGTCCTTGTTTTCGTTGCATTACACTACATGACATTCAATACTTTCACTGTCACATTCATGAGCACTGAAAACATAGAATCAACTAATATCTTGTCTGATTTGCCATAATTAAAAAGAAAAATGTGGGTATAGTAGGTCTAATTGAGTTCTCGTGATTTTAGTATCACTGACATATAGCTTTTAAGAATGTTTAATCGTTTCTTCCGTTAAGGCAGAGTACATGCTCAACTGCTACAATAAGTGTAAACGTAGGCAAAAACGACATTTTTGGCTCTTACATCAATTTTATGGCATGTTGCGTGATCTAATCAAGTGGTCTCAATTTGACGAAATTCTCGATTTAACAAAATAAAACCTCACATCCCAATAAAATTTATTAACTAGACTTACTGTACTTTATAACCAAAGTACTGTATAACTATAAGCAGCTACAGCTGCCATGAGTGGCGAGCAGAATTTAAAAGAAATTGCTTTAGTCAAAACACGCCGAGCGCTGCTGCTAAAGTACGCGCCACATGCATTGGGCAACTGCGGGAACCACGGCACCACACGCAGTTATTCAAAGCAGCACATAAAAGTGCCGCGGACTCAAATTGGTTCGCAAATGCATTCGGAACCAGTCTTTCGATTACTCAATTAATATATCAGCCACACACTCGCATAGCACGGCCACGTGGCAAACGCGGCTATGCGGACGCTTCACTATGCGCGGATCAGCTGGTTGCAATATTGGGGCACTCTATGGGTGCATGTTTAAAGCACAGCGTTTTTTGCCTATCGCGTGATCGTTGCGGGTGCTCCATGGCCGAGTGTATTGCATGGTACAGAATTGGTCCCAGTACCAAAAGTACACAGGTAGGGCGGTCCGTGCAGATGAAGCGTGAACGCGAGCTCAACATAACCACGTCGTCATTATTCTGTAGTGATTATTTATGCGAAAGCGTCAAATGGCCCATTGAGCAAAAAAGCCGGCGTCTGTCGTCTCAGCGAAACAGCACCTCAAATCCCATTGGCTGCGACCACGTCACGAGCGCGCCGTTATGAAACAGAGCGGGTGAAAGGGTACACCTGCTGTCGCTATAGTGCACCAGGTGTTGCGTGTGGGGAGAGGGCGTCGCCGCGACGCCACGTCATCCTTGCTCTCGCAAGCCGCCGCCCGGTCCGTATCTCCCCCCTCCATTGGGCTTAGCTGCTGCGCATGCCTGCCGGCCTTGGTGGCCACTGCTGTTTCCTGGTCTCTGGTCGTGCAGCACGTCGGTGGCATGCAGTGTTGGCACCGAAGGCTGCTGCTGCTTGCTAGCTCGGGCCCAATGTAGCTCTAGGGTGCATCACTTGCAGCGTAAAACTCGAAGGACTGCTCACCGGCGTTCAATTGGGCATTAATGCTTTCGCAATGACAACTCAGATAAGACATGCTTAGCTGTGCTCATATGTTTTTCTTTAGTTGCCAAATGGATGCATTATTGTTCACCATTCACAGTCTTCAATCTGTCGTCATCATTGCATTGTCATTTCAAATTAGTTGTAATATCACGTCGGCGGATGCTGCCGCCTTCACACTGTACGTGTAGTAGATACGCAGTCATTGCCATGCATGTACTCATCATCCCAAATTCGTTATGCCTCAATCGTGATGACTCTAGAATTGTCATCCCATCGTCGATCATGCCATTGTTGTCACCGCATCAGCATCATACTGTTGTCGGCATTTGACAGATGCATTACACAGATTAGCATTACCTTTTCAGCTTCTAGAACAGAATGCACGCGGTGATCTACCGCAGTAATATTATGAGAGACACTTGGGTGGAACAATTGCTGGCCTCAATCGCCAAGCCTCCCTGTAACATCATTTATTTCAATCTCCATAATAATCCTAAATTGTGTCACAAAACTTCTACAACAAATGTCAACATGGTTGCCATAAGACCTTGTCTCTCATGAAAAACACAACTATATTGTCATGTTCACTAACTTGATCTCCTCCATTGAACTTAGTTCTTGCGTTGAATGGATGCTTTTAGCATTTTAAATTCTGCTACTTTGTGCCACTGCCTCCTTGTCCTGAATAAGCTAACATAATATTGATCTACATGCAATTACTCAAATTCACTGAATGCTTTCTTCATGACTAAACACAATTTGTATGTTAACAACTCCAATTCACAAATCTGTCTTTTGTCACTTCTGGCATGCCACAATGCTGAGTGTTTAGGCCCTTGATTTTTATCATTTTAGATCTCGCAAAGAACTTAACGTAGAAAACTAAACTTTCTGTTGATGACTGTGTGTTTTGTCGTGAAACAAACAAACTCTGGCAGGTCAGTTTCTGTTCAAACAGACTAAACAAATGGCCCACTGAGTAAAAAAGCCAGCGTCTGTTGTCTCAGCGAAATGGAACCTCAAATCCCATTGGTTGTGACCACATTGCGAGCGTGCCTCTACGGAGCAGAGCGGGTGAAAGGGTACATCTGCCGTCGCTCTAGCGTGCCAGGTGTTGCGTGAGGGGAGAAGGCGCCGCCGCAATGCCACGTCATCCTTGCTGCAAGCCGGCGCCCAGTCCTGCAACTGCAAGCCGGCGCCCAGTCCATATCCCCCCCCCCCTAGGCTTAGCTGCTGCACGTGCTCAGTGGGGCAATGTCTCCACTAATGTCTCTCCGGTGTGCCATCACTAGTTAAAAACCTAACATCAGTACCCTAGCAAAAAAAACTGATAGAAATTTCTACAAGTCTCTTAGGAATATGTATAGGTTGTACGGGTCCTTCTAAGAGCGATATATATTCCTACCTGACCCATAGAACTCTTTACCAGACTGGCAGGCAGCAGATAGATCTCGCTGTGCTGCCTACAAGACCAAATAGCATGATGTATCAGTCTTTTAAACCCAGATAGAGATCATCATATGACATACAGGAATCTGATTGAGGCACTGATAAAGCATGTTAGAAATAGCACGCATGCCGATGCCCACACGCCTGAAGAGACATCTTTAAAATGAACTGAATATACAACCCTGAATGCATTGCCTGCCACATGAACAGAATAACAAACACAGTTGGGATATTAGAGTATCAAATAAAAATGAAGTGTGTAAACTGTGCAATTATCATAACTTTTTACAGCTTGTATGCAGATATGTTATCCTAAACATGTTTCAACATAAATTAAAGCACTCGTTTTCAAAGCACAGCAGCGTTACTTAGCCTGTGAAACTACATTGGGGAAGTTGCATGAGAAAAGTATCAGTCCATCTTTGCAGCAGGTGTGCTCCAGTTCTTTTAATACAAAATTACATTTACAAATTTTGCGAGACGGATGTGCAACATTTATTGCATATCCACTGCAGGACGAAAGCCTCTACCTTCGATCTATAATTACCCTGTCCTGCGCCAACCGATTCCAACTAGCACCCGCAAATTTCCTAATTTTGGCGCACCACCTAGACTTCTGCCATCCTCTACTGCACTTCCCTTCTCTTGGTACCCATTCTGTCACCCTAATGGTCCAACTGTTATCTAATCTGCGCATTACATGACCTGCCCAGCGCCATTTTTTTCTCTTTATGTCTATTAGCATATCATCTATACCCGTTTGCTTTCTTGTCCAAATTGCTCTCTTTCTGTCTCCTAAAGTTATACTTAGCATTCTTCATTCCATCACTCTTTGCACGGTCCTTAACTTGTTCTCAAGCTTCTTTGTCAGTCTCCAAATCTCTGCACCATATGTCAGCACCCGTAAAATGCACTGATTGTATACTTTCCTTTTCAATGATAATGGTAAGCTCCCAGTCAGGAGCTCACAATGTCTGCCGTATGCGATCCAGCCCATTTTTATTCTTCTGTGAATTTCCTTCTCATGGTCAGGGTTTCCTGTGATTAGCTGCCCTGGGTAGACGTACACCTTCACAGACTCTAAGGCTGACTAGCGATCTTGAACTCTTGTTCCTCTGCCGGGTTATTTATCATTATCTTTGTCTTCTGCATATTGATCTCCCACTCTTACACTCGCCCTGTTAAGGTCCTCAATCATTTGTTGTAACTCGTCCGCAGTGTTGCTGAATAGAACAATGTCATCGGCAAACCGAATGTTGCTGAGGTGTTCGCCGTTGATCCCTACTCCTAAACCTTCCCAGTTTAATAGCTTGAATACTTCTTCCAAGCACGCAGTGAATAGCATTGCAGAGATTGTGTCTACTTGTCTGGCTCCTTTCTTCATAGGTATCTTCTAACTGTTGTAATAAAGTTTATTTACAAAAGCAAAACAAAGCACTTTCAAGACTGTGGATACTAACTGTAGCTCTAACATGTCAGGCTGAGTTTGTGAATGCCATAAATTAGACACTACCAACGTGATTTCATTAAAGCTACTTTCTGGGCTAGTTGGTGCATACTTGATATGAAAATTATGACAACGCTAATGCATCCATCCACAAAGGAACAAGGGCAAGACACAAGCAACATGACTACAAACATGACTAGGGTTTATATTACACTCCATTATCTAAAGCATAAGCAAGCAACTTCAGCCACATTTAAACAAACACATAAGAGGAACAACACAGACTGAAGTACCAACTTCACCATGCCCATTAGTGCTCACAGATGCTGTATCACCAGGTCTAATTGGCACATGCTTTTATAATACTACAACTTCATATGAAGCTATTTTCTCTAGACTATGCACTTTTGCATTCATCCCAAAAGTGTTGTGATATGTGACAGAACACAAGTGAGCTTGAGCAAAAAGAACAAACTGGCATGGCACACTGACAGGAAGCAAGGAAACAGGACAAGCATCGCTATTGGTACAAGATCTACAGCAATATATCAGAACATGACAATACAGCAATATTATTTAAGCAAAAGTGAGTACAGATCTGAGAACTTATTCAAGTAAGAACATGGATTTACCACTTTTAAAACCACACATTCATGAACAAAAACAGCTAAACATCAGTGAACATATTGCAAAATCAGAAGACACAATTCTTCACTTGGTGCTAGTTCAACCACCGCACGTCGAAATGTGTAAAAGTAGTTTAACCTGTGTAGCCTTCAGCACGTGACAGCAAAGAAGACTATCAGAACAGGCTTCATATATAGTGTTTGGAGTCTTTGATTCAAACCGTAATACACTGTTAAAGTAAAATTTCACAGTTTGCTTGTTTCATTCAGAAAAAAGATAGTGTCTTAGTCATGCCGCCAATGTTAACGGATAAACTTGCACCAGCTACATTGAGTCAAAGGAGCAAATAAAGTGAGGAAGACAGATGTACGGTGTGAAAATGATGCTGTTGTATCAAGTAGCATAACTGCTCACTTAACATTCAGCTGCTTTCCATGCCTCTGCATACAGACTGAGAAGCTTTACCTCTTCACCAACTGCTAGTGAAGCACTGTTTGTTCACTGTGATCACCCACTCAAGGCAGTCACGTGGTTAAGTAGGGCCCTTCGCTACATGTAAGGACACCGACCTGAAACTGTGCATAAGTCCTGTAAAATATTGTCATTTTTTGGCTACTGCAGCTGTTCATCAGCAGCTGCATCACTACTGCCAACATGCAGACCATGCAATTCCCCAAGCACTTAATTAACAAGAGTACAATAATGAAGAGTGGCAAATTGGGCTAGCTGGTTCATTAGGAAAACAAGAAGCTATCGCAAGAAAAAATAAACACTCTAGAATTTTGATGGCTCTGGCTTGTTTAATATATTCAAACATCAAAAAGCTGATTATTACAGAACGCCATAAAGCGTGGTGCACTGTTACCAACTGTTGTTTTTTAAAGCTATAACCTGTTATAACCAGACATTCATGTACCATGGCTAAAGACATACTGTTCATCGTTGCCATGTCTTGAGCACGGGAATTAGTCTCTTTCATAAAGGTTTCGTATTGTCCATTCAAAAATATTGTTGTCTATTTCTATAAACACATAAAGGCGCATAACTTCGCTGGGTGTTACGTACGTAAACTAGTGGCTCCTCTCTCCTGACGCAGACTGAAAGGTGCTTTGCATGGAGAATTTCAACAGGAAATAGTTTCTTGCATTTCAGAATTATACAAGAATTCGCTCCAGTAAGAATTCTACAAATGAGAGAAAACGCACCTGAGAAGCTGACAAATGCACTGTTTTCAGTCTTTATAGTTCAAGTGTACTGGAGAGAGTGGAATGTTTGTTGGTTGACGACCATTCGGAAATATTCAGTGACACTTGTTGAGTCACAGCCACGGTTGTGGACTACAGCCTGTTTTTCATTTTCATCCAAGTTCAGGCACAGCTTTCCAGTGCCTAACGAAACTGTCTGCTGATCAGCTCCCCTCTCCTGTGCACCAAAAAAACTCACTGCTTCTGGTGGAAGATTTAAACTAGCTTTAGCTGCCTGTAACTTACAAGCAAGTACATAACATTTCAATATTTGTAAAGGAACATCATTAGCTCCACTGACCAATTTCACAAGAAGTTCATTTCCGCCTTCAAATACAAATGAACAATGCGACCAAAGAGATCCTAGTTTAGCCGCACTTTTAGGAAGATGCAGGATTTGGTGTACATTGTATGCCATTGCACCCAATTCATACAAAGACTGTGCTCTCACAACAAACTCCGAGAGAAGATCAGATGATCTCATTATGGTCATCTGAAGTGACGTTGTCTAGTAGAAGTATATAGACACCCTCCACAAGCAAACTGGAATGTCTGACATACTTATCCGACAAAAAGCTATGAAGGCATGGTAATGAATAATGAAGAACCCACCACTTCCATTCACTAGCTTTCCAGATTGTGAAGTCTGATAATCTTCGTGGTGTACGTGTGAACCAATTCGGTGGCTTGATTGCCAATAACCTCCTGTTTAAAGAGGCTAAACTTTGTTGTGAACCAATTTAAACATCTTTTCTCTTTTAAACGTGATCACATTTTTATTCTTTTTAAGCTGTTGTATGGTGTATATTTGTTCCAACAATCTTTCCTTTCTGAATCCTGGGCTTCATATTTGATTTATATGTATTGTCTTTTGTGATAATATAAATGCATTATTTCTTACTCATTTTTTTGGGCAAATGAGGAAGCTTGCTTCTCCTTGAAGCACATTACACCTATACAACACATATAGATACTGATAGACTATAGATCTGGCAAACTAATATGAATACACTATTACACTAATAAAAAGAATACACTAGTAGACTTGTACAAGCAGAATAGCACAGATACGTCCAGAATAGAACTAAAAGTAATTTTATCAGTGTATCAGTTGTATTGTTTCATAATGCAATAGAAAAAACTGATATAATATTTATTAGGTTGCCCTATCAGATTTTTTGCTAGTGATCTTTCAGTGTAAGTGCATATGACTTTTTGACTAATGCTAATAACTGAACACATGGCTTTTTGTGCTGCAATTTTTCTTGGACTCCTGCTTCCCTAACACTTACACTGTATGATATGCTTGCAAGATCAAAAAACTGGAGTATGCTTCATCAATCCGGGATATACCTACAAAAAACACAACTCTCATATTTAGTTGAAGCCATACAAAACCAACCTGTAAATTTTATTGCAGCTGCTTATTCCCTGTTTACCGCTCTGGCCGTAAACATTCGGACACGGATGCCTTGTCTCGCTCCCTCCTGTCAGGCCAGCCCAATCATCAGAAAGTACAAATATGCGAGTCCTCTCTCACCGCAACGGATATGCTTTCGGAGCAGCGGAAGGATCCATGGATTGTTGCTAAGCTGGATTTTCTGTCAGACCCATCAGCACCTTCTACTGGCTGTACGTTGCGTCGCCAAGCACAGCACTTTGCTGTTCGCGACGGGCTCCTATACCGCCGTAACTACCTCTCAGACGGGCGCAAATGGTTACTCGTGGTTCCTCCGCATCTACGTGCGGATATATGTGCAGCGTTTCACGATGACCCGCAATGCGCACATGCAGGAGTGCTAAAAACATACGCGCGCCTGCGAATTCGTCATGACTGGCGCGGGATGTACCGATTCGTCCGCCAATATGTCCGCTCCTGGCTCGCTTGCCAACGCCGCAAGAATACCCCTCATGCCTTAGCAGCTCTACTGCAAACATTGCCTTGTCCAGGACGGGCCTTTGACCGGGTTGGAGTTGACCTTTATGGGCCCCTTCTGAGTACTTCAAATGGAAACCGCTAGGTGATAGTGGCAATAGACCATCTCACACGCTACACCGAAACTTCGCCTCTGCCGAACGCATCTGCGCGGGATGTTGCCTGGTTCCTTCTGCGTAACATTATACTTTGCCATGGAGCCCCCAGAGAGTTGCTGAGCGACAGAGGCTGCGTCTTTCTGTCTGATGTGATAGAAGCCCTGCTGAAGGAATGCAACGTAATTCACCGTACCACTACTGCATACCACCCGCAAACTAATGCGACGGCAACACGCATCGCGGATAAGGCGGGCACAACTGTATCCTCAGACACGCACAGCACACTCTCCGGGCAAGCTTCACCTTCAAAGAGCACAGGTGAAACACTGGTGTCGACACTGAGTTCTCCCGTCCGGCAGTCAACATTCGCCCCACACAATTGCAAAAAGTCAATCCCCAGAATCACGTCATGCGAGGAGCGAGGAAGAACAGTAAACTCTGCATTAAAAACTTTCCCACCCAATGACACATCCATGTTACACACACCAACCGGGTATAATGATTCACCACTGACTCCACGGAAACTTGTGCACTGGTCCCAACGAAACATAACCTTGCGTCCCAGAAGGCCTTTAAACCCCACACTCATGACCGAGACAGTTGCTCCCGTGTCGACTAAAGCCACTGTAGAGACCTCATCAATCAGTACATGAACCTTATTCTTTAGCATGAAAATAGTTGCAGGCAGTTGAGTCGGCAGCACACATTTTCCAGCGACCTCACCTCCATCGGCCGCGCTGGCTAGTTTCCCGGCGGGGGCGACACGAAACGGCGCCGAGGCGATGATGACGTGAATCACGGCCTAGGGGATGGTGATCGGGAGGCTCGGAAGGCTGGTGGTGGCGTCAGAGTACGGTCGGAGGCAGGGGAGCGCTAGCGGTTCCGGGTTCTTTCTTCTCCAAAGTAGGTCTCCTGGGCGCTGCATCCGTCCTCTCGAAAGTGGCTTCCTGAAGTGCAGTCTCCTGGTCACTGAGTGCGCAGTGTACGACCGCTAGACCGCATAGTCGGCGCTGACGATCCGTAGTTCGATGCTCGGCGTCGGCTACAGTACCTAGCTATATGGCCAGGCATGCCGCAGCAGTAACACACTGGCGAAAGGCGAACTTCAGAATGCGGATTGAAGTATTCTGCCGAAGACATACGTTGAGGGTAACGAGGCTCTTCCCCTTGAAAGTCGTAGGTAGCGGCGAGTCTTCGTGGACGAAAGTTGCGTGGGCGTGGATCAAAACGTTGAGGGGGCGAATCATTGCGTGGTGGTTCGGTCGTAATGTAATGCGGTTCGTCTCTGGAGCCGTTAAGATCCGCGACGTTCACCGAGTGGTTCCAAGTAGCCGAAGGGGGTTCCCAAAGAGTGTCTCGGAAAACGGAGGAGCTGCAACGTGGCGCCGCATAACGTGCCTGTTCGTCATGTCGCTGTAGCTCCTCGCGGACTATCTGGCGGATGGCGGACGAAAGGTCTGGGAGCGGAGGACTCGTGTCAACACTTGCTACAGTTGTTACATTGGCCAGCCGTCCAAACTTTGGTGTAATTCAGCGAGTCTTCAGCGCCTCGAACGTACGGCAGTGCCGTATCAGTTCTGATACAGTGTGCAAGTTCTCTTTACAAATGAGGAAGTTGTACACGTCTTCCGCTATTCCTTTTACCACGTGTCCCACTTTATCTTCCTCTGTCATGTGAGGGTTCACGGTTCGGCACAGCTTCAAAATTTCTTCGATATAGGTAGTGCAAGTCTCGCCGGGTACCTGAGCTCTCTTGGCTAATGTGAGTTCCGCACGTTTTCTCTTTGCGTCCGAGTCATAGAAACACTTTTTGATCTCCTCAACGAAGCGTGTCCATGTAGTTAGCATGTCCGCGCGGTTGTCATACCATACCAGCGCCGTGCCGGCCAAGAAGAAAACAACGTTCCTAAGCTGACTGGCAGCATTCCAGTTATTGTATTGGCTTACCCTTTCGTAATGGGTTAGCCACTCATCCACACCTTCCTCTGCCTTCGCCGAGAACGTGCGTGGCTCTCGGTAATGCTGGATAGGGACTGGGCTTGCCGAGGCACTGCTGGTGAGGGTATTTTGCTCTGTAGCCATGATTGAGCGCGACGGCGAAAGTCCGGCGAGGCGACGGCTTCGGCGTAGCTCTTGTGCTGGTGGTTCCGTTGTAGGTCGTGAGAGTTACCCCGCACAGCTCCACCAAATGTTACACACGAGGTGTTTAACGCAGAACCAGATGAATCTGGTTGATAGGCGCGGTTGTTGAGAAGCGGTCTCGCGGCAGCTTGGCCAACGTCGTTCCCTTCTTTCTTCTGGTTGTCTCCGCGGCAGGCGTGGTTCATGACAGCTTGTGACTATATATATATATATATATATATATATATATATATATTGTAAAGGGGTTTATTCTGGTCGTAGAGCAGCAGCGACCAACGCGGCAACACCAGGGAGGGTGCAGCCAGCGATCGAACTGGGTACGAGCCACACGATGGCAAGAGGGCTTTTCAGCCTGCCGATCTTCTTCGTCACAATCACCCCCGGAATTGAAGAGTAGCCATCCTGGCGACCTAGGAAGAGGTGGGCGGATCGTAGTACTGCTTCAGCCGGTCAATGTGTACAGTCTCTCGCCCTCGTCGACGGAGATCGGGAGATGGCGATACGGGTTCGACCACGTAGTTCACTGGTGATGTTTGTGCAACCACGCGGTAGGGCCCGTGGTACTTCGGGAGGAGCTTGGACGAAAGGCCAGGAGCAGCCACAGGCGGTACCCAAAGCCACACGAGTGAGTCGAAGGGGAAGGGGTGAGGGGGAGGATTGAGGTCATGGCGCACTTTTTGGCGGCACTGTTGAGCAGACGTCAAAGAACGGGCCAGTTGTCGGCATTTCTCGGCGTGCTGAGCAATCGCAGAAACAGGTGAGCATTCAGCAGGGTCCGGCCGGTACGGGAGAACACTATCAATGGTGCTGGAGGGATGGCGGCCGTAAAGCAGAAAGAATGGCGAGAATCCAGTAGTGGCTTGAGAGGCAGTGTTATAAGCGTAAGTGACGAACGGAAGTACAAGATCCCAGTTAGAGTGGTCAGATGCAACATACATTGATAGCATATCACCAAGAGTTCTGTTGAATCGTTCTGTTAAGCCATTGGTCTGTGGATGATAAGCAGTAGTAGTGCGGTGAATAATTGGGCATTCAGATAGGAGTGACTGCAGGACGTCTGAGAGGAATACGCTGCCCCGACCGCTCAACAGTTCACGAGGGACGCCATGGCGGAGAACGAAGTTGTTTAGTATGAACGAGGCGATGTCTTTTGCTGATGCAGCAGGCAAGGTGGCGGTTTCAGCATACCGTGTCAAATGATCTACGGCCACAACAATCCATTGGTTGCCAGCGCCAGTAGATGAAAGAGGCCCGTATATATCAAAGCCGACGCAGTCGAATGGCTGAGCTGGGCAGGGAAGTGGTTGGAGAGGTGCGGTGGAGAGATGTGGGACACATTTGCGTCGCTGGCAGGCAATGCAGGAGCGCACGTATTTGTGGACGAAGGTGTACATCCCTCTCCAATAATATCGTAGGCTAAGTCGTGTGTGGGTTTTTGACGCTCCGCCGTGACCACACTGCGGGTCAGAATGAAAAGCGGAGCATAAATCTTGTCGTAGGTGGCGAGGCACTACTAAGAGCCATTTGCGGCCGTCATTGTGGTAGTTGCGGCGGTAAAAAAGTCCGTCGTGGATTGTGAAATGCTGCGCCTGTCGGCGTAACGCTCGAGGTGCCGAAGTTGCCGGAGGATTGGACAAAATGTCGAATACCATGACGATCCATGGGCCTTTTCGTTGCTCCGATGCCATGTCCAGGATGTCAGGTGGTGAGATGTCATGTCTATAAGTAGAAGTGCTGCTGTCTGAAGTAACTGGGGAGCGCAAGAGGGCATCGGCGTCAGAGTGTTTGCGTCCAGAACGATAGACGACACGGATAACATATTCCTGGATTCGGAGGGCCCACCGAGCGAGGCGGCCCGACGGGTCTTTTAGGTTGGACAACCAGCAAAAAGCGTGATGATGCGTCACCACGTCAAAGCGTCGACCGTAGAGATATGGACGAAATTTTCGAAGAGCCCATACGATAGCCAGGCACTCTTTTTCTGTGACTGAGTAATTGGCCTCAGGTTTCGTGAGGGCACGACTAGCATAAGCGACTACGTATTCGGCATTAGTGTTCTTGCGTTGTGCGAGCCCGGCACCAAGGCCGACACCACTGGCGTCAGTGTGAAGTTCTGTAGGTGCGCTTAGATCAAAATGGCGCAACACTGGCGGAGACGTGAGGAGGTGACGAAGGGTCGTAAAGGCATCATCAGAGGCTTCCGACCAAGCAGAAAGTTCATTGTCGCCTTGAAGAAGTTGGTTAAGTGGTGCGATCACTGTAGCAAAATTGCGAACGAAACGTCGAAAATAGGATCATAGGCCAATGAAGCTGCGTAGTGCTCTCAAGTTAGTGGGCTTCGGAAATTCGGATACGGCACGAAGTTTATCAGGATCAGGAAGAATGCCTTCTTTGGAGACAACGTGGCCTAATATAGTCAGTTTTCGAACTGCGAATCGGCACTTTCTTAAGTTAAGCTGGAGACCAGCATTCCGGAGACAGGTCAAAACTTGATGTAAACGCCGAAGATGGGTCGGAAAATCAGGGGAAAAGACGACAACGTCGTCGAGGTAGCAGAGGCAAGTATGCCACTTCAGGCCACGTAGGATGCCGTCCATCATGCGTTCGAAGGTGGCGGGCGCATTGCACAGACCGAACGGCATCACAGTGAATTCATACAAGCCATCTGGTGTTACAAACGCGGTTTTAGAACAGTCAGCGTCAGCCATGGGCACCTGCCAGTAGCCAGAGCGGAGATCTAAGGAGGAAAAAAACTCCGCTCCTTGCAAACAGTCAAGTGCGCCGTCAATACGTGGCAACGGGTATACATCCTTTCGGGTAATCTTGTTAAGCCTTCGATAGTCGACGCAAAATCGTATGGTGCCGTCTTTCTTTTTATCTAGGACGACTGGTGATGCCCAAGGACTACTAGAAGGATGGATGACACCGCGATTGAGCATATCGTTCACCTCGTCATTGATAACGCGTCTTTCAGTCGCCGATACTCGGTAGGGACTCTGTCGAATTGGTGCATGGCTCCCTGTGTCGATAGTGTGCGAAACAGTCGTTGTGCGGCCGAGTGATGTTGCTTGGTAACCAAAGGAAGAAGAGAAGTCTTCGAGCAAGCGAAGAAGTTCGTCGCGCTGCGTCGTCGTAAGGTCACTGGCAATAGCTGGCGTAAAAGAATGCGGTAGTGACTGTGGACGCGATGCCTCGAGAGCAGCAATATAAGTGGAGTCGTCCATCGTGTCAAATATTGAAGATGAGGTCAGTGGCTCTGCTCTGCAAAGGCTTTCACGGCGGCGTAAAGTAATTGGTTCAGCCGATGGGTTTAAGACGCACATGAGAGAGGCGCCAGCTTGGAACTCGAGGACGGCGAACGGCAGTGGTAGTGAACGGCGGCGAACTAAGAGTTCAGACGGAGCGAAGAGTACTGTGCCGTCATCTACATACTCACAAGAGATACTGACAAGGGTGGAAGACCAGGCAGGTATAACGGTGTCTTCTGAAACAGAGATCTTGCGGCAATGGTCCTTATGGTCAGTGATAATATCAGTCGAAAACTGAAACAGCTCGATTTTGGCGCGGGCGCAGTCAATGATCGCATGATGTATGAAGAGAAAGTCCTAACCCAATATGACGTCGTGTGAACATGATGGCAACACGATGAATTCTATGATATAGAGGACGTCCTGAATTACGACACGAGCAGTGCAGGCGCCGGATGGCTCGACGTGCTGCGCGTTGGCAGTTCGAAGAGACAGTCCAGAAAGCGGCGTCGTCACTTTTCCTATCTTGCGGCAAATACGGGCATGTATCGCTGAAAGTGCAGCGCCGGTGTCGACAAGTGCTAGCGTCAATGTTCCTTCTATTGCGACTTCAATAACGTTCTTCGGGGAAGTGTGAGGCCTTATACATTTCGCTGGCACCGCAGTTCTCGCCTCCTGAACTGCGATATTTAGTTTTCCTGGCGCAAAGGGCTCCGACGCCGGTGCATGGGGGAAAGCGAGCGGCGGCGAGGAGAAGGTGAACGGCGAGCGGCGGATAATGCGGTGTCGACAACAGGAGGAGATTCAAAGGTGTCCGAATAGTTGCGGCGTTGTTGGAAACGAGGCGCATATGGACGCACATTGTTGGGGACGTTCGGTGTAAGGAGGCGACAGTGACGTGCTACGTGTCCAGCACGGCCACAATAAAAACAAATCGGGCGATTGTCTTCCGTGCGCCAATGATCTTGAGGTCGTGCATACTGCACCAGTGGCGGGACTGGAGCGGATACGGGCGGGCGCAAAGGCGGGCGAAGGGGACCGTAGGTCTGTGGTGCAGGCCTCGAAGCGACTTCGGCGTACGTCAGGGGAGCGGCAACCGGAGCCTGCTGGACAGAAGGTGGAATGTGGTCGGCTACCTGCTCCTTGATGACAGATTGGAGAGCGGGCGCCAACGGAGAATTCCACTGGCCGTGTGTAAGGAGAATCAGAGAAAGCTGACGAGCCACCTCTTCACGGACGAACTCCTTGATCTGTAGCAGTAGCGACGTGTTATCTGGGAAACAGCCAAGCTCGACATTGAAGTCGCCTGAGGAGGAGATTGGCGGGTGGCTATGCGTTGTTTGCGGAGTTCATCGAAGCTTTGGCAGTGACTGACGAGTTCAGAGACTATCGCCGGATTTTTCGCCAACAGCATCTGGAAGGCGTCGTCTTCAATGCCTTTTAAGATATGGCGGATCTTCTCGGCATCAGCCATTGTGACGTCAACGCGGTTGCAGAGGTCGACAACATCTTCTATACAACTTGTGAATGTCTCCCCGCACTGTTGCGCACGACTGCGCAAACGTTGCTCGGCGCGAAGCTTGCGAACGGCGGGACGCCCGAATACCTCCGTCACGTTAGTTTTGAAGGCTGTCCACGTCGTGAGATCACGTTCATGGTTGCGGTGCCACACGCTGGCGACACCGCTCAAATAAAAGGATACGTAATTCAGCTTTTTGGTGTCGTCCCAGTGGTTGTGGATTCTCACCCGGTCGTAGTCAGCGAGCCAGTCTTCTACGTCATGGTCTTCGGTACCGCTGAAGATGGGTGGGTCGCGTTGACGCAACGGGCCGGGGCAGACCATGGTAGTCACCAGGGCAGCGGGTTGTGGTTGCGGTGGTCCTTCTTCCGGCATAATGAAGACAGGCTGCAGTGTCCGGTGACGAAGTTCCAGAATTCCGGTTGGGTCGTAGAGAAGCAGCGACCAACGCGGCAACAGCAGGTAGGGCGCAGCCAGCGAACGAACTGGTTACGAGCCACGCGATGGCAACGGGGCTCTTTAACCTGCCGATCTTCTTCGTCACAACAGTTACTTTTTCTTTTCAAAGATGTCGTTTTGTCCCGCGTTCGAATATTTGCTTCAGACGGCGATTTCCATACGCCATGGCTTCTCCCTAATAGTGGAGGTAACCGTTTGGAGACTGATTCGCGACCCCTATACCTTCCTCTCCTCAGAAACAAGGGCACATTAGAAGATTTCGAAGAGATTTCTTTGTGAGAATTGTCCCACGCTGTTTCATGTCTACCAGCTGTAGCCCCAGGTCCCGATGGACTCACTACCAAAATGCTTGAACTTCTGTTTGACGTCGCTCGATCCTAACGTTTTGTTGGATGCCGTACATTATTCTATACACTATGCATGGATCCCTCCTGCGTGGAGAATGGCGAAGGTGATTCCACTGTTTAAAGACCAAAACAAAGGGTATGTTCTAAACAATATTCGGCCTATTTCTCTAACATCATTTTTTTCAAAATTAATAGAATTATTATTACATAGACGTATGATTAAATTGGCGGCCACAAAAAAATTATTGAGCGCGTGCCAAACTGGATTTAGGCCAGGCATGTAAATCTAGTGCGCACCATGACGACCTAGAGAGCATAATTCAGCTGGCCTGTTACCACAAACGAAGTGAGGCTCTACAGTTACACTAGACACTTCTAAAGTATACCATAGTGCGGAATACCCTATTTTAACAGAGAAGATGCAGAATATTGGATTACCTGAACACTTTGTAACGTGGACTTTGCAGGGCAAGGAGTTTTACTGTGCACAAAGTGGAATTTTATCAGGAAAATTCGGACAAACGTGCGGGGTTCCGCAAGGATTAGTTTTATCCCCTCTGTTGTTTAATATCTTGCCTAGCTCCATTCCTTGTCATCAAAATGTGAGCACGAACTTTCACGCTGATGATATAGCGGTTTTTGCTTCGGCAATTGATATTCGGTCGCTGTGCGAGTGCTTACGGAAATACTTATGCGAGTTGGCAGCATGGCTGGAACGCATCCACTTGTCCCTTTATGTAAGTAACGGCGCTTGATCTTGTCTCTCCTCCTCCAAGACCCAGTTATTATATCCCTTTCATGCCGTCATTGTACCCTTCCAGAAGTGTAAAAGTCAGGTACATTGAAATTATGATGGAAATCTTAAGTGGCGTCAACAAATTGAACATATAGCTACAGATCTTCCCGTGGAATGGAGATATTGAAAGTGATAAGCATGTGCAGAAGAGAAACACTCATAATGATTTACCGCATGTATATCCGACCTATACTAGAGTTAGGCTGTGTGTTATTGTCCGCGGCGCCTCTGTTTATACGCTACGTCCATCAGTTTTGCTGGAACGGGAAGCGATCCGCTTTTCATAAAGTGGGCCGTGCTCTACAAGGAATCCCGACTACCTTGCCCAGAAATGAGATTTAAAATGCTCACCGTTCAAACATTCATAAGGCTCTATGAATATCTACTCTGAAACTCCCAATCGAGCTTTATCAATGAACGAGTTCTATATTTTCCAGTCATTTTTGTACGACTGTCACCGACGGATACTCGGAGGTAGGAGGCATACGGTGAGATTAACGGTACGGTTCGGCCTATGGGCGAGGAGACGGGGAAAAGGAGCTCGAATACGGCGGCGTCCAGGAGGTGCGGCAGTGGCACGCGATGTGGCCAATACGGAGGCAACGGAAGCAAATGAGCTTGTCGTACGAAGTTCTCCACTGGGTAGGGTTGCGGTATCTGGGAGGGGAATACAGATCGTTGTGAGGCGTAGCTGGCGCCACGGGGCGTGCGTCAGGTCGGGAGATGGAGCAGGCAGCAAGAAAACCTAGGCTAGCAAATTCTTGCCGCACAACTGCCTGAATGAGAGAGATGGCTGGAGCGGCTTGGTCAATGTTGGGGCCAAGAGGGCATGGATGGAACGGCGCAAGACTTGTAGCCACGAGCTCGCGGCGAACAACACGTGTGACGTGCTCATTTAGGGGTGGTGAAGTGGCGGTAAGGTCGGTGCAAGACGACGTCGCAGACGTGTTAGGGAGCCGGGAGAACTGTGGAGTGACGTGGCGGCTTTTGACCAGCTCAAAGCGGCGGCATTCCTTGACAAGGACGTCGATGGTGGACACATTGTTGAAGATCAAGATGTTGAACGCGGCGACCGCGACCCATTTGAGTACGTGGCCGACTTTGTCAACCTCGGCCATTTTGTCGTGGACGTTCCTGCAAAGAGCGAGCACGTCTTGTAGGTATGTGCGAGACGTACGATTCAGTAGAAGACTGAACTCGGGTAGCAAGCTCTTTTCTAGCAGTCAGCTGCCGATCGGTGGGATTTCCAAAGAGGTCACTGAGCTTCTCCTTGAAAGCATCCCAGATAGAGATCTAGTCCTCGTGTGTCCGGAACCAGACATGAGGAGTTCCGTCCAAGAACAATAGGACATTCGCGAGCATAATGGTAGGGTCCCAGCGGTTGTTTCGGTAACACGCTCATACAGGCTGAGTCAGTCCTCAACGTCGACATTATCTTGGCCGGAGAATATGCCAGGATCGCGGGGCTTGGTAACCGCAACGTACGTTGTTGTCGGGGTCACAGGACTAGAAGGAGACGAGGTGTCGTTAGGGTGGCTAGTGTCGTCACCGGGAGCCATGGCGGAAAGCAGGACGGTGCGGCCGCTCCGGAGCTCCGTGGTGAGGACGGGGAACGGCACCCTCCACCAAAATGTTACGCGAACGAAGGATTAAGAGTGGAGACTATTTACAAAATATATTTACAAAGAATAACTGCAGCGCTAGCCAGTTCAGCTGACAGTGAGTGAGTGAGTGAGTGAGTGAGTGAGTGAGTGAGTGAGTGAGTGAGTGAGTGAGTGAGTGAGTGAGTGAGTGAGTGAGTGAGTGAGTGAGTGAGTGAGTGAGTGAGTGAGTGAGTGAGTGAGTGAGTGAGTGAGTGAGTGAGTGAGTGAGTGAGTGAGTGAGTGAGTGAGTGAGTGAGTGAGTGAGTGAGTGAGTGAGTGAGTGAGTGAGTGAGTGAGTGAGTGAACATTTATTGGGTCCAGCGTGTGCCACTCCGTCTGTGCTAGTTGATGCGAAGTTATCAACTATGCTTCCGTCCGGACGGCGAACCCCGAGGTGGCCGAGCAAGAGGCCATTGCGCTCGCATGCGAGACGGTCCGAGAGAAAGGGTGTATAGCGATTCGAAAGTGGCCATCAGGGCATTCCAGAAAGACCGGGTAGCCCGGCAGGTAATCCAAATTCTGAAAGGCGCCAAACACGGCGACACCTCCATACACTCCATCCTTTGGTTCCCTGCCCACGTCGGGGCGATTGAGGGGGTTCCTCTGAACCTCAACAAGTCTGCCCACGAGGCTGTGCGTGGCTTTACCGTCCGCGCTGCCCTCGGATCGGGCGACTCTCTCCCCGGACACAGAGACGCTCCTACCACGCACAATGAACTTACTAAATTCTTTTACTTAGAGAGCATGGTTTCCCACCGCCTCACTCCAAGCTAAGCAGGCCGCAGGCGGTCACGCTCAGACTCTTGCAAATGGACTGCTACCCAAATCAGGCGTCCCTTAACAGCATATATACTGAGATTTATCCGAATTGTCCTTGCGTGGCCTGTGATGAGTTTACTACTTTCACTCATACGCTCTGGGAGTGCGGGTCGCTGGGCCCGAAGTTCACCAAGGAAGAGTGTGACGCGCTCCTGCGAAGTCTCATCATTGAGGACCAAATCCTGGCTGTACAGCGCGCCCGCGATCGGGCCGGCAGGCTAGATCTGTCAGTCTCGTCGTGGGATTAGCCGGGTGCGCATTTTATCGCGTTTTGCTGGACCGAATAAAAATTTATTCACTCACTCACTCCAATGCACATCTTTGATTACAACGGAAGCGCCAAATAAAACGACGGACGAAGGAAGACGACACGGGACAACAAGGTAGGCGCACATACCTAATTACCCAAGTTGGCATCAAAGATGCCAACTTGAGTAACTAGGTATGTGCCAATAGGTGTGTGCTTTTATCCAATGAAACTACTTCTGTGCCACGGGGAGTGTGCCACTGAACAATGACGAAAAAGTTCCTTTAAATTTACCCAGTGCTTCGTGGAGTCGAAACCACTTTCCAAGGGTTCCTGAAGGATAGCAGCAGATGGCTTTAGCAGGCTGCACCACAAATATACTGGGGGTATGTGCCGCTTTTCAATAAACGTCTCTCACGCCAACGCTTTTTGCGAGCTACGCAATGAGTGCAGTGGGTATGAGCCACTGTTCAATGACCTCTCACTAACGTGGGTCATCGACTACGTGTCAGTTGGTGTGCGGCAAGCGAGGGAACAATTTTAGACGTTCGCAGGCACCGGCGCGCCATGCATCTCGGAGGCCACGCGCGGGCTTCGCGGCGGCGGCGCTAGATGGCGACCGTAGTTCATGGGAAAGCTCGAGAGAGACGTTCCCGCTAGAGTACGCGCCTAATACATAATGCGCTTCGACGGTGGCCAATACGCTCTCTACATAATCATTCAATGCCGAATGCATTACCGACAACAGTCATCGCGAGATGGGTTCTGCCGAATTTTATATATATATATATATTTAGGAGGGAGGACGGAGGGAGCGGGTCTTTCTCAGGGATAATGGGCAGGCCCATCCATGACGTCGTTTTCGGCAAACCTCTCGCCCGCGAGCAGCGAAGTTATTCTACATAGCGTGCGCGTATGCTACAGACTACACATGGTCGTGCGCACTGCCATCGAGCAATTGCACGCATGAAATCTGGACGCTTCTTCCTCCACAAACATCGGGGGGAGCGTTTGCGACCGGGGAACAAATGCTCCCTCGCACCGTGGGAACATACGCGAGGCCGCGCCGCTCGACAAAGACGCGACGTGGAGATGCTTCAGTACATAGACAACGCCTAACCGTGTCTTAACATTTTCTGTCGTAAAAGCCGCCTTTCTCTGACTGAACGCGGATGTGAAGACATATGCAGTGTATTAGAGTGTTGACACATCCAAAATTTTCGAATAATTTCGCGGTATTTGAAACGCACTTCGTCGGTGCTCTTTAGTCATCCGTGGCGGTACAGTAGTCATCGTATATTAGTGTCGATTACGACGAGCGCTGACGGCAAGAATGTGTTCAAACCAACTTCACGAGATCTCCTTTCATACGAGTTGATATCTGGAATGAATAACTTGGGTGGCTTATTTTGCAAAGGACTGAAAAAAAAACGCGCATTATTACGTCCAAGGAGTCTTACAGTAGCTATAAACAGGTTCCTATCGTAGTATGATACTGTTCTCTTGGCGAAAGGCAACGCTGTCCTTCATACTCACCAATTTCTTGCGATGAAACTTTACCTTTCTGAACTAACTGATCCCTCAGCGATCGAAACGTCTGTTAACACTTAACTTGTAGCGTGGTTTTGGCTCACGAAGCGAATAGCCGCCAAATAGCATTTGCGCGAGCAGGCATCGACAGGCGTGTGGCTCAACTCTTTACTGCAGCAAGCGTCAGAGATGGCGGTCCCTTGCGTTCCGTCCGATGAGAAGCGTCACGAGGACGGCTGCGCAGCCAATCAAGAACGGCGGCAGCGCTGGTCGAACGGCCTGGCCAGATGCGCCAGAGCTTTCGCTACCAGAGCTTTCCTCGTGCTCTTCCTTGGCAGGCGGAGGTTTCTCGTCAGCTGGTGGTTTCTTGTGATGTGGGGGTTTGTGATGTGGGGGTTTGTGATGTGGGGGTTTGTGATGTGGGGGTTTGTGAGGTGGGTGCTTTGTAGCCGGGTGCTTTGTAGCCGAGGTCGTTGCGACGGGTTTAGCGGGAGCGTTCCCCACACCCATCGGCGGGTCGTTCGCGCCCTTGTCGGTCACCACAATCTTCCAGCCGAGGTAGAAGTGAGTGTAGCACTGCACCAGGGGACACATTGCGAGGCGTCGTGATTCACTCAAGTCACGATAAAGAAGAAGAAAAAAAGCGTTAGAACATTATGCCCTTATACTGTGAGAATTCCTTTCGCTCAATTCTATTCCGTTCTTATCCTTCACCGCTCAAAACCAACGAAGTGTGAAAAGGAGTATCACTGGAATCGTGGCTACGGCCCTGAAGAGACACGGCACCTCCGGTATATATTAAAACTTGGCACATTGCGAGCAAAACCAACTGGGCAATTTTGAAGCTATATATACGCTGTCGCCCCAATAATGCTGTCGTCCTCATTTGCCGATATACTGTTTACTAAAGGCGAGCAGTCGCTGTCAAAATATATTATATCTGGGCTGGCAGGGACGAACAAAAGGCTGACTGTCAAACATGGCGATATCTTTTCTGAGATATATAGTATAAGCGGCGAAAAAGCCATGGTGTCAACCCGAACACAGAATTTTTTTTTTATCGCACGTAATTCCTCTTCCTCATTTACGGTCATCCTGCTGAATGACCGTGAACCGCCACAGGCTATACTATACTCCACCCTTCCAGAGAAAACGCCAGATGACATAGGACAATAATGCCGGCGCAACTTGCTCGTATGCACAATGCCGGTAGTCCTATATACGTAGCGGTATCATAAATCGGTCAATCATGTAATTCATTGCAAGCGCCGCTCGGAGTATTTTGTAAGGTCCTTCCGTCATTGCACAGTTTTCCTTTGTTTGGATGCCACTGTGTCTCTTTGAGCAGCAAGTCGCCAACGTGAAGTTCCCTCAGTAGAAAATGCGTGCTGCATATGACCCTGTTCTTTTAGTGGTATGCGAGTGAATTACGAACTGCAGCCTTTCTGCAGATTTGTGGGCTCACTGTTTAGCAGTTGAAAAAAAAACATACTGGAAGGCGCATCTGACAATGTGTCCCACGAGGCTATTCTGCGAGGGCTGGAGGATATAAATTGCGGTGAACGCGTGTTCACATACGTCCACAACTTCCTCAAGGGAAGGACCGCAACGATAGGCCTAGGCAGCAATCGGTCCGAAAATTTCGAGGTGCCCAACAAAGGAACCCCACAGGGGGGCAATCATATCCCGTTGTTTTTAACGCGATAGCGTCAAGGAGCTTGTGTCGCAGAAAAGCCGGCGTCGGCGGCGTTGACCGTGAGTGAAAATGACGGAAGGTAATTCATAAATAAAAACAACTTGCAAGATGGGCCGGGTGCAAATCGAACCAGAATCTCTGGAGTATGAGACAGAGACGCTACCACTCAGCCATGAGTTCGATGCTTCAAAGCGGGACAAAAGCGCCTCTAGTGAATGCGGTGTTGCCTTAGAAACGTGCCGTAGAAAGTTATACTGCGGTGTATATCGGTAATTATGAACATGTAAATTACAGAAGTCGTAGTTAAACGCGTAGCAAAGTACGTTTCCGCTACATTTCTTCTGCGCCTGGCGCACACGCAGAGCCATCTTGCGGCAAACACAGAAGACCCCGTCCTCGCAATGAACGGCACTGGCCCGACAGCTGGCGCGCCACGCGCCCGCTTCTAGAGGACGATCCCATCGCGGCGTCAGCCCCATGAACGCGTCCGCCTTCATGGCACGTCGCGGCCCGGCTGTCCGTGCCGATCACGATGTTTGACTCGCGTAGATCGTTTCTCCCTCCGAGACACCGAGTTATTAGGTTCTTTCCGCTTGTTCATGCGCACGTTTCGTCTTTGTGTAACTCAAGAGCATGCCGAGCGAATGAGTGGGCGGTGCGAACGGGGTGCGATAACGCTATCGCGTTCCACTCTTGAAGGCGAAGCTTAAGCGTCCTCCAATTTTCAATTTAGCAATGTTCGATCTCGGTAGACGACTAGATAAAATACCAGACCTAGACTACACCACATATGCAGACGATATTACGTTATGGACTTCTCAAGGTTCGCTCGGAAACAAAGAATGGACCCTATATACAGCAGGCCGCTGACCCAGTGTCCACATCGGCGCATCAGGGCGGTCTGAAATGCACACCCGAAAAATCACAATTCATCCGTATACTGCCCCCGCGTAGCAGTAACAAAAAACTAATGAAAGTGTGCAGCTTTTCGTTGACGGCCATCGCATACAGTAGGTACCCAAGCTCGGAATACTGGGCTTTTAGTTGCAGCAGAATGGGCGGGCCACTCATGCGGTCCGGGCCCTACGAACGGCGACCAACAACGTAGTGAAAATTATACGTCGAATTACCTATCACAAGCAAGGAATGAAAGAGGCAGACACGCTGGTGCTGGCCTTAATAATCATCAGGGTCACCCATAGCCTTCGCTATCACTCATTAAACAAGACCGAAGAATCCCAGGTGGACACAATAATTAAAACAGCTTGCAAAACGGCAACCAGCCTTCCCCAAAACACATCAACGGAAAGCTTACTTGCACTGGGCATTTACGACACCTACAGTGAGCTCGCTGTTACAACTATGATCACTCAGCGCGAGAGATTCAGCCGGACCACAGCGTGTCGAGACATATTAAAGAGGATTGGCATACCGCCCTACCCACAGCACATAGAAAAGGAGCTCGAGGAGCTTCAGCCCTCGGACAGAGACCACTTATACGTGGCCCCTTTGCCGAGGACCATGCACCCACAGCGTCACGAGGGAAAACGTAGGGCTCGCGCACAGTGTGGCTACGAGCATTACTTCGCCATCTGAATAAGGAGGACGTCTATGTCGACGTCGCCCCCTATAGACAAGCTAACCCACAGAACAAATTCCACCACGACCACCAGCGCTTCGTCGCTGTTGCGCTGTGGTGCTGAACGAACACGGCGAAAGGGTGAATGCGCCCTCCTTCGGGGAGACCTCAGTGAAGGAAACGGAGACCAGAGTTATCGCGCTGGCCATGCGCACGGGTGAATGTAGAGGACGTGACAGTACCATCGGCACGGACTCCAAGGCCGCATGTCGCCTCCTACTACTACTAGTACAGAATTCTCAAAGTCTGTAGCGCTGTAATGCAACATCGCTTCCGCAACCACCCCTCGGTCTTCTGCATGGTGCCCGGGACAGCAGGGGTTGGAGGGAAATGAGAGGGCAGAAGCCGCGACTCGCGCCTTACCATTCCGAGCAGCGCCAGGGACCCCTCAACACGCCCCCCCCCCTTCCAGAAGAGCTCCAGACCTCAGCCCCTTATCAAAATTATAACCCTACAATCGCAAGGCATTTGCTCGCCCATCAGCGTTTTACCGGACAAGTATACGCCCCTCCCCATGAACACCCAACAGGATCCATTGGAGAAATATTCAAACAGGGGTTTATGCCCACTTAAAAGTATTACATGCCATGTTCCTGACGTGCTATCGACGTTCCTACCCCTGGTGCGGAGGAAGTCCTACACTCTTTCACGTTACCTGGGGCTACTCAAAATAGCCCCTACACCTGAAAGACAGAGATTTGGCAGCACAACACACGTTGGAGCAGTGGCAGGCGCGGCTGTCCAGCTCTGACCTGGCCGACCAGCAATCGCTGATCGACCAAATTGGACGGGCGGCTATTGCCAGCGGGGGCCTCAACTAGGGCTCCCCCATGCTCCCCCTATTTATCAGGTCTATCAGGGCTCCCCCTATTTTATCACTGAGTAAAGTTTCTTCTCTCTCTCTCATTCGCTTTCCTTTTTGCGAATCGTAGAGATACCTTTTCGTCTATCTTTTTCTTTTCTTTTTCTTTTTGTTCTTATCCTAGTTGTACAACCACAAAGCGACATACGTACTTTATGTTTCGCTATTGCTTCTGTTTTATTTTTTTAAATGTAGATTATAACAAGAGGTCACATTGCAGTGTTTAGATTAAGAACCTTTTCTCTATATTCTGCTCCAGCTGCAAACCGACAAGTTCATCATCAATAAGCCTAAACAGCTTCGATGTCTGCATTTGAGGCACCGCAACAACAACACCTCGTTTGTGGGCGTCACACAACCCTCCAGTTATCCTCCTACTCCGCCCCGTCGCTGTTATCCTGCAAGTTGCCCTGCCGAATACCTAAGTCTCAATATTTCCAAACTCTTAGTTTTGATCTGTAAAATAATACTGTATTAAAACCATTGAGGGGATTTTAATGCAATACTTGAACTTGACATCACTCACGATGCGCCTCAATGTGGACTACCTAAAATGGTTTTATATATAATATTGTTAATTCAGTTCATCAAGCTGGGCGAGCTTAGCACTCGCTAAGAAAACTTCCATCAGAAGTCACCATGAACTTAATATGCAGCCTTTCCACTTGCGCATTAATACATTTAAGTACAGCTTTTACCCCAGAACAATCGATCTTTGGAATTTGTTATAACAAATTGTAAAGGTATATCTGGTAATATGCGTTCGCTTCACCTTAACGATGTTATATCTGCAGTTGATTCTTCTATGTCATGTTCTGTTACTTAGCGCTTTCTTTTTGTAACATTCGCGTTCATCTTCGTTCTTTGTGAATCGTCCTGTAGCCCTTGTAGGGCTGCAGTACGTAAAATAAATATAAAATAAAGATATTATTAAACAATATCAGAACTGGCCCACTCACGCCTTTGATAACACTGCCAACGCGATGGACCGGCGTTACGAACCCGGGTACAAACAAGGCCGACGACACAGTATTGGCCTGTGTTGATGCTGCATCACCAAAGTACGCCTCGACAGCTCTGGTCTGTGTGAGGCCACGAGTACTGATCGCGAGGAATCAAGAGTCTGCTTATAATAAAGCAACTCCGCTTTATTTTTTTCAGCTATGTGTTTCCGGAAAACACTTAAACTGCAAAAGCTCACGAGGCACACACACACATACCTGGTAATAGACCAAGTCGGGCGTACTGTGGTCGGGCGTCCATGTGAACGTGCCCTCGTCGCCGGGATCACACTCCTTCTCCACACTGTTTTTGTACTCTTCAACAGTCTTGGCAGCGCCGCTTTTGGGCGTCTCCTTATAATGGCAGAAACGTCCTATGCCTGCGTTTGAAATCGCACGGAAAGCACCCTTGCCTTATACTCAATTTCTGCTCTCTCCGACTAACCCCCTATACTCGACGATGAGCAAAACGAGAAAGCAGGAGCCAACATTTCGACAAATAGACGTGTCGCCCATCCACTTGTGGAAACGTTGGCTCCCGCTTTCACCTTGTTCTCGTTTTGCTTATCGCCTTGAATTTTCATCTCCCGCCTTCCCCCTGTTTTCCCCAACTCCCTACTGATTATCTACTGAAGTTCAACGAAGGCATTTATAGACGGTAATGTCTGACGCTTGTCCTACCTTCTGACCACGCACATATACACCCTATATACACCCTGGCATTGCAGCAAAGACTTAAAAATGCTAAAGATAGGGTTCCCTGGAGCTCGAGAGCCGCGGGAGCTTCATTTCATGTTCCATTTCATAGGGGCACTGATGACATCTGGCGGACTTCAGGATGTGTGTTACACTCACCATTCAGAGAGCTAATTAATGTAGTAACAAAAATTTCAGTTTTTACATAGATTAGCAACTACGCCGAAGCCGCGACAGCTGCACGCAGTCGGCAGCAACGAGTGACCAGCAAGTAGCGCGCAGCGAACCGAGTTAACTGAACGCCCCATCGTTAGCACGTTTAAGCTGCACCCAGGTGGCGCTTGTAACTGGCTATACGCCTTTCCTCTTTGATTTGAATTCACCTTCAGAGAGAACAACGCCGAGGAGGTTTCTCGGTTACGATTGTGTCCTTCCGACTGAGACCCATTTCCTCTGACAGCGGTGGAGGTTCTTGAGGAATGGTGTCTGGCTATGGTACATGCTGTGCGGGTGGTAGGTTGCAGGTGGTGCATGGAAAATGCTCTGCGCGAGTGATGATTGTTCAGGTCCTAGCCGCCGGTGATCACGCATGCCTGTGCCATATTGGTCTATCTTCCAGCTGCACTTATAGGCTCTGTAGTAACGGAAGCTCGTAGCCAAGGTACACTAATAGCACTGAAATTTCTTGCAAGGACTGGTGTTCCAGGTTTCAGTGGAGTGGCAGGACGGCAACCTCGGCCGGCACACAGCTTTTGCTTCAGCTGTTTCGCTTGAAGAGTTGTCCGTAAACTTGGCCTTAGCACATCCAGATACTTCTTTCTTTTAATTTTCGTTCCAAGTAAACACTGTCCGGTGTTTATTATTATTTTTTTAGCTGCACCAATTTTTTAAAAAAATATGCCTGTGGCAGTTAGCACAGTTCCAACCTTGACTTACATTAGCCGATGAAGCACCCATTACTTCTACGAGATATCAAAATCTTTAATTGAATAATTAACATAAATACGATTATTCATTTTCAATTATTTACATTACGGCACATCTTTCAATCTACGAATTGTAGTTACTGAGTATGCAAGACATACCGACTGAGAACGAATTCTCAGGGCGGCACCGGTTTCGAAATATGCGCCGTCAAACTTGCTGTGAGGTCTGGCGAGAGGCTGCCTTAATTCTACCTGGGGCATTGGACCCGAGATGATGGGACACCATCCCCGCGATATCATCAAATTTCGCTATGTTGACATACTAGACTAATGGAGAGGCCGTGCATAGCAGCCGCGTGGACCAATCAGAGCTGACAAGACGGCACATTTGACAATACGCGTCAACTTTGTCCGCAACAGATTGTAAATAATCTCCAGAAATACGGTGCGCATTCTTCCGAACTAAGAATATCACTGCAGGAGCGCCTCTTCAATGAACCTTCGATGTCGTGAACACATTGTTTTGCGTTAGCTTGTTGACAGCTTGAAGAAATATCTCGTGAGTGACGTCACAAGTAGGCCTGTTACGTCAAAGTCGCTTTGGCGCTGCGCTGCATATAAGCCGAGTGCATAGGTCTTCCGCCGGAACCTTTTTCAGAAAGGCGTCCCTTTTGCGTGGCGTTCGCAACGGGTCTCCACTATCTCAGCTAATCAGCCTTCTCACAATGCCGCCCATGCTGGCCTATTTCGACCCTTCAGCACCAACCGAGGTGCGTATATCGATGCATGCGGCCACTACATCGGCGCAGCATAGTTATATTCATTTCTCTATGGGCGCAGTATCAGCACAACGGCAGCAAGGCAACGACTGTGTTATCGCTTACGCCAGCCGGCTTCTTTTTTTTTTTTTTTAATTTCGAAGCGTATGCGGCTACTCCATTATTGAGCGCTTTAGTGCCTGGCTCAAGTTTGGGCAGTCGCAGATTTCTGCCTTCTGCGTATTTGTAAGGCCAACGCTCCTTCAGTCGTCACCGCGACCACCGCGCGCTCTGAAGGTCGTCCTCAGTGAGGGATTATAGAGGTCAACTTGGTCGCTGCGCATTGCCGCTTGCACGATCATTCATATTAGCTAATATTCTACTCTGGCCACCTTCACATCTGGGATACTGATAGCTTGTCTCGTTGCCTGGTCGACAAGCCTGACGATTCCGATGGTGGCGCTGCCAGCTGCATTTATCTTGGCTTGCCGTCACTCACATCGGCGACAAGCAGAGCCACCATAGAGTTTCATACAATAATTACTAGAGGGGACTCAGGCGATAGTGTCTACGGGAGCGGCAATGAAGGCGATTCAGCCAACAAGGGCAGTATACATAGATTTGCCTAAACTTCGTCCTTCCGGCTTCAAACAGCTTCGTGACTTTGTAAACTCGTTATTTTCAACGAAGTATACTGCGTGATAGATAATTAAATATACATTATTAAAATTCCCCGACGGCAGTATTCGAGCACAGGACCTCTAGTACAGAAGGCCGACACTGAAACCACTACGCCACGGAGGCATTCGTGCATCGAAAAGCGATATAAAACGCCCTTATCAATTTTTCACGGGCAAGCCAGTGCCTTGAGACGCTTGACGCGTTTCGATTTGGCCACCTCGACAAGCTGAACTGTTGCAATCAGTAGCGATTGCGCGTGTTCGCAGCGTCTTTTGCACTTAGAAAAGTATAGATTGCTCTAAAATTTAATGGCGAATTCGACAAATCGCACCGGCGCGCTCTAGGGCGACGATTATTGGATGAAACGACGCATTGAGGCGCCCCGGTACGCACCGGTGCGATTTGACGAATTCGCCATAGGACAATGAAGGCATATAAAGCGTAATAAACAAAACCCCAAGAACGTCTGAATCCGCAAGAACGAAGAAAAGACGAATCCATGTACTTCCCATCGTTTCCATGACGATTGCAGCACCAGGGTTCCCTCTAGTAATTATTGAAGTAAACTCTATGAGAACCATGACCTATCCCTACGAGCACTGCGTTCCTGCTTAAATGCAGGCTCACCACCACCTACCTTCCTTAACCCAATGTCCTAACGGAGCAGTCCGAACCATACCCTCACGTATATGCTGTCCATGTATGTTTCGAAGGACCATCGCGATGGGCACATTGCCCTCCCTTATGTCGCGTTTGAGTGTAATTCATCTCGTCACGTCACCGCCACATTTTCTCCCTTTTGCCTAGTGCACAGTCGTGGATCGAACTTGCCTCTTGGCGCTAGCCGTTCTCCTCCGGCAGCCACCTCAACACGCGAGTACGCGCGAAGCGTCATCGCCATCGCGCTCTACGTTGTCCGCACACGGCTGACGGCAAGGCAAACCACCCAGCGGCATCTCTACGATCTCTGGCGCCATGAGGCACAGCTATCGGCCAGTGCGCTCGTGCTTCTGTGGACCCTCCCGTCATGTCGGGTTATTGGCTCCTTTCCCGACACACAGGACACCGCACGTACCACGCAGTGCGCCATGTGAGGCCGCGCGGCGGACGAGATATTTCCCGGCAGTTCAAGTATACGTCACCCTCTGCCATGCCCTGGCGTCCAGCAGCGTTGTTCACGTCAACATTATACGGTCTACCACACTGACTCTACCCCAAATCTCCGAGACGGCGCTTCTACAGACCACTACTAATGTGTACGAACAAGCTATAGCCGTGCCTAAAAGATGCGCACGATTTGGAGCTGTTGTCATTTGGCCAGTGTAACGGTTGTGTTTGTATATTGCCTTCTGTTTGCGCCTTTCCGCGTAACAATTTGTGGGAATTTAGGAATCCGCTGGCGCCGTTGCGGGGGCGCTTCACCTGTTCTGCCATCCCTACGCCTTACCCCCTCACCCCCTTCTCGCTCCGAACAGGCTGTCAGCGGTGGCGCTCCACTCGCTTGGTGGCGCCACCCCCCGCCCCGTTCCAAAGGGGACGCTCGTAACATCCATCCATCCATCCATCCATATTGTGTTCTCGCATAATGCATATGTTGCTCTGTAGCCCCTTGCGGCCTGAGCTCGCTCGCAGCGGCGCGCTAGGGGCTGACGGCTGACGCGGCCCTGTGGCTCGCTAAGCTCGAACCCGCGGTGGTCGCTGCTCCTGCGAGACTCGAAGACCTCAGAAATGCTAGCGCTGTTAGGGCTTTCAAAAAATTCACCACGGAGCAGTGAAAGTGGTTCAATTTCTACGTGTCAGACGACACCACAGCATTTAGCTTCGAAAGAGAACCGAAGAGTTAAACGAAGACATAGGGAACTCAACAAAGAAGCTCGATCGCAGGCAGACAATAACCGCAAGAATGCGGTCAATGTCACGTTATGTGCGAGCAGACACGACGCCTCAGCTATACTGAGTACGTTGCTGTGCTCACCTTTCGACTCGTCAACGTTGCCCTGAGCGTCGAGAACAACTCCAGCCAACAAGGTATTCCCCTGCAAGAGAGCATTAGTTATGAGCAAAATATAATTGCTACCATTTCCACGATTGAAGTGAGCAAGAAATGCTCATTATTACAGTATTAAAATGCACATTCCGCTTACGAAGTGCAGAACTAGTTACACATGATATCGAGTCCATCGTGCTGCTTCGAAAAGTGAGCCTCGGTATAAATTACTGATCCAGCTAAACTGACTTTTTCGATTTCATGGTGGGTAATGCTTAGTATTAGGTCAGGGTGCAGTACTGCAAATCCTGTATACGTCTTATAACTGTCATCCATTGTCGTTATGTTTTCTTTCATTTACTATGAGTTGCTGCTCCCGGCGAAGATAACACCATGCGTCAGGCAAGTTCTGGCAAGAGGCTGATGAAACTAATAAATCTGAAGGAAAAATACTTGAGTGAACGTTGGCTTCTTGTCACTCTGAGGTCGCATGCGCAGCAACGAACGTGCACAGAAAAACGCCGCGCTCACAGACGCTGTTCCTGGTAGGGTTGATAAAATCGATCAATGCGATCAATGATCAATCGATTAATCAATTGAATGTATCCCGCAAAAGAAAAACGATTAATATTCATCGATGTCCGCCTTTCATTTAATCGACTTAATCGATTAGACCTGTTCGATAAATCGTTTTTCAGAGTTTGACAGGAGTGACGCGAGAAATCCCGCCGTGGTTGCTCACTGGCTCTGGTGTTGGGCTGCCGAGGACGAGGTCGCGGGATCGAATCCCGGCCACGGCGGCCGCATTCCGATGGGGGCGAAATGCGAAAACACCCGTGTACTTAGGTTTAGGTGCACGTTAAAGAACCCCAGGTGGTCGAAATTTCCGGAGTCCTCCACTACGGCGTGCCTCGTAATCAGAAAGTGGTTTTGGCCCGTGAAACCCCATAATTTAATTTAGAAATCCCGAAATGGCACTGGAATGGCGGCGCGCATGCGGTGACCGTGCGGTTGTGGTAGAACGACTGCCCACTGCTTTTCCCGAGTCGGGAGTGATGCGGTGCCGAGCGCTTCCCCTCTCCTCCCCAACACCGCACGTGCCACCACGCCGCCCCAGGCCATGGACTCCCAGTCCACCACAGACGTGGCACAGCGTGCAAGCCAGTCTGGAGCATGTATCTGACGTAACGATGGAGTTTGTGTCGATTCCAGCAATCGACAGCATCCGATCATCTATTCCCGCATGCTGGTTGCGTGGCCATTCAAGCAGAGTGTCGGTTTCACCCAAACAACACAGCCAGTTGGCGTTACTTCGTTCTGTAGAAAAGAGCATGTGGTTTAATATCTTAGACCAGTAATTCTCTCTTCCCCTGTGCATATTGCAATTTCTTGCATATTTCAGCTGGACATTACCTTTCACTTTTGCCATTTTTCTTATTCCTTGTTTAACTGTACTGTACAGAGATTCACTAGTACCATGTACTTATCTAATTTAATTCTGCACTAAGTGCCATTTCATAACATATATTGTTTAGCTTTTCGAGAGCCACTAGTGCGAACTATAAGTCTTTAACAATTTAAATATTATCCTTTATAAACATTTATTTAAATTCGATGAGAAACCCTGCATTAAAAGCGAGTAATCGATTAACGGCTAAAAATAATGAACGATTAATCGTTAATCGAATAAAAAAATTAACCGACCATCCCTCCGTGGCACAACCCTTAGGATATTCACGCCATCGCACGCAAGGCCGGAGCAAGACCGGTGAAGGCGGTGATGTGGATCAAATGGGAGCTCGGAAAAAGGTCGCTACCCGCCGTGCTTGCTCGGTGGCTATGGTGTTAGGCTGCTGAGCACGAGGTCGCGGGATCGAATCCAGGCCACGGCGGCCGCATTTCGATGGGGCGAAATACGAAAATACCCGCGTACTTAGGTTTAGGCGCACGTTGAGGAAACCCAGGTGGTCGAAATTTCCGGATTCCTCCACTACGGCGTGCCTCATAATCAGAAAGTGGTTTTGGCACGTAAAACCGCATAATTTATTTTTTTTAAAGAAAGGTCACTGCCGCGCGAACATGTTGATTTGAGGAGCAACGCGTTTCGTCAAACGGCGCACGGTGCCGGGATAATCACGGCTTCCCAAGTGGCTCGTGCCGTATAGAAAAACCAAGCAATGCTTCTTCGACTCAAGGACATTAGCGCGCTGACCTAACTTGGGAGAGAAACCGTGCAAATACGGTGGAAGACTAATTAGGGGAGGGGGGGGGAGGGTCACCTATCTGTTACTGGCGAGCCCTAACGGGGAACGTGCGGCGCAGATCTACAACGGACGACACACGCGCGCGCACACACACACACACAACCACACACACACACACACACACACACACACACACACACACACACACACACACACACACACACACACACACACACACACACACACACACACACACGCACACACGCACACACACACGCACACACGCACACACACACGCACGCGCACACGCACTCGCACACACACGCACACGCACACACACACACACACACACACACGCACACACACACACGCACGCACACGCACGCACGCACGCAAAACGAGCGCTCTATGTCCAAACGAAACCGAAACCCTGCTGCGCGCGTCCGCAAAACGCGTTTCCTTGCTACAACATGCGCGCTCTGCCGCAAGCAAAGGTCCGTCTTACAAGCTTCGTTGCATAAGGTCGACGCGAAATTGTACCGCGTCGGAAGTCGAGCTGAGCCAGCTCGGCCCGACCGGGTTTACAACGCACCTTGCCAAGCAAGCCAGTATAAAGCAGAAGTCGACCACCTCGATGCCAGCTCGACCTCGGCCATATGGGGCTTACGAGAACCGGACGATCGGATTTCGGACCAAACAACCGACTCGACCAGGCTTTACCGGGTTCGTGTAAAAGTATGGCTAACACAGAGAAGGAGTGAAGCGTGCAGAGCGAGCGGCTACCGCGGGCACTTTACCTGTACAGTGACGGCCCCGAAAGGGTTGGGGAGTTGTCACAACAGGCTATTCCTAAGGGGTGGGCGAGTACTCTTAGTCTCGAATACAAATCCAATATTACACACTAACATTGTTGTTCATGTTCAAAAAATGAACTATTTGGTATTCTTGAATATTCGAAACTGACCAGACATCTTGCGGCAACCAAATGTTAATGCTTGGTTACTGTTCTCCATCTGCCAAACAAAGTATCCCAAATGATCGGCAGTAAGACGAAGACAAAAGTTTTCTAAGCTATGCAGAAACTAAATGGGTAATGCAAGCCTTATTTTCGGCAAGTCTACGGGAGAACCTGTGATTTTCTTTGCAGTCAGCCATTTAGTAGTCTTCTAGTCATGAGGCAATATATCTTTCACGCTACACGTTATGCTTTCCTTGCAAGGGGCCCTTTACATGTGTCTGCAGCACATCAGTCCTTCAGCAGCTTTATTTTTTCTTTTCCACGACTTCTGATCCTTTTTCGGAAACCATTTATTTAGCGTTCTCGGAAATATTGTCACCAAACAGCCATTCTTTCTTGGAAAGCTTGTTTAAAAATCAGGCTCTAAACTTGTTGGCAAGCTACTCGTGCAGCTTTTTCTTTCATAACAATTAGTGATGATGTGTTTTAAAAGCCATTTCTTTGTCCCTGACAAAGGTAGGCAATAAAGGTGTGGTACCTAATTATATACCAAAATAGATATTCCAGCTCTCACTATATATGCGTCTGCGTTTCACTACCCAACATTCGATTCGACACTCGACACTTAGTGTTCGTATTCGACTCGTATTCGAAAGAAGTTGATAAACGCCCGCTTCTAGCCGTTTCGTATTTCTAGTCCAAGTCAAAGGGTGGGGGCATACCGGCTTTCCAAGCTCGTCGGGTTTCACCTTGGAGCCACCACCCTTCGGGCTGTCGGTGATGTAGAAAGGGTGGTACTTGGCGCCTGAACTTTTGTCGTTGCCGCCTTCCACGACGAAAGTGTAGGTCTGGCCCCTCTCCACGTGCAGTACAGGTATGAGCTCCCCGTTGATCCACCACGAGATGCCCCAGCCAGACATGCCTGGGCACCACATGACGGCTTTAGTTGTTGCGCTTACGCTTTCGGCAAAAAAAAACGGCAAAAGAAACGGTACTCGGACTCAATCTTTCTTTTTTTTTTATCTTTGTGCTCACTCAGAATAAGACTCGTAAGTCAGGTTCACTCGGACTCGTACTTTTCAAGACCCGGCACACCTAACCCGGGCTCATGCTCACACTCACCCGAAATCAGGCTCAACCGGGCTCGTTCGTACTTACAACAATTAGATTCTGTCGAATTCACTCTGACTTAGACTCACGAAAAGTAGGGTTCGGGCAGGATAATTCAGATTTTGCGAACCCAAGCTGCGCTAAGCTAAAACAAATTCGTGCATTCCACGATCCACTCAGACTGAAAGAACCGCGAAACTCAGGCACCGAGCGTTTGTTGAAATTGCTGGCTCGCACGAACACGTAGAATAATGGACTACGTTTGCGTAATTCTTTCTTTGTTTCTTTTGTTTCCATAAATGTGGAGGAGTTCAGAGAAACCGCTGGATCAGCTTGAATCCCTGACAACATGGAGTTAACAACACAGCGAACCGCATTCTGTTATACACAAATATTACTTTAACTACGGTATCACAATATCACATAGAAGCATCAACTAAAAACAGCCCTATAAGTACTTTTATGTTATACCCAACAAAAATTTATCGTATTATACAATCACCAAAGAACACTCGTGAATCTCTGTACACTGAACACGCACCTATGTAGAAATTGAAACTAAAACTACAAGAAACTGCAGAAACTGCATTCGAGTGAGGACAACAACTATAAACTAACATTATACTCATTCGAAAAACGAAACAATACTACAATACTAAATAACACAAAACTAAACAGTACAAATGTAGAGGACGCTGTTGCGTGCGTGCGTGCGTGCGTGTTATACCTATACTTCAGTTATACCTCCAGTTTGAGGTGTACCTATGACGGTTATCTAAAAGTGGCACTGCGGTTCTGTGCGCTGGATGAGAAGGAAGTGGCATCTTCAGATTGGCATCTTTCCTGGAAAACGCCTTTGAGCAATGTGTGGGAACGGAATTAAAACAAACAAAAAAACGAAAAACGAAGAAAAAAAAACAACGATATTTTAACCGGCAAGAAAACGTAACCGAAACGTTATTTATTATTTTGTTTCGGAGTGAAACCGAAACATTTTTTATCGGTTTCGGTTTCAAGGGGAAAGTCGGCAATACGAAACAACCAATGTCAGGAAACGTCAGCATTAGCGCGTATTTCAGGGGTCCTCAAAAGTGCGTATCGGGCAGGAATGTTGTGAGCGATAGCCGGTCGAGCGCTCCACTAATCTAAGCCTGCCGCTCGGTGCAGATTGATACCGTAGCAAAACCCAGGGCTTGCGCGCTGAAGAGCTTATCGTTTCGTTTTGCACGGGCAGAACGCTTTGTAACCGAAGTTTTATCGTTCGTTTACGCTCGTTTAAGTTCGTTCTATCGGAACATATTCAATGACGCACTGCTTCTGAGATCATGCTCAATGCCTTGACTCAAGGCGCTGAGCATTATCTCAGAATTCACAATTCACTTATTGAGAAAAAGAAATGCTATGTTTTTATCGGTACTTTGCTTTTTTCCGCGGTATGAAGCTTTTTTCCGTGGAACGAAACTAAAACCACAACGAACAACATTTCGTTCCGATATCCTGCCTTTAAGGCGGATGTCACGAACAGCGATCACTGTGTCAGAATGACACAGTGATCGGTGTACACGGTGTTTTTGCTGCGTAATAATCCAGAAGTTGGTTACTAAAGGATATCTGTAATCGCGCTAGGGCGATTACGCATGAATTTGGAGAGAGGTCGAGAAGGCTTGCGCGATATTCCGCTTTATTGTCTGGCTTGCAGGATTAAAAGCGAGCGCGCATGAATTCAATGCGCACGACGAGGCTTCCTGGCAAGCTATATTGAGCACGCACGCACAAGGCCGAAAGACACTGGCATTAATTGAATCCGTCGATATCCCACAGAGTTGCAGAACACTTGCACAAAAGGTGGAGCCAAATTTTTGCTCTGGTTTTTTTATCGGCGTGACAGTGGCTGTGAGAGCGCATGGCTGCATCTCCTGCTATGTCGTCCCGCGCGAGAAGTTGCTAGACTTGGTGCATTGTATCCTTTTTTTTTCTTTACTACGGACACGCAGCAGGTTCGACTTTCGCATGCACTAACGTGTACTTACACAAGTTTGTGTACTACAATAATAGGTGAACCCCAGTGCCAACATGGCATAATGTAGTATATATACTATTACAGAACACCATAACCATGCATGAGAACGCCTGCAATGTCGTGTGTGTGTCTTGTCTTTCCTTGTACTTGTGTCCCAGTAGTTCGTGCACTGAATGTAGTCTGTAATGTGCGCTCATCGTTTGGTATTGGCGCAAGGCAGTTAAAACCTCCTTGTATTACTGGATAGCATTTGTGTATGTTATTCCTTTTCGGAACGCGTTGGAGTGCTTAGCTATGAAGGCTTCAGTGGCGGCGTCCATTCTTACATAGGCTGTCTACTAGCTAAACGCGACCGCCCTATAGTTTTATTCGGACGCGGTCCTCGTAGTCCCGATTTAGAAAGATTTGCGTATTTCTAGCATTAGTGGATCTATTAAATTTATTTGTCATAACGCATCACCAAAAAGTCATCGAAAAAAGAATTGCGTGCTCTCCGTGATAAGCTTGTTAGATTTTCTGTCCCTCCACTTTAAAGTCTTCTTCGTGAATTTGACCTATGCAGTTTTAAGCGTTACTTCTCTCTGCTGCTCTCTTTACATGTTACATATCGCAAGTTTTCATTTATCTGCACAATATTATTCTGCGTATAAAGTGTTATTGGTCAATCTTGTGCCGTTGTAACTTGTTTAGGTATTCATCGACTATCCGGAATGCTTGTTTGAATCACGAAATATTTACACAGTAGTCGTTGTATCGGTTGTGACGCTTTCTTGATATATATCAGGGGCGCTTATCAAGGGCGACGGCGGTTCCTTGCCACCGTCAAAGACGCTGACGCACCGTAAAGCCGATGCCTGAAGCCACAGCTGCTCACTTCAATACGGTCCGCGCGCACTTTTCTTTCGCTCGAAGCACGGTTGATCGAAAGCGCTGCAATACGATAGCAGTCACGTGGCTTATTTCGTATTTCGTGGGTTTTCTTCAAACGGGGCGAAAGAAATCACCACTCAGCGTGCACGGCGCCATAAAGAAATGGATGGGTCATTTCTGAACCGCCTCTACAACGTAACGAAACGCCCTTGGCCATAAAGTGAATATGAAGCTTTTTCGCATAATTAATCTTAGTCAGTTAACAGTAATAGTAATACAAAAAATGCTCTAAGGACCACCACATGACGGCAAACCATATGCCGTTGGTTTCATCAAGCTGCGGTCAAGTACTTTTGTTTTAACATCCATGGTTCAAGTTGCGAGAAACAACTTGTACGGGGAATTTCTAAGCTTGCGCCCATAAATACATAGGTAGGTGTCAAGTAATTACAATAAATCTTTGTGTCTCGTACACTTACATTGCAGAAGAAAACTATTACCTGGAAGGCGCTGCAGATATGTGAACCTATCTACTATCGACATATCGGAGTGACACGTTTCTGCGACCAGCGGCCACGCTTGCGCCGCCTGCATCTCGCGACCGATACATATTGCGACGTTTACGGGAAGCACAAAACTCACGGGAAGCACAAATAACGCTTGATTTGACGTTTAATCTTACGCCCGCAAGTTGTACTTGTGTAATGTACGAAGTACAGTCATTCCGCTGAAAGCGCCATAACATAGAACAACAAAAAAAAAAAAGCCATAAATTACAACAACAACAAAAAAAGAAGAAGAAAAGTGATCTGCAAAACGCACGAAGTGAGACTTCTATGACAACACTATTCGCGTCCAGCTTGCGCAGCCTTCCGTGCTATAGGTGCGAAACGGAGCACGAAACCACCACGCGTGCGTCGTGGAGAAAGCTGCTGGAATACACGCAGACCGAAACAGTGCGAGGTATGAAACTCGCGGCTCTCGTACCTGTGATTGCCTGATAGCCGTGCTCAGGCGACCCCGTGGGTCCAATGGTGGCGGTGAATTTCGTAACGCCTTCTGCTTTGAAGATGTCGCGGCCCCCTAAATACGTCTTGGCCTCGCCAGGAGGTTCCTTCCCCGAGGTCGGCAGCGGGGCGCAGTTGCTTGTGGGTTTGCGGTCGAACTCCAGGAGGACGTTCTCTGCGGAGACGGCGCGGGCATATAAATCAGCGACGAAGCTTAAAAAAAGAATCCACCAAAGATTACGGTATATTCCCTAATGCGAATTTCCAGCGCAGCTATCTGGGTGTTTTGAATTCGCGATACATTGTGGCAAAGAACTGTGGCTCGGCGGCGGCGCTGTGAGCCTCTGCGGGAGACGAAGCGCATCCACCAGTCGCTTCGCTCATTTTTCAGGCAGAAGTGGCTTTGTATTACGAGTTAAACCAGCCAAGGTGGCTTGGCGGCTATGGTGTTGCGCAGCTAAGCATTAAAGTCGTGGGTTCAAATCCCGGCCGCGGCACACGCATTCCGATGGGGGCGATATGCAAAAACGCCCTTGACCCGTGCGCACTGCATGGGGGCACGTTAAAGATCGCCCGGTGGTCAAAACTAATCCGGATCCCCCACTATACGGCGTGCGCCTCATAATCGAATCGTGGTTTTGGCACCCGAAACTCCAGGTTTCATTCACTCTGATTTATATTGTCGCGTCGTAGGGACAGTGAAGAAGGACACAGTGTCGAAACTGTGAGTTGCGAATTTCGCCCTTTATTGGGCGCGCTTGTGCCAAGCAAAACAAGTAACGCTCAAGACTCGAGCACAACGATAACGGCGAGCAGAGTCGGCGATCGTCGAAAATCAGGTATGCGGGTCAAGCGCGTCGGCTTTTATACACGACTCGTCGAAGTTTCTAGCGTAATAGCTGCATGGTGCCACGTGACTTCCAGAAAGTACTACACGATTTGCATCGCTAGTGCAATCAGATTAGAAGTTATATCCGTTGGTGCCAACAACCAACGGATAGAACTATCGATTAACGTTCGGGAAACTTCTGACACAGGCAGGCGCCTCGTGCGTCGAGGGAAAACGTTTAACATTTGGCCACCTGAGCTTCTTAACGCGCGCAAAATGCGCTGTTTACGAGAGTGCATTCGATGCAGCCACCACGGCTCAGCAGCCCTCGCACTCAGCAGCGCAACGCAGTAGCCAGCTACATTAGAAGGCGATAGAGTAATGACACTTAAGTCACTTAACGACACAAGCCCACGCCTGAATTCAGGCGTGGGCTGCATGCAGGAGGCGATCTGCAGCGGGTACAGAGTCTGGGCACGCCGAGGGCTGACAGCTTGGGGAGCGCTGTGTTCTCGCCGCTTAGTTCGCGTTGAAGCGAGAGGCAGCACGAAGGTCGATTCGCTCGCTGCTGCTGCCGCTCTTCCTCACGCCAGCGTTTCGACAGCGATCGTCCACGAACGTCGAGTGAGAGGCGGTCTTGTTTGCCTATTCGCTCGTGACGCCGCACTTGTTAATTTAATTACTAAGCTATTGTTTACAAGTTCATAAAGCACATAAAACTACTATCCTTACATCTTTACTTGGTATAGCTGTCTAAGAATTTGCTATCGCAATCGATGCTTAGCCTTTCGGGCGAAACTGTGACTTCTTTTATCAAGACATGTTCAGTTGGGAGTAAAACTACAAATGCGCATCTTTTAGAGATCTGAGAGAAGGAGAAAATAGATTAACTAATATTTAATAAATGAATGAAACTAGAAACTTACGTAAGATTGTACATTAGTAAAAGAAAACGACTCCTAAAATATTTACGAAGATAAATAGCTAATGACAATAAGTTGGGAAGGGGGATATTATCAGCTCTGGTTCAACCAAGCGTAAGGCCGCAAAACATTAAGGGATCCTGGCTATATTCGAGTCATTGGTATAACGAATAGACTCAACAGCTCCCTTTGAAACATTTGTGCCTTTTGGTTGCAGTGTATCGAATTCGGAATACTTCGTTGGGGGGGGGGGGGTATGAACTCTCGTAATTTGCTGTCTCTAGGCGAACGAAGGTGCGACTGTAGGATATGAAGCTTAAGTTCGTCAGAAGTGTGACCTGGTATGTTAAAATGATGTGCGACTGCTTTCGAAAGTCTCTTAACCATGAACGCGTACGATGTCCGTGCAACATTCATTGGCTGTCCTGTTTCGCCGATGTATTCTTCATAGCAGAACGACCATTGCGGCAAATAAATGAAGTTAGAACTCGTGCAGGTAAAACTGGAGTTAAGTTCGTGCGCGTACTCACTTGCAGCGCTTTTTATTTTTATATAATTTCGAATATCTTTGCAGGACTTACACCTGAGACGGTAAATTGAGGGCCTACTTCTGCATAAACTTTCTGTTGCGGCGATACGTGACCCTTGGTGCCTCCGGGAACGCTTTTCTAAGGTGTTCATTGCTTGAGAATATTGGATAGTATTTCCGCAGAATAATGTTTATATTTCAGAGTGCGTTGCAGTACTTTGTCACGAAGGCTAGAGGGAGCATGAAGTGCCTTTTAGTCTTGTTTCTAGGTAATGCTGATCTACTTTCTAATTTACATGAGTCCTCCTACGTTTAGTGCCCTGACGATGTTAAGTCAAAACGTTCCATGGCTTCCAGCGACATTACTTGTTCTACCACTGTCACTGATATTGCGTGATTACTATTCCTCTCTGTAATGGCATCATGAGCCGGAAAGAAAGAAAGAAAGAAAGAAAGAAAGAAAGAAAGAAAGAAAGAAAGAAAGAAAGAAAGAAAGAAAGAAAGAAAGAAAGAGAAAAAGAACAGTGCTCATTGAAGTTCGTGCTTATTCGGGGTGCAGGACAGCTTCAAGTGTTGGGAAAAACTAGCAATGTTCCCGCTTACGCCTGGTGACTATCTCGGTGTGGTACAGCACAGTTTCCGGCTGTTGCATGTTGACAGGACCTTGCGCCGCAACCACGGCCACCTCTCCCTTAGACGCTATGGCTTTGTCCTTGTCATCCCCTGCATTAAGGCAACGAAGGAATCTCAGTACAGCACCCGGAACCGTTGCAACGCTGACGGCATCTTGGCGACCCTGCGTTCAACCATGAAAGCGATCTTGCGCTGCTTTAGCATTTGTTGTAGAAAAAAACAATGCGAGCATATGGTACCTCCGTAATAAATATGCGTCACTCCTGGAATCTATAGACAGACAAGTGTAATGTTGCCGGGCATGACTCATGACAATAAGTGTCACGGTTATCTAACACGGCGCGAAGAAATGTCACCGAGCGATGCTGTTTTCCAGGAGCTGCTCGTACACAAAGCGTTTTCACCCTTTGGGTGGCATCTTGTCCCACAACGATAATCGTCATCTGTCATGCCCGCATTTCCTTTCTTTAACGCTGCGAGTCCGGTATTTAAGCGACGAACGGCTTGCGCGTTATAAGAGTGACACAGTATTCTGGACAATAAAGTAGGCAGCGCTGAGTTTTCAAGAAAGGAAACGCAAGCAAGGCAGATGAAGATTGTTGTTGTGGAACAAGATAAGCACGAAATGGTGTAAATTCTTTTAAGAGAGCACCTACAAGTGTTCCAACTCCCTTATGGGTGTGTAAGGGGTGCTTGTTTGTACCCTAACACCTTTACCTTAATTATGATAACAGCGAGAGACCCGGAAACTGCATGCAATAAACCTAAATAAATATCGCTGCCAAACTCTTGTCTGAGACATCTTGGTGCGCACCAAGTGGTCAGAATAAATGCAGTTTTCAACTACTACTTCTCACAACACAGGTACAGTGAAAGTTCTCTGTCGTGCAAAATAAAAAAGATTTCGTAGCCTTAAATGTGAAGGCGTTAACCATTAAACCAGCAAGCACCTTTAATGGTGTCAAATAGTTTTTGTAGTCAGTGACCCACAGTCACGGTCGGCGAGCTCGCTGCAAAGGCTCATTCACGTGGTGCAGTCGTGTAAACCACTCTTGCTTCAACTGTGCCCGTACGTCTGTAGGTGTCGTTCACATTCCACACACAATGTGCACATTGGCGAAGACGGCCACCATAACCTGGGAGACGCATGTTACCAAGTTTTGCTCTAGTGAACGTGTCACCCACGGTGTAAACCTGCCACATAGCGATAAGGTCTGCGCAATGCGCAACCAAGTGCAGGCGCACCAACGATCTGGTATATATGATTCAAGAGATGAGAACCTTCTTACAACGTCCTCTAGGGGGAACCAGTGCTGGATGAAGCACAGGGAAATGGCCATCTCCGAAAATTCGTGATCACCGGCTTAAAGACAACCTTTACGAGAAGCTATAGATGATCCGAAATTAGTCTTGATGCTTCCTTCATCTTGTGAAGGTGTTCTTCACCGGCTAAATGCGGTAATGGTGTACAGCATACATATGGCGAAGGCTCGTGTGGGGCGGTTGTACTCAGGAAACTCATACTCCAATTTGCAATTGCAAACAAATGCTTGCAATTCTTCTTATAAGATCATGCTGCAATCACATCACACGAGTGCCTATGTTGTTCAGTTCTTGAAGTCTGATATGTGCGATACCTATGATAAAATTTACGCATGTGTTCGGGGGGCCGCTGGTCGTATCTGTGTATTTAAAAGGTTTTTTTTTTTTGCGTATGCCCTGTATTTCTTGAAGACCGAGCCCCGACCGAAACGTCGGAATTTTCGCACGTTCGTCCGTTCATTTCGAATGCTTATGTAATCTGCCCATTCATTTATAACTGCACTACGGCCGTTCCCAAGCGGGAGACGCAAGCTGCGGATCTCAACACCCCAATGCACCCGTCATCGTCGCGGAGTCATCGTGAGAGCGAGACCACTGACAAACTTGTCCGACACAGTGCAGGTCTACAGGCGCAGCGACAGACAATAGCAGGCGCCACACTTCCGCAACCACCGGGTTCCAGCCAGTTCCACGACGTCCGAGGACCTGGGGCGAGTCACTGTAATTACGACAAGGTTTCACCTCAGAGCGGTATACTGCGTTGATGCGGTCATAGCCATCAAATGACTCGTCGTAGTTTTCTGCACTTTCGTTATTTTCCTTCTCGCTTTTCGGACGCAAGACCGCTGCAACGTCCGTCATCACAAAAAAATATGGCCGCACCTGTCCTGCCCCTGGCCCTGCCCTACCCCGCCCTATCCTGTCCTGCCCTCACCGGTCCTGCCCTCCCCTACCCTATCCTGTCCTGTCCTGCCTCGTCACACCATCCTTCGCTTATAAAAGAGCGATACGCTCTGCATAAACGCTGCATGGTACACTAAAACATACGGGCGTGTGAATATTCCAAACTTTTGAATAGCGAATCGAATAATATTGGATTGGATTCAGTCTTCAGATCAAATTCAAAACACTGAATCAAATCAAAACTGAATATTTTTTTTTTTTCGAATAGCTTTCGAGTACTTCACGTACTTCAGACTGGCGCCCGATAAAACGTGGCACGAAAGAGAAAATGCGATAACTTTCACCGCATCCACAGAGCCGCATAGCGTACTAGCGTACGCTCAGAAAAGCCAGGCAATTTGGGCAAAACCGCGATCAACAGCGATAAATTTTGTTTACACATGGCTCTCTGCAGTGGCTCTGACTTGGTACTGTTTATGGATGCCGCACCTATGTCCTCTTATCGTACTAAATCCAACTTACGCTTGATTTCAGCGCACTTGATATGCACAATATTGTCACCATCGGCCGCCACCATTCGAACAAGCGAAAAAGTTATTTGCTTTTCTTTTTCTGCTCTCCCGTCGCCACACAAAACACGCACTTCTGGTTTGGTCACCAAGATGTGTAGTGAGGCTAATTGGCCTACAAGGTAACCTCTATAAGCTTTATGTAATAATGCATGAAGGTGAGCGTTGCCAAAAGCCCCTAGTTTCCGAGTATGCCACTTCGTTATTTCTAATGTTCCCTTTTGCCTCTAATATAGAATGTTATATAATGCGCAGTGTAATGATAGAAAATTTTTAGTGTTCGAATACCCGGATGTGAAAATTGATAATGTGATGAAAAGACTGTACGCGAATCGCAAATTGATCGAAAAATATTCTAGATTCAATTCAAATCGCTTCTGACACTATTCAATTCGTATTCTGATTCCGTCTCGTACGCTACTATGCCGGGTGTTTCAGTGAACACATCAAAAACATCTTAAATTGCCTGTGGCAAATGGCACAATTCTAGTCCATGAGCTGGTCTACTCGAAGAGCCGGACATTACGTGCACAAAAAAAATTGAAATGCATAATGGACTAATTAACAAAAATGCGAATTAATGTTTTAACTAATTGACTTATGCCACATATAATTTACAAATTCTAGCCGAGGAGTTCGCAAGGCGGATCCACTTGGAACGAATTCTCAGGATGACGCCAGCTTCGAGATATTCACTGCCGAACTTTGCGGAGAAAAGCGTTGGCATTCCAGTTACTTTTGTGCCTCAATGCATTAAACGACGTCTTGTTAAGAAAGTAAGTGGAACTACAGTGCATTTCTACCGCAAGTTCGACGGTGCACGTCTCGTGAATGGTGTCAGCCACACAACTCAAGTGGATACGTCTTGCAGTCTCACCCGCTATAGAATTCGTGAATTGCCATATGTGCTATAAAGTAAATAGCTAAACACCTCATTGATAATTTTTGTTAATTAGTCAATTACGCATTTCAGTTTTTTTTTTTTTTTGTGGAAGTAATCTCCGCCTCTTCGAGTAGACCAGCTCGTGGACTAGAATCGTACTATCGGACACAGGCATTGTTTTTTTATTTGGAAGTGTTCCCT